>NC_142144.1:39612016-39919677 GCF_024610735.1 Ursus americanus
TGTCCAATTTTCCCAGCACCATTTATTGAAGAGACTGTCTTTTTCCCACCGGATGTTTTTTCCTGCTTTATCAAAGATTAGTTGCCCAAAGAGCCGAGGGTCCATTTCTGGGCTCTCTATTCTGTTCCATTGGTCTATGTGTCTGTTTTTGTGCCAGTACCATGCTGTCTTTGTGATAGACATGCACAGCTTTGTAGTAGAGCTCGAAATCCGGCATTGTGATGCCCCCAGCTTTGTTTTACCTTTTCAACAGTTCCTTGGAGATTCGGGGCCTTTTCTGTTTCCATACAAATTTAAGGACTATTTGTTCCAGTTCTTTGAAAAATGTCATCAGTATTTTGATCAGGATAGCACTGAAAGTGTAGATTGCTCTGGGTAGCATGGACATTTTAACTATGTTAATTCTTCCGATCCATGAGCATGGAATATTTTTCCATCTTTTTGTGTCTTCTTCAATGTCTTTCAAGAGTGATTTATAGTTTCTAGAATATAGGTCCTTTACGTCTCTGGTTAAGTTAATTCCAAGGTAACGTGTGGTTTTTGGAGCTATTGTAAATGGGATGGATTCCCTAATTTCTCTTTCTTCAGTCTCATTATTTGTGTATAGAAATGCAGCTGATTTCTGAGCATTGATTTTGTATCCCACCACATTACTGAATTGCTCTATAACTTCTCATCGTTTGGGGGTGGATTCTTTTGGGTTTTCCATATAGAGTATCATGTCATCTGCGAAGAGAGACATTTTGACTTCTTCTTTGCCGATTTGAATACCTTTGATCCCTTTTTGTTTTCTGATTGCTGTTGCAAGGACTTCTAGTACTATGTTGAATAATAGTGGCGAGAGTGGGCATCCTTGTCGTGTTCCTGATCTTAAGGGAAAGGCTTCCAGCTTTTCCCCATTGAGAATATTTGCTGTAGGCTTTTCATATATGGTTTTTATGAGATTGAGGAATGTACCCTCTATCCCTGCACTCTGAAGTGTTTTCATCAGGAAAGGATGCTGTATTTTGTCAAATGCTTTTTCTGCATCTATTGAGAGAATCATATGATTTTTGATTTTTCCTTCTGGATAAAATCTAAGACACTGATTGATTTGCGAATATTGAACCACACTTGCATCCCAGGGATGAATCCCACTTGGTCTGGATGGATAATCCTTTTAATGTACTGTTGGACTCTATTAGCCAGGATCTTGTTGAGGATTTTGGTGTCCATATTCATTAGGGAAATTGGTCTGTAATTCTCCTTTTTGATTGGGTCTTTGCCTGGTTAGGGATCAAGGTAATATTGGCCTCATAGGATGAGTTTGGTAGCTTTCCTTCTGTTTCTATTTTTTGAAATAGCTTTAGGAGAATAGGTATTATTTCTTCTTTGAATGTTTGGTGGAATTCCCCAGGAAAACCATCCGGGCCTGGAGTTTTGTTTTTTGGAAGGTTGTTTATCACTGTTTCAATCTCTTCATAATTAATTGGCCTGTTTAAAAAATCAATTTCTTTCTGTTTCAGTCTTGGTAGTTTATAGGTTTCCAGGAAGTCCTCCATCTCTTCCAGATTGCTTAATTTATTGGCATAAAGCTGTTGATAAAAGTTTCTAATAATCCTTCCAATTTCATTGGTGCTGGTTGTGACCTCTCCTTTTTCATTCATAATTTTATTAATTTGGGTCCTTTCTCTATTCTTTTCGATAAGTCTTGCCAGTGGTCTGTCAATTTTATTGATTCTCTCAGAGAACCAGCTTCTAGTTCTGTTGATCTGCTCTACTGTACTCCTGGTTTCTAATTCATTGATTTCTGCTCTAATCTTGGTCAACTGCTTCCTCGTGAGTGGATTAGGCCTGACACTCTGTGCTGTTCCAGCTTCTTGAGGTGAGAATATAAAAACTGCATTTTAGATTTTTCTATTCTTTTGAGTGACGCTTGGATGGCTATGTATTTTCCCCTTACGACTGCCTTTGCAGTATCCCATAGGTTTTGGACCATTGTGTTTCATTCTCGTTGGTCTCCATAAATTGTTTAATTTGATTTTTGATTTCCTGGTTTATCAAATCATTCCTGAGCAGGATGGTTCTTAGTCTCCAAATGTTTGAGTTTCTTCCAAATTTTTCCTTGTGGTTGAGTTCCAATTTCAGAGTGCTGTGGTCTGAGAATATGCAGGGAATAATTTCAGTCTTTTGGTATCAGTTGAGACCTGTTTTGTGACCCAGAACATGGTCTATTCTTGAGAATGTTCCATGGGCTTTAGAATAGAATGAGTATTCTTTGGTTCTGGGGTGTAGTGTTCTATATATATCTATGAGGTCCAACACGTGGAGTATGGCATTCAAAGCTCTTGTTTCTTTGCTGATTTCTTGCTTAGGTGATCTATTGATGATAGTGGAGTGTTGAGGTCTCCTACTATTAGTGTATTTTTATCTATATGTCTCTTTATTGTGGTTAAGAGTTGGCTTGTGTATCTTGCTGCTCCCCTGTTGGGGGCATATATAATTGTCATATCCACTTGTTGGGTACATCCTTTAAGAATAATATAGTGCCCCTCTGTGTCTCTAACTATAGTCTTTAGTTTAAAATCCAATCTGTCTGATATGATAATTGGTACCCCAGCTTTCTTTTGAGGTCCATTGGCGTGAAAGATGGTATTCCATCCCTTTACTTTCAGTCTGAATGTATCTTTAGGTTCAAAATGAGTCTCTTGTAGACAGCAAATGGATGGGTCATGTCTTTTTATCCAATATGCAACCCTGTGGCATTTTATGGGAGCATTTAGGCCATTTACATTGAGACTGATTATTGAGAGATAGGATTTTAATGATGCCATGTTGCCAGTAAAGTCTTTGTTTCTATAGACTGTGGCTTTCTATTCTGGTATCACTCTTAGGGCCTTTTTACTTTTATAGAACCCCCCTTAATATCTCCTGTAGGGCTGGTTTCGTGGTTACAAAATTGGTCAAGGGCTGGCGATTCTGGAAGGTCTTTATTTCTTCATCAATTCCGAATGATAGCCTTGCTGGATAGAGGATCCTTGGCTGCATGTTTTTCTCTGAAAGAGATTTAAATATGCTCCCCCAACCCTTTCTCTCATTCCAGGTCTGTGTAGACAGGTCTGACGTAATTCTGATACCTTTGCCTTAGTACGTGAGAAATTTCTTTGCCCTGGCCGCTTTCAATACTGTATCCTTGGATCTAATATTTGTGAATTGCACTATGACGGGACGTGGTGTAGGTTTGTCATGGTTGAGCTTGGGAGGGGTCCTCTCTGCCTCTTGGACACAAATGTTTGTTTCCCTTGCTAGATTAGGGAAGTTTTCAGCTACAATTTGTTCAAATATCTCTTCTAGACCTTTTTCTCCACCCCCTCGGGGATGCCGATGATTCTGACATTGGAACGTTTCATTGAGTCAGTAATCTCCCGTAACCTACATTCTTGAGTGTGGATTTTTTTGAGTCCAGATTCTAGTTTAGCTTTCTCTTCTACTAACCCATCCTCCAATTTGCTGATACGTTCTTCTGCCTCATTCACCCTGGCCGTCAGAGCCTCTAGTTTTGACTGCATTTGGCTCATAGAATTTTTAATTTCTGCCAGATTCGCTCTCATTTCTACCCTTAGAGATTCTATATTCTCATTAACATTTTCATTAATACTTTTTTCAATTGTACACATCATCTTGACCATTGTTACTCTGAATTCCATTTCTGATAATTTGGTTATATCCATATCCGTTAGTTCTGTGGCAGAGGCCACAGACTCATTGTCTTTTCTTTGCTGGGGGGGGATTGCTCCTCGTCATTCTGATGAGAAGAGGTTGCAGGGTTGTCCAGAGCCCAAATTATTGACCAGGACCGAGGCTGTGCGCCCTTGTTTTATAGGGATCTTAGGGATGTGGGCTTCTTGATTTTTTCAGCCTGCCTTCTGTGTTCTGGGGAAGGGGCCTGCCGTGCCGATACTCAGGCAACCCTGTTTGGGTAGAGTCTCTGTGTCCCCTGCGAGGGGGGATGGGGATGGGCACACTGTGAGCCGGTCTTTCCAGGCTTTTGTTCTCTAGCGGCTTTCCCTGATGGTTTGCTGTGCCTCTTCTGAGAGTCAGAGCAGCAGCAGCTGAATTTCAGCCTCTGTCACAGAACAGAGGGATCAAGGACCGTTCTCCACGGATGTTCTGGCCACTTTAACTCTGTTTCTGTTGGTGCTGCTCAACCCTGCAGCGTCCCGGGATGTGCGCCCCACACCCGGCGTCCCAGCCCTCACTTCCAGGGCCGGCATGTCTCTGTCCTTTGGGTTTCTAACACCGTCAGCCGCCCCGCGCGTGCTCCGGAAGCTCCCGGTCTCAGTCTGGTTCCAGTGAGCGCACCGGAGCTCCGTTTCAGTCTGGTCGCGTGTTTCCCAGCTCACGGTCTCAGTCTGCTCTCTCACGAGTGCCGGTCCCTGATTCCGCCCGCTCCCCCGTGCAGGTGGCTACCACTTCCCGGCACCCAAATGCGGCAGCTCCCTCCCCCTTCCGTTTATCTTCCGATATCTGTGCACCGTTTCATGGCTCCCCGCTTCGGACCTCAATACTCAGAGCTGGAGATGTTCGTTTGTAGAGATCCAGATATATCTTCCTGCGTCTCAGGCTGATTCCGTGGATGTTCACGCTGGTCTGGTACCTATCCAACTTGACTCAGGGGACCGGCTGAAAAAGGGGTCCCCTACTCCTCTGCCATCTTAACTCTCCCCCTCCCCCGTACTTCTCTTTCCTAATTCTTCCCTGGTGCATCAAAAGCTAAAATGTGACTAGGAGAGAACTTTAGAAATTAATGCCACTATCAAAGACCTGAATGTACACAGGAAAGTAATGTTATCTGTGATTTCCCATTTTGCTCACCAACTTAGCTGATACCCAAAACATACGGTTGTGTAACTATTGACCTGGAGAATGTTTTTCCCTCCATCCTAAAAAACAGAAAACACCAGAAGCTGTCTTGTTTATCTTGGCAGGAATTACAAGATATTTACCATCTTGCTCCTAGGGTATGTCAAGCTCTATATCTTTGTGCCATATTGTAGACTGCAGGAGCCTTAACTGTCTTATCATCCAGAGAACATTACACTGGTCTTCTATATTGACAACTTAATGATAAAAGAACCTAAAAGCTAAATACTATTACAGGCCTTTGCAAGACATTTGTAAGCTGAATATAGGGAGATAAAGCCTTCAAGTATCCATGAGACATTTGAGCAACAAAAGAAATAAGAATATATTATTGTCATAGAAAAATAAGAATCTATGAATCCAAATGGATAGAAATAAATGGTGGAGAACAAACACTTCTTCCTTACAGTAGATTCCAAACTAATAAATATAGAAGAAATGATGGAACTAGAAAATTACCATTTGGCATCAAGTTATTATTAGTTTTTTCAGGCAAGAATCACCATAACCTAAAAGTAGTGGGCTAAAAAATGAGAACAAATATTTATAAGCTCTGTCTGTAAGATACTTATTAACCACCATGGAAAATATAGTAGAGAAGCCTGGCCAATAATACTTCAATCAAGTAATCAAATTAATATCACAATTAATAGGAAAAGGTGACATCAAGTGCCTCCTATGATAATTTCTACAAAAAATGCACACTAAATTCTAATCAAGATGAAAATCAAACATAAATTAAGTAATAGTCTAGAAAATAAACAGCCAGAACTTTTCCAAAATATATTCAAGTCATGAGAAAAACCAAGAGATTACAGAATTAAATTTATCATGTGACCCTGGATCGGATTCTGAAAAAATATGGGTTTTTTTCCTAAAAAAGATGATTAATGGGACAATTGCAGAAATTTTACATAGTCTTTAGTTTTGATAACAATCAGCATGAATTCCCTGATTTTTGATAATCTTCTTCTGATTATGTAAGAAAAGATCATGTTTTTAGGTAATACACTCCTTAAGTATTTAGAGGCATATCTGCAAACTTTGAAAGAAAAAACTATGTATACATAATATGTACTCATGTGGTCTCATAATGTATATACGTTTGTGTGTGTGTGTGTGTGTGTGTGTGTCTATATGCATTTGAGAGAAAAAAAGAGGGAGGGAGAATAGAAGATTTTATGTGAAAAATGTTAACATTTGGGGAATTGGGTAAAAGTTCAGGGAAATTTATTGTCCTACATTTGCAATTTTTTGCAACATTTCAAAATCCAAAGGAAAAGAAAAGTCAGTTGGATTGCAGTCTTTTCTTGTGAAAAGTTGAGGAATCCAATGTTCATTCTAAAAAGTTCACTCTTAAGAGAAAGATAATTTGCTGAACATTATCACTAACAAAGAAGAACATTTGTTTCTGATTGCTTGAAATTAAGTACACCAACTGATACAGCAATCTAGAGAGAACAGTTAAAGACCAGATGAGACTAGAAAGAGAAAAGCAATGAAGAAAAACTACCAGCAATATCAAAACAGCAAATTATGGTCTCCTGTACATGTCCTCTTTTTGCAGTTTAGACAATGTCCATAAATAGCTATCAGTTATAAAAGCCAGTATAATCTCAAATTGTTTATTACCCTTCACATAACTCTGAAATGCCTTCATTCATTTGGTATTTATTATACACCTTATATGTACCAATCATTGCATTTGGTCTTAAAATATCCATGAACAAAAGAGTCATACTTTACACTCTAACTGTATAGTCTCATGGGGAACAATAACAATAAACTATTATAGAAATAATTATTTAATATCATCACCATAAATACTATGAAAATAAAAAGAAGACAGGACAGTGAGAGTTTAGTAAAGGAACCTGCTATAGTTTCAGAAGACACAGATTTTTGTGAGAAAGTGACAGTAGTTGGAGGTTTGATAAATAAAATAAAACCTAGTCTATATATGGATCCTTTATTCTGACACATTCTGTTTGATCATCTTTTCACCAATATCACACTCACTCAGTTACTGAGCTTTGAAGTAAATCTTGATATCAAGTAATAAAAAGTCCCCAACTTTGTTCTTTCAGAATGTCTAAATGATTTTTGGATTTTACATTTCTACATAAGCTAAGATTTTCCATTCTTACCATGAATAATGACTTTTGGAATTTGGATTGAGATTGCATTCAGATTGCTTTGGGAGTGAAATTTTACAAATACTGAGCTTTCCAAAAATACAGTTGGTACATCTCTCCATTTACTTACGTATTCTTTAATTTCCCTCCACAATGTTCTGTTGTTTTGAGTGTAAAGCTCTTTAACATTTTGTTAAATCTATGTCTCCATAAATCATGTTTTGGAACTATTAATAGTGGTGTTTTTGATTTTTACTTTCCAGTGGTTAGCTACTATTTAGGAACACAATTAATTAGACTTCCACTTCTGCTTAAAATAGAGAATTTCAAAAACACATCACTTCTACCATAAAAATGCAGACAAACCATGTAGTCTAACTGAAATCCAAAGAGTTCAGAACCTCTAAGAAAGAAAAAAGTAGAAGTTTTCATTTTTTGTACAATAGAAGAAAGAGGTCATCACCATAACAGCAAGAAAGAAGAAAACAGCTGAAACCTAAATGAATTCTTAAAAGGCAAATATGTGCTACCCTAACAGTTAAGAATCCCAGAGAACCCTAGATACTGTAGGTCCACGCCACACATCAAACTTTTTCCCTGAGCCCCCACTGATTAGTGATATGACAGACTAAGGATTGAAACACACCTGGGAGAGCCTCTCTGTGGTCCAGACATGAAGGCTTACCTAATTTAAAGGTGCAGCATCTCCACTCTATAGACTATTCAGAATACAGGTATAGGTTGGCTCCTGCTGGAAGACGGGCACAAATGCTGGCTGTGTCCTGGACACTTGTCAGGCACAAGGAAGAAGAGGCCTATTGATGGGCATGGAACAGAAAACCAATCTGCCCCAAACTGTGCACTGACACGAAGCAGAAATTATCTACTGCTGGGGGAGGGACAGGAAATCCACCCATCCTGGATCCTGCACAGGTATGTAGCAAGGTTCTACTGTCACTGCAAAGGAACAGGAAACTCACTCATGCTGGGGACCCAGCGTAGGTGGAGCTCTCCCGCTACTGCCACGAGGGAAGAAACACGAAACCTACTTGTGCTCCTATATTACGTCGCGTGCTGAATGTTTGACAGAGGAAGAACGGGGATGCTGAGGGAGCCCTACTCCTAAGGACCAGGTATAGAAAGCCTGCCTAATAATGAGACAGGAGAAGTAAGGAATCCCCCCACATGAGCTTTGTGAATACAGAGTGATAATTAATAATAGCAGTCGACCAACGGGATAGGGGACAGGGACACATAAGGAAACCTTTCTGTGGTGCAGAAATGCAGGACATACCAAAATCCAATGGAGGAGTTGGAATATTGAGAAAAACTCTTTAGCATTATGGTCCTCACACTAAACACAAGGCAGCTGCAGAACATCACTTAGAAAAACAGAACTGAAAATTGTGATGCAACAAAGCTAAATAAAGCAACAACAAATTCTCACACAAATCAGATAGACTCAACCCTCTCTAACAACACCCCGAAAGAAGAGGCTTTCACATCTCTCGGCATAAATAATATTTTCTTTAGTTTCTAGAGCTTTGTTACAAAAAAAAATTGGCATTCAATAAAAATTACAAAGCTCAGAAAACATCAAGCAGTATCATACATTCCCAATAAATAAAATAGTTATCAGGGAAAAATTCAGATGTGGCACGGATACCAGAATTATCAGATGGGAACTTTAAAATTATCAAATACAGACATTACATGGCTACTATGTTAAACTAAGTATGGGCAACATACACATGGAGAATTTCAACAGATAGATGAAACTATAAAAAAGAGCCCAAAAGAAATGAAAGAAATAAACAACATGATATAGGAGTTAATTCCATTAAAAGACTTAGCTTAACCGACTCAACACAGGAAAGGACCAGCTAAATAGAATGAAGTCCTGTAGAAATTCACCAAACTGAAATACAAAAAGCAAAAATAGCGAAAAATTTTGGTAAAACATCTGAAATCTATGGGACAACATGAAACAACATAATATGCATGGAAATTGAATTTCTGCTGAAGAAAAGAGTGGATAACAAATGTATTTAATTAACAAAGGCCAGAATTTATATCTGTATATCTATATATATAGTTTACAAATATTACACACACACACACACACACACCAAGAAAAATCCACACATCTCAGAAGCCCAGAGAATCCCAAAGAGAACAAATAAAAAGAACAGCTAAGAAAAGGCAAGACCCAAGTGCTTCCTTCCCTGGGGCAAGATCCCAGATTCTATAAAAACTGCTAATAAAAATTCAGGTAAATGTTTTAACAAATTCCCGAAGATTTGACTGTGACCTAGGGAGAAAATACATACCCCTTACAGAGACACAGACACAGTGGGCATTCTCAAGCACTTGCAGGATCTTCTTCACAGACATGACCCAAGGAAAGATCAAGGGCAGGACGACAGATCTAGGAAAACCCTCCTGTACTACAGGGTAGAAGAGGGGAAGAGTAACTACTGCTGAAAAAACACCAAACTTCCCCTGAATCCGTCTGTCCTATCTCTCCAGAGAATAAAAGGCTGAAGCTCCTGGGGGAAGAGTTAAAAAAAAAAAAAAAAGTTTCCCTAGGGTACAAATGAAGACCCACAAACCCTGGAAACTACATTCTGTCCCTCAACTGGGTAATGGATAAACTGTGGTACAGGAATTCAGTGACCTACTTCTCAGCAATAAAAAGAAACAAGGTATTGATACAGCAACAACACGAATACATCCAAAATGCTTTATGCTAAGTGAAAAAAACCCAACTTAAGAAGCCACATATGCATGACCCAATTCATAGGACATTCTCAAAAAGGCAAAGCTATAGAATAGAAAGAAATCAGTGATTGCCAAGAATAATGGGTGGCAGAACAGGTGACTGCAAATGGGCACAGGGTAATTTAGGGGTTGATGGAATTGTTCTGGATCTTGAATGTAGTGGTGGTTAGAGAACTGTAAGCATTTGTCAAAATTCACAGAACTGTGTAATAAATAGGGTGAATTTTACTATATATAAATAATGCCATATTGTAAATGCTGACAAAAGAAAATATTAAGTTACGAAAGTAAGTACATTTATAGACAGGCAAAAAGTAAAAAAAAAAAAAAGTGTATCTCATTAATCTGCATTAAAAGAAGTGATAAGACAGGTTCTGTAGGTAAAAAGGGATATGTAACTGGTGTATTGTTGTTGATATTGACCAGGACTCCTACAGCTTAGATTAATCCATTTATTTGTTCTAAAGTTTTATTTTTGTAGATCGCTTAGGATTTTCCATATGAACAATCATATTCTAAGTAAATGTGAACAGAGCCTTTTAATTTTTTTAGGGATATTAGATTGACATTTAGAATGAGTGCTAGCATCCACTAGGCTTTAGAAAAAAGAATCTCTTTGAAGAATTAAGAGAAATAAAATCACTATTCCAAAGTGAATGCACTGTCACACTTCTCACGTTGCAATACCTTGTAATTCAAGTTACCATGATAGTTTTTTCTGGTAGAAAAAAATACTTTTTTAAATGCCAATAAATAGTCAAGAAACGGATACTTCTTTTCTATGGTCTCTTCCAGCTTTTGCAGTATCATTTAAAGTAAGTGTCGGGCCCATAGTATGTTTTCAGGTTATTTGGCTGCACTAGGAAATTAGCCATACAATCAAGTAATGTATCTCTTTGACATTTTCAGTATTCCCCAATCTCACCTAACTTGGAAATGCTTCAACAGCAATGGTATATTTGGATTCATCAGTTTTCTTCTGCGACATCAAAAATATCCATATATATATCCCATTTTCAAATATCAATGAAAAATAATTTAAAAACTCAACTTTTACTTTAAAGGTTTAAGCTTTTAATTTGGATTACAAACACAGAAAAACTAAACATGCCTGCTAATTAAAAATCAAGGTATCTCAAGGCTAGAAGTTGTGTTAATCTAATTCTCAGCTGAAGGCTTGCATCATGTATATAAAATATAATCACAGACCACCCAACGACAATTCATCCATTACTAAAGCCTTCCCGTTGTGGAGAATTTTAGCCATTCCAGCTCTAGTTTTTAAGAAAAACTCTGCAATACTAAGGCAATTGAGTTTGTAAAAGGCTTTCTTCCATTAGACCTAGTTTTCTTCTTAAGGGGCCTTCGGAACATGACTTTTTCTCAGTCCTACCATGAAATCAGACAATTATAAATAGTAGCTTTTACTTAAATACTGAGAAAAGTAGGTATTTTAGAACTTTGAAATATTTGGGAAAGAGAGAAGGTGAACATTAAAATAATGTTCTGTCAATCAGTGCTATCCACTCAGTATTTTAGTGCATTTAAAAATATTTATTTTCTATCATTCACCTACGGATAGATAATTGGGTTTCTTCCACATCTTGGCTATTGTAAATAATGCTTCAGTAAGCATAGGGGTGCATATACCTTTTCAAATTAGGTGTTTTCATTTGCTCTGGGTAAATACCCAGTAGTGGAGCTTAGATGTGTGGATAAACACGTGGTATGTATACATAACGGATTATTATTCAGCTGTAAAAAAGAATGAGATATTACCAGTTGTGACAACATGGACGGACTCAGAGGGTAAGTGAAGTTGGTCAGACAGAGAAAGACAAATACCATATGATTTCATTCAAATGTGAAGTCTAAAAAAAAACTAACAAACAAAAACAGAAACAGACTCATAAATACAGAGGTTGCCAGAGGGGAGGAGTTTGGGGGTATGGATGAAATAGGTGAAGGAGTCATGAGAAGCTGTTCTGAGGAAGTAATACTTGAGGCGAGAGTGAGAGCTAGAGGATTCTGCCACGTAAAGGGACAGGGGAAAAGTGGGTTAGTCCAAAGACACTGAGACAGTAAAGAGCGTTAGTCATCAGCTGAACAGAGAAATAAGGCTCTGGGGTTAGAGTTTAGTAAACTGTGATGGGGGAGGGGATGATGGTACTAGACACAGTGGGAAAAGGGGGCAGGAAAAGTGGAGATGTCCAAGATCTTGTACTGAGAAGTCTGGATTTTATTCCAACCAAACTGGGAAGTCTGAATGTTTTATGCAAAGGTGTGATGGTTAATTTTATGTGTCAAGTTGAAGAGATGCCCAGATAGTTGGTAATACATTATTTATGGGTGTGTCTGTGTGCGTGTTTCTGAAAGAGATTAGCATTTGAATTGGTGAATTGAGTAAAAGAGATCGTCTTCCCCAATGTGGATGGGCGATAATCTAATACACTAAAGGCCTGAATAGAACCAAAAGGAGGAAGAAGTATGAATTTGCTCTCTCTCTCTGCTTAACCTGAGACATCCATTTCTCTTGCCCTCAGACATCATCACTCCTGGGTTTGGGGCTTTTGAATTCAAATCAGGATTTGTACCACCAAATCTCCCCAATATCCAAAGCCCCCTGATTCTTAGGCCCTCACACTTGAGTATGCAATTGAGTATTACACCACTAAATTTCCTGGTTCTTCGGCTTGCAGATGGCAGATCCTGGGACTTCTTGGTTGCCATCACTGTATGAGCCAATTCCTAAAATAAAAGTCACATATAAACATACATATATACATATATACACATACACATATACATGTATGCATGTATATACATATGTGCATGCATATTTTTAGTATATACGTGTGTATGTGCGTATGCATGTGTTACATATGTATGTGTATATATGTAAGTATGTATGTATATGTGTGTGTGTGTATGTGCGCCCATGTGCGAGTGTGTGTGTCCTGTTGGTTTTGTTTCTCTGGAGAACTCTAATACAAGGGGGCGCTGCAAATTAAGATTTCATTTTAATTGGTCATTGACCGCTGTAGAAAACAGCTTTTAGGTTCATCCCTAAACTAACAAAGGCTTATGCTCTTAACCGAATTTCTTCTGGCATGTGGTAATCCCCCTATCTGCAGTTTTGCTTTCCATGGCTTCAGCCACCCGTGGTCAACTGTGATCCACAAGCAGATAATCTTTCGTCTGAAGGTCAAACAGCAGCCTAGTGCTATATCTCAATACCTCTGTTATTCTCCTCACTTCTCAACACAGGCATTTTATATCTCACATCATTACAAGAAAGGGGAGTACGGTACAAGAACATATTTTGAGAGACCATATTCATTTAACTTGTATTATAATAAATTGTTGTAATTGTTGTATTTCATTATTGGTTATTGTTAGTCTCTTACTATGCCTAGTTTATAAATTATCACAGGTATGCATGTATAGGAAAAAGTGTATAGAGGATTCAGTACTATTGGTGGTTTCAGGCATCACCTGGAGGTCTTGGAACGTATCCTCTTATGGATAAAGAAGACTACTGTGTATCACTCATTGTCTCTTTCACTGTAAGGTCGATTCTTCTGGGCTGCAATAGCCCACACCCATAACTTTCCAATATCAGAGGCAGTTTAAAAAACTTTTTATGATCCCACTCTGCCTCTCTGATACATTCTTCCTACCAGTAATGCTGCTTAGTAAACTAAGCATAGATCCCCTGTCATTTTAGGAATGCCATTCTAGTCACACTTCTGTCGTCTGCATACTCTAGTAATATTTATTGAATGCATAACACGTGCTAAACCTTTTACTAGGTAGGCAGTGGAGAATAAAAAGATGTGGATCCTATTCTATGAAGTTTACAGTCTGCCTAGGGAGAGAAAACATCTAACACACACACACACACACACACACACACACACACCCCAGAATCTTAAATTTGAGAAAAAGAACAGAGTGCCATAAGCGAATAACAGGAAGAAACTAATTTCATTGGGGGGGGGGAGAGTAAGAAATTGTATCCTTGAGAAATTATAATTTAAGTTGAAAATTAAGCAGATGCAGAGCTTGGAGAAAGAACGTTCTAAAGGGAATAGTATGTAAGAGATCCTAAAGCATTTGAGGAACCCAAAGAAGGCTCATGATTTTAGCACATAATAAACAACAGCAATATAACAGGCCTTTAGGGGAGAAGGCAGAAGCCAGGTCATCCTCAACCTTCTAAGGCCTTTTGAAGGTTTCTAAATGTTTTACTAAAACAAAACAAAACAAAACAAAACAAAACAAACCAAAAAAACCACATTGGATTCCAAATGCAATGGTTTTTTTTTTTAAAGGAAAAAAATAAGTTTAACTTAGTATATTAGATGAACCAATAGCATTGTGTTTTGTTAAATATACACATATATATTTCATACTGAATTTATTCATGTATTTTTTCTAATAATTTTTATTATGTTATGTTAGTCACCATACAGTATATCCTTAGTTTTTGATGTAACGTTCCATGATTCATTAATTGCATATAACACCCAGTGCACCATGCAATACGTGCCCTCCTTAATATCCATCACTGGCCTATCCCAATCCCCCACCCCCCCCTCCCCTCTGAAGCCCTCAGTTTGTTTCCCAGAGTCCACAGTCTCTCATGGTTCATTCAATGGTATTTTAACAGCAATAGTAAGACACTAAGGGATTTGAAGAAAAGCGATGGCATTCCCCAACTTTAGCACAAGCCACCCTCACCTTGAGTTCATGAACTGGCTTAACTGATCTGCTTTCCTGGAAGCCACATGCAAATTTATTCTAAATGCGCAATCAGTGTAGTGGTAATTTCAAATTTACACCAAAACTAACAGAGAAAAAAAAGACATATCCCTGGGCAGAAGAAGAATAAATAACAGGTAAATAAGAGCAAAAGAAAGTTTATTTTTTATTCTGTGTTTTCCCTATGGGCTCTGATAGTATATTCTTTAATCATAATAAAATTAAAAGTTAATACAAATAGCAACTATTTCATAAGTCTCTACCGGCTACTCCTTTACCTGTTCTACAGCTATATAAGGAATACAGTATTAGCCCAATTTTCTTAGTGAGGACACTCAGGTTTATAGGCAGGAAAGATAAAAGTGATGGAGCCAGCTGGTGAGAGCTTCCTAACAGATTTAAAGTGCTTAGACCAATTTATGAATATATTTTTTATTTTGCTCTTTCCAACTCTAAGAAAATTTAGAAATTCCACCCAATTTCAGTTAAAATCCTAAAAGCCCTAGCCTTCCTCAAGACTACAAGGTTTCTTCTAACATTCCTCTTTTCTCAGAGTTTGAGGATGTTCACCTCATTATTTCTCCTACTCTTGTCGTGAGGATTCCAGGTATTAGTTTTCTCAAACATTCTCCCCAGCAAATGCCATGGTCTCCAGTTACCTGGTTCACCTTGAACATGGACCCGTCACTAAACATATTAACAGAAGCACTAACTGAACAAAGAAAGGATGTCACCCACAAAGACTAGTGACATTTTATCTATCTATCTATCTATCTATCTATCTATCTATCTATCTATCTATTACCAAAGCCATAGGTATTTCCCATTGGGACTTAGATTGTGGATATGGGGTATTCTGGGTATCAACTGCAGCTTCTCTTCAACCCTTTATCTTTCATAAAGTCCCTCGTTGTTATTTATATCTTCACTTAGTAAGTCTTGGAATCAAGGACAGATTCACATTTTTCCACTCTCAATAACTTGATTCTAAAGCCAGTCATCCAACTTAAATGCATCACCTCAGCTTTACAGCTTTTGTGTCTCACACAATTAAAATGTTAGATTCAGTAAGTAACAGGGCCAAATTATCTGAATGGAAAAATTAAAAGCAGATATGGGATGGGAAACACAGGGGGCCCCCCACCAATTCACACAGATTTCTGTCACCAAGGCCATCAAAAATATCAAACATGGCCCCAGACACCTCACCCTGCTCTCACTCACCTCATGGATTGGTCTTCCTGACTGAAGACTAACAAAGATCTCGCACACCATAGGTTTCCTTGAATAGAGTACTTTGTTTATACTGATGTTAGTGTGGGGAGTTCATTCACAATCAACAGGAAAAAAATCTAAGGGGTGGGATGGAGAGGTGGCAAATCAGAATTAAATCTCTAGAGTCAAGAGGATGAATCCCCACTAGTAGGACGCAGAGACCCTGGTTCCTAAATGTTCTGTCTTCTGCCACTGGGCCTTAGGAGAAGCACTTTTAAGAGGACATCTAAGCTCTGTTGCCATTATTTTTGCTTTAAATTCCCATTAAGATTTTTAGCTGGCTGACAATTTCTAAGTAGTCTCGATGTCTCCATAGTGTCTTACTATTACTTGATTACTTGGATTCTCTCCCAGAGGGTAAGGATTTTAATATTTCATAGCCCACATGAGACTTTGGTCTCCACTTTCCTTAGTGGCATTCACTATACTGGAACACCTGTTGTCAGGGGAGAAGTCGATCTTGATGAAATTCTATAAACTTTTACCAAGGCCTCTTTTCTTTCTTCTTACTGAAGCATAATAATTAAAATGGTAAAAGCCATAACTGCCTTTTTTTCAAGGTCTCACCTCTCCTCAGAGTATACATAAAGCGAAAGGTTAAGTTGCTCCTTCAGCCCTCTTCTCATGCACGGGACGGGCCCAAGAACTCCCAGTCTCCAGATGAACCGGTATCTTCATAAGGAGTCAAATATGTTACGTTAGCAATCTTATGAACTTTTCACCTTTTTTTCTTCACCCCAAAGTAGAAGATCCAGGAACTGGATCGAGACAATAGTTCCTTCCAGATCTCCTCTGTAGCACTGCCTTTCCTCTAAAGCAGGGATGGCAAACTAGGTCTACAGGCCAAATCCAGCCATCATGCTGTTTTACAAATAAAATTTGATGGGAACACAGCCATACTCATTCACATACACATTGTTGATGGCTTTCTCAATACAAGAACAGAGCTGAATAGTCATGACAAAGACCAAATGGTCTGTAAACCTAGAATACTTACTATTTGGCCCTTGAAAGAAAATGTTGATTGATCCCTGCTCTGGAGGCTTTCTGAAGAGTTTTAAATCTTTTTCCTCATCACATTGACTCCCTGACAGTGTAGTACTTCTCACTGCCCAAGCTAACAAAACTTCCTCCGCTCATGAGATTCCTCTAAAACTCCAGCCAACTTGTATTTTTTTGACCTCTGGAATCCAACCAGTCACTGTGAACAGGGACTTCTCATGTTCTAATAGAACAGTGTTATTAAAGGAATCTCAAGTAATTACCTCAATCCATCTACAACATTTTCCTCAAAGCTCTTAAATCTCTGGTTTCCTCATATTCCCCAAGTGTCTGCTTAGAAATATTGAGTTGAGGTCTTCATTCAGATTTCTCTGGCATACTTTGAATAGTACGCTTTTCAAAATAGGTTTGTTGAGGTATAATTCACATACCAAAAAATTCACCCACTTAAAACTGACAATTTTATGGTGTTCAACATATTCCCAGATTTGTGCAACTATCATCACAAACTAATTTTACATTTTCATCATTACAAAATCAAATCCTTCACCCATTAGCCGTTGCTCCCAAATACCTCAGGGCACCCTAAGCCTTAGACAAACACTAATCTATTTTCTGCTCTATAGATCGCCTATTGTGGACCTTCCATATAAATGCAATCACACAATTAAGAGTCTTTGTGACTAGCTTTGTTCACTTAGCATAGTATTTTTCAAAGTTCATCCATGTTGTTGCATGTAACTGTACTTGATTCCTTTTTATGTTTGACTGAGTAATGTTCCATTGTAAGGATATACCACATTTTTAAATCCATTCATCTGATGGTGGACATATGAGTTGTTTCTTCTTATGAATAATGGAGGCTATGAATATTCATGCACAAACTTTTATGTGAACATATATTTTTATTTTTCTTGAGTAAATAACCAGAAGGAGAATTGCTAGGTCATGTAGTAACCCTGTATCTAACATTTTGAGGAACTGTCAAACTGTGTTCCAAAGTCACTGCACCCTTTTCTACCCCCATCACACAGTGCAGAAAGGTTCCAACTTCTTCACATCCTCACCAACACTTACTGTCTTTTCCACTATAGTCATTTTAGTGAGTGTAAAGTGGCATCTCATTGTGGTTTTGATTTGTATGTTCTTAATGACAAATAGTGTTGCCCATTTTTCTTGTACTTACTTCTCTAAAGAAACAAAAATTGTCAATAACTATTAAATCATGTCTTCTTTTTTTAATAGGGTGATTTCCTTTTATTATACAGTTATAGGAGTTCTTTTTATGTTAAGTATATAAGTCCATTATCAGACATATAATTTGCAAATATTTTCTCTCATTCAGTGAGTTGTTTTTCCCCTTTCTTGATGGTGTCAAATACAAAAGTTTTCAATTTTGATAAAGTCAATTGATCTCTTTTTCTTTGGTTGCTCTTACTTTAGTATCATATCTAAGGAATCACTGCCTAACTCAAGGTGTGAAGATTGACTTCTAGGTTTCTTCTAGGAGTTTAATAGTTTTAACTCTTGGAGGGAGTTAAGATGGCGGAGGAGTAGGGGACCCCTTTTTCAGCCGGTCCCCTGAGTGGAGCTGGATAGGTACTAGACCAGCCTAAATAACCACGGAATCAGCCTGAGACGCAGGATGATGCATCTGGATCTCTACAAATGAACATCTCCAGCGCTGAGTATTGAGGTACGAAGAGGGGAGCTGTAAACCGTGCACGGATATCGGAAGATAAACGGAAGGGGGAGGGAGCCGCCGCGTTTGGGCACCGGGAAGCGGCAGCCACCTGCACGGGGGAGTGGGCGGACTCACAGAGGGCACCCGCGAGAGAGCGGACTGAGACCGGTGAGGACTGAGACCGGTGTGCCGTGAACGCGGGCCACCAGGCATCTCGCGGAACACCGGAATCCCAGTGTGCTCACGGGATCCAGACTGAGACCGGGAGCTCCTGGAGCGCGCGCGGGGCAGCTGGCGGCTGGCGGGCCACCTGCACGGGGGAGCGGGCGGACTCGCGGTCGGTCGGCACCCGCGAAACAGCAGACTGAGACCCTGAACCGGGTGCGCGCGCCACCAGGCTTCTCCCGAAACTCCGGAATCTAGGTGTGCTCACCGGGCATAGACTGAGACAGGGAGACCCGGGAGCGCGCAGGGCGGCCGGTGGCTGGCGGCATTAGAAACACAAAGGACAGAGACGCGCCGGCCCTGGAAGTGAGGGCAGGGTCGCCGAGTTGGTGCGCACATCCCGGGACGCTGCAGGGTTGAGCAGCACCAACAGTAATAGAGTTAAAGTGGCCAGAACATCAGTGGAGAACGGGCCGCAATCCCTCTGTTCTGTGACAATGCAGCCTCTGCTGCTCTGACCCTCAGAAGAGGCACAGCAAACCGCCAGGGAAAGCCGCCAGAGTATAAAAGCCTGGAAATACCGGCTCAGAGAGTGCCCATCCCCATCCCCCCTCGCAGGGGACACGGAGACTCTAACCAAACAGGGTTGCCTGAGTATCGGCGCGGCAGGCCCCTCCCCCCAGAACACAGGCTGAAAAATCAAGAAGCCCACAACCCGAGGCGCCTGGGTGGCGCAGTCATTGAGCGCCTGTCTCCGGCTTAGGGCGGTGATGCCGGCGTTCCGGAAAGGAGTCCCTCATCGGGCTCCTCCGCTGGGAGCCTGCTTCTTCCTCTCCCACTCCCCTGCTTCTGTTCCGTTCTTGCTGTCTGTCTCCCTCTCTCAGATAAGTAAATAAATAAAATCTTTAAAGAAGAAGCCCACATCTCTAAGATCCCTATAAAACAAGGGGCACGGCCTGGGACCCAGTCAATAATTTTGGGCTCTGGACAACCCCGCAACCTCTCTTCATCAGAATGACAAGAAGGAGAAGCCCCCCCCAGCAAAGAAAAGACAGTGAGTCAGTGGCCTCTGCCACAGAAGTAACGGATATGGATGTAACCAAATTATCAGAAACGGAATTCAGAGTAACAATGGTCAAGATAATGAGTAGACTTGAAAAAAGTATTCAGGAAAATGTTACTGAGAATATAGAATCCCTAAGGGCAGAAATGAGAGCGAATTTGACAGAAATTAAAAATTCTATGAGCCAAATGCAGGCAAAACTAGAGGCTCTGACGGCCAGGGTCACCGAAGCGGAGGAAAGGGTTAGTGAATTGGAGGATGGGTTAATAGAGGAAAAAATAAAAATAGAAGATGGTCTTAAAAAAATCCATGCCCAGGAATGTTGGCTACGGGAGATTACTGACTCAACGAAACGATCCAATGTTAGAATCATCGGCATCCCCGAGGGGGTGGAGAAAAACAGAGGTCTAGAAGAGATATTTGAACAAATTGTAGCTGAAAACTTCCCTAATCTAGCAAGGGAAACAAAAATTCGTGTCCAAGAGGCAGAGAGGACCCCTCCCAAGCTCAACCACGACAGACCTACACCACGTCACGTCATAGTGCATTTCGCAAATATGAGATCCCAAGGATACAGTATTGAAAGCAGCCAGGGCAAAGAAATTTCTCACGTACCAAGGCAAAGGCATCAGAATTACGTCAGACCTGTCTACACAGACCTGGAATGAGAGAAAGGGTTGGGGGAGCATTTTTAAAGCTCTTTCAGAGAAAAACATGCAGCCAAGGATCCTTTATCCAGCAAGGCTGTCATTCAGAATTGATGGAGAAATAAAGACATTTCAGAATCGACAGTCACTAGCCAATTTCGTAACCATGAAACCAGCCCTACAGGAGGTATTACGGGGGGTTCTATAAAAGTAAAAAGGCCCCAAGAGTGATACAAAACAGAAAGTCACAGCCAATACAAACAAAGACTTTACTGACAACATGGCAGAATTAAAAGCATATCTCTCAGTACTCAGTCTTAACATTAATGGCTTAAATTCTTGCTTTAAACGCCACAGGGTTGCAGATTGGATAAAAAGAAATGACCCATCCATTTGCTGTCTACAAGAGACTCATTTCAAACCCAAAGATGCATTCAGACTGAGAGTAAGGGGATGGAGTACCATCTTTCACGCAAATGGACCTCAAAAGAAAGCTGGGGTAGCAATTCTCATATCAGATAAACTGGATTTTAAACTACAGACTATAGTTAGAGATGCAGAAGGGCACTATATTATTCTTAAAGGAAGTATTCAACAAGTGGATATGACAATTATAAATATATATGCCCCCAACAGGGGAGCAGCAAGATACACAAGCCAACTCTTAACCAGAATAAAGAGACATATAGATAAAAATACATTAATAGTAGGGGACCTCAACACTCCACTCTCAGAAATAGACAGAACACCCTGGCAAAAACTAAGCAAAGAATCAAAGGCTTTGAATGCCATACTTGACGAGTTGGACCTCTTAGATATATATAGAACACTACACCCCAGAACCAAAGAATACTCATTCTATTCTAATGCCCATGGAACATTCTCAAGAATAGACCATGTTCTGGGACACAAAACAGGTCTCAGCCGATACCAAAAGATTGAAATTATCCCCTGCATATTCTCAGACCACAACGCTCTGAAATTGGAACTCAACCACAAGGAAAAATTTGGAAGAAACTCAAACACTTGGAGACTAAGAACCATCCTGCTCAGGAATGACTCGATAAACCAGGAAATCAAAAATCAAATTAAACAATTTATGGAGACCAATGAGAATGAAAATACAACAGTCCAAAACCTATGGGATACTGCAAAGGCAGTCCTAAGGGGGAAATACATAGCCATCCAAGCCTCACTCAAAAGAATAGAAAAATCTAAAATGCAGTTTTTATATTCTCACCTCAAGAAGCTGGAACAGCAACAGAGGGACAGGCCTAATCCACGCACAAGGAAGCAGTTGACCAAAATTAAAGCTGAAATCAATCAAGCAGAAACCAGAAGTACAGTAGAGCAGATCAAGAGGACTAGAAGCTGGTTCTTGGAGAGAATCAATAAAATTGACAGACCACTGGCAAGACTTATCCAAAAGAAAAGAGAAAGGACCCAGATTATTAAAATTATGAATGAAAAAGGAGAGGTCACGACGAACACCATTGAAATTGGAAGGATTATTAGAAATTTTTATCAACAGCTATATGCCAATAAACTAAGCAATCTGGAAGAGATGGAATCCTTCCTGGAAACCTATAAACTACCAAGATTGAAACAGGAAGAAATTGATTTCTTAAACAGGCCAATTAATTATGAAGAAATTGAGTCAGTGATAAACAACCTTCCAAATAACAAAACTCCAGGCCCGGACGGTTTTCCTGGGGAATTCTACCAAACATTCAAAGAAGAAATAATACCTATTCTCCTAAAGCTATTTCAAAAAATAGAAACAGAAGGAAAGCTACCAAACTCATTCTATGAGGCCAATATTACCTTGATCCCCAAACCAGGCAAAGACCCCCTCAAAAAGGAGAATTACAGACCGATTTCCCTAATGAATATGGACGCCAAAATCCTCAACAAGATACTTGCTAATAGAATCCAACAGTTCATTAAAAGGATTATCCACCACGATCAAGTGGGATTCATACCTGGGATGCAAGCGTGGTTCAATATTCGCAAATCAATCAGCGTGATACATCATATCAACAAGAAAAGACTCAAGAACCATATGATCCTCTCAATCGATGCTGAAAAAGCATTTGACAAAATACAGCATCCTTTCCTGATTAAAACCCTTCAGAGTGTAGGAATAGAAGGTACATTTCTCAATCTCATAAAAGCCATCTATGAAAAGCCTACTGCAAATATTATTCTCAATGGGGAAAAGCTGGAAGCCTTTCCCTTAAGATCAGGAACACGACAAGGATGCCCACTCTCGCCACTATTATTCAACATAGTACTAGAAGTCCTTGCAACAGCAATCAGACAACAAAAAGGGATCAAAGGTATTCAAATCGGCAAAGAAGAAGTCAAAATGTCTCTCTTCGCAGATGACATGATACTCTATATGGAAAACCCAAAAGAAGCCACTCCCAAACTATTAGAAGTTATAGAGCAATTCAGTAACGTGGCGGGATACAAAATCAATGCTCAGAAATCAGTTGCATTTCTGTACACGAATAACGAGAATGAAGAAAGAGAAATTAGGGAATCCATCCCATTTACAATAGCACCAAAAACCATACGTTACCTCGGAATTAACTTAACCAGAGACGTAAAGGACCTTTATTCTAGAAACTATAAATCACTCTTGAAAGACATTGAGGAAGACATAAAAAGATGGAAAGATATTCCATGCTCATGGATCGGAAGAATTAACATAGTTAAAATGTCCATGCTACCCAGAGCAATCTACACTTTCAATGCTATCCCGATCAAAATACCGAGAACGTTTTTCAAAGAACTGGAACAAATAGTCCTTAAATTTGTATGGAACCAGAAAAGACCCCGAATCTCCAAGGAACTGTTGAAAAGGAAAAACAAAGCTGGGGGCATCACAATGCCGGATTTCGAGCTGTACTACAAAGCTGTGATCACAAAGACAGCATGGTACTGGCACAAAAACAGACACATAGACCAATGGAACAGAATAGAGAGCCCAGAAATGGACCCTCAGCTCTTTGGGCAACTAATATTTGATAAAGCAGGAAAAAACATCCGGTGGGAAAAAGACAGTCTCTTCAATAAATGGTGCTGGGAAAATTGGACAGCTACATGCAAAAGAATGAAACTTGACCACTATCTCACACCATACACAAAAATAAACTCCAAATGGATGAAAGACCTCGATGTGAGACAGGAATCCATCAAAATTCTAGAGGAGAACATAGGCAGCAACCTCTACGACATCGGCCAAAGCAACCTTTTTCATGATACATCCCCAAAGGCAAGAGAAACAAAAGATAAAATGAATTTATGGGACTTCATCAAGATTAAAAGTTTCTGCACAGCCAAGGAAACAGTCAGAAAAACTAAGAGGCAGCCCACGGAATGGGAGAAGATATTTGCAAATGACACTACAGATAAAGGACTGGTATCCAAGATCTACAAAGAACTTCTCAAACTCAATACACGAGAAACAAATAAACAAATCAAAAAATGGGCAGAAGATATGAACAGACACTTTTCCAATGAAGACATACAAATGGCTAACAGACACATGAAAAAATGTTCAAAATCATTAGCCATCAAGGAAATTAAAATCAAAACCACACTGAGATACCACCTTACGCCAGTCAGAATGGCAAAAATAGACAAGGCAAGAAACAACAATTGTTGGAGAGGATGTGGAGAAAGGGGATCCCTCCTACATTGTTGGTGGGAATGCAAGTTGGTACAGCCACTCTGGAAAACAGTGTGGAGGTCCCTTAAAAAGTTAAAAATTGAGCTACCCTATGACCCAGCCATTGCACTACTGGGTGTTTACCCCAAAGATACAGACGTAGTGAAGAGAAGGGCCATATGCACCCCAATGTTCATAGCAGCAATGTCCACAATAGCTAAATCGTGGAAGGAGCCGAGATGCCCTGCAACAGATGACTGGATTAAGAAGTTGTGGTCCATATATACAATGGAATATTACTCAGCAATCAGAAAGAATGAGTTCTCAACATTTGCTACAACATGGACGGCACTGGAGGAGATAACGCTTAGTGAAATAAGTCAAGCAGAGAAAGACAACTATCATATGATTTCTCTCATCTATGGAACATAAGAACTAGAATGATCAGTAGGGGAAGAAAGGGATAAAGAAAGGGGGGGTAATCAGAAGGGGGAATGAAACATGAGAGACTATGGACTATGAGAAACAAACTGAGGGCCTCAGAGGGGAGGGGGGTGGGGGAATGGGATAGACCGGTGATGGGTAGTAAGGAGGGCACGTATTGCATGGTGCACTGGGTGTTATACACAACTAATGAATCATCGAGCCTTACATCGAAAACCGGGGATGTACTGTATGGTGACTAACATAATATAATAAAAAATCATTATTAAAAAAAAATAGTTTTAACTCTTGTATTTAGGGCTTTGATCTATTTGGGAGTCATTTTTGTGTATCGTAGGAATTAAATAAAGTTCCAACTTCATTCTAGTTAATTGTGGATATTAATTTGTGTTAGTGCCATTTGTTAAGACTATTCCTTTCCAACTGAATTATCTTGGCATCCTTGTTCAAAGTAAGTTGGCAAGAAATGTGAAAGTTTATTTCTGGACATTCGGTTCTATTCCATTGATCCACAGTATGAGTTGTGAATCCTCCAACTTTGTTGTGTGTTTTTTTTCCCCTCCTAATATTGTTTTGGCTATTGTGCACTCCTTGCATTTTCACATGAATTTTTGGGCCATCTTGTCAATTTAGGCAAAGAGCTAGGTTGGATTAGGTATGTACTGCTAAACACCATTTTACACGTTCTCTGTGAAACTAAGATAACCTGCTAATATCATAAATATGTTAGAGTGTATAACGAATTGGGGTCAGCTACAGTAGGTAGAAAATATTAATTTTGGAAAGAATGTCTAGGAAGGGAAATGCCAAGACCTCTGAGCACCACAAAGTTTATCACCACCTAGACTGCGAGGGGATCTACCGCTGGCACACTTCATTATTCTAGGAAAATCTCATTTCAACCTAATCAATTTCTCATGAGGAGTTCCCCTTCTCTCTTCCCTAGCATCTCTCAGTGTTACTTCACTACACTGAAGTACAAATAATAGCATTAGCAAACATATGCATACCACTCATTGTTCAAAAGACAGTGTTTATAATATATTTAATGCTTACAACCAACTTAACAAGTAAATAATGTTAGTTTTATTACACGGATGAACGTATAAAGGGCCAGCTGATAACAGCTTTGTATGTTTAAGAAGAAAATTTTAGAGATGAAATTTGGAATGTAAACGGATCTAACTCTTAAATTTAAGCTCTTAATCAGTATTTAAACTTCCCTCCCATGAAGTATCCAATTAACAAATGTCTTTGGAATCAGCTAACTCATCAAAATTAAATCAAGTGTCAGCAGCGGTAACAATCTGTATTACCTTTTTAAGCTGAGTGACCACGGAACAGAAATTCTACGTCCACAACCTTCATACAGCTAGAGACCGAAAGAAGCCCACCTACCCTTCTATAAGAGCACTAAAAGGCTTAACCATAGTAAAACTATATCATGTCTTGGATGTGCTTCCAGACAGTCCATGGAGATGACAAAAAGGAAGGAATCTGATCAAACAAGTTGTTGAAAATTGTTGAAGACAGGGATTGTTACATTGGGTTCATTATACTATTTTATCTGCTTTGGAAAATCATGTCAATAGCAAAAGTTTTTTTTTTTTTTTTTTTTTTTTAAGCAGCAGTTTTGAAAGTTTTTATCTCAAATACATTTTGTTAAATAATGTCTCTTTTACAGAATTAGTAACCCTGGGGGGGAAAGAAGATAAAATAAGATGCTAAGTAAATACATAAACAACAGCATTACCGCAAATAATGAATCATGGAACATTACATTAAAAACTAAGGATGTACTGTATGGTAACTAAACATAATAAAAAATTATTATAAAAAAACAAACAAAAAATTCCCAAAAAAAAAAACCCAACAGCATTACCCACTAAATTATTTGAAAAATGTTTTAATTGGTGATCCTAGCATTCCATGTTGTTTTAAAGGTTCCAGTTTTCACTCTTCTCCCTGTCCAGGCCATGGCTGCTACTGGGCTATTTGATCAGTGCAAACCTGCCACAGTCATGTCCTAGACCCCGAATAATACGTCTCTCCTGTTCTTACAAGCTGTTCATCAATCTGTCTGATGTAATCACTTTATCGATCAGTCTGAACTCGCGGGGCTCAAAGCTTCAATTTTTTCCCAACACTTCCTTTACCCATGCTCTCTAAACTCCCCTTTACTTTCTTTCCACTATCGAGGTGGCCATGAGAGTATTTCTTATAAACCGTTAGCTACAGGGAATGTAATAGACTAAGTACTGTGCTCTGAAATCCATTATCTTTATTCTGAGACCACACTCTGCACAGGCCGCTACCAACAAATAAGTGAGTGCAGCAAGGACAGTAAAGTAAGTCCATCTTGGGGAGACACAGAATTCCTCTGATAAGCAACCTTGCCTGACAACTTCCCCAACACCTAGCTGAAGCTTCCCTAGACTGCTGAGCTGATCATGACATTTCCCCCCAAACTTCCTGCCCTCTTTTCTTCACCTGGAGTCATCCTGCACGGTCACCTGATGATTAGCTCTCCCAGATCTTCTAGGCTTTCTCCCCACCTTCTCTCACATATGCTTCCCGTAATAAAAACCCCTCCTTGTATGACCCCCTGGGCCCCAGCTTCTTGGAGGTCTGCTAATAGCATGCTTACATATGAGGCAGATTCCCTAACTTCCAATCACTTTCAAGTTCTTTAGACTTGTTTTAATGTTCAGTCTCGTATGGCACTTAATGTTATCTCTCTTCTTCCCCTAGACTTCTGCCAAGAAGCCTGGGGAGTGAAGGGTTATAGCTCTTTATTCTAAGCCTGCTCTCAGAGCCCCTTTGGCTGCTGCTCTTTCTTTCATTAAATAGTGACTGTATGCAGCTCAACTCTCGGCTTGTTGGAAATGTGCATTAGTTACATGCGAGTTTCTTGAGGGACTTCGCCAGAGACATCTTCCACCCTGCTGCGCAACCTTCTAATAAGGGAGATCTGATTCTAGCTTCATTCCATTCTACTCTCTAATGCAGCTCCAATCTCTGCTGGGAGAATCATTCACACAGAAAACAACCTTCTTCGGTGGGGTGCTTCCAGGACAGCTCAAGGTCACCTTCTTCAAGCGTCCGTTAAACGGGATGGGAGGCTGACTGTTACCTGGCTGCCCTCCCTTGCCCCCCCAGCCCCTTTATTCACCTTGTCCTTTTTTTATCCAATTACCTTATTGCTCTATTCAAAGAGGCACAGATTTCCGATTAGCTAATCACTTCATAAGAAAACTTCCAAAAAGAGAAATGAAATGCCAGTATTCTCTTCTCTCAGACTCCCCTCATCTCTACAAATTATTCTCTCAAAACCACATTCACTTTGCTTGTGGGTGGCAGGCACATACCCTCTCTTCAACAGGAAAGGGTAGCACAAGCCACATCACTCATTTCTAGGCTCTTCTATAAGATTTCAAAGGAGTGCTATGAAATATTTAACCTCCCCATGGTGGTTTTATATACACAGAATAGAGGAAAGAGGATGGACAGTTTGAGTAGCAGAGCTTATCTGACCATGACTAAGTCCTGGGAAGATGTCAGACCTCAATTATTTGGGGCTTTCTTTAGAATATGGTGAGTATTTGAAACCTCTTTGTCATCAGTTTAAAGTCCCATAAATCATCTAAGTTTCAGGAAATATTCTATGATATTAATTTGTCCCCAGATTCAGCCCTCTTTGATATTCTCTTTTCATACTGCTAACACTTAACACTATCTCTGGCTTTTAATTATGCCTAGATGCAGTTCACCTGCGTCCTCTTTGATGCTGTGTTTTTTTGGATCTGCCACTCTTCTGGTTTAACCCAAGAAATGGATGGAGAAAACAGACACTTGCTTGCATAAACACACTCCTTTCATTGGTTTTTTTGAAAGAGATTTGAATGATTATTATACCTCATCTTCAATCCATCTTATTTGTCTTGCATTTTATTAAATTTGACAGAATGATTTCCAAATTCAGATATCTTAGCCTTATGACACCTGTAAGATAGTTAAAAGCATCAGTTCCAGTAGTATAACTAATGGTTTTTCTGTTCTGAGTTATGCTGGGTGCCCCGGCTACTAATTCGGAATTATTTTGTGAAAAGGAAGTCTATTGAGAAACATAATTTTAAGGGTAAAGTGGGCATCACTCCTACTTTCTTAAGCTTTATTTCTCTATTATCAGCATGTCCCAAAAGATCACTGTGTCTGCTGTATCTGGAATGTTTGCTGCAAGGGCCCAACTCTCACACAACAGATGAGGCATCAGGCTTCGCTGCACCTCACTGCTTGTCAAGATCCACCATCTAGGTTTCCAAGGATTACTGATTTCCTTTACACTCCATTTGGTCTCCAATATATTCCCCATATTTCTGGTCATCCTCAAATCAGTAATCATTTCCCTTTTGTAGGAGTATTTAAAAATACCAGAATCCAAAAACTTACAAATTCACTTTTACTATGTCAGACATGGATTCCTAACCTGTATATAAAATATTACAGGAAAGTTGCAAGTCTTCAAGAAGAAACGAGGAGACAGCCTGTGCACTACTGTTAGGGAGTACCACTCTTGCTACTTACCAGTCACTGTATTTCTGTCATCCGTCACACTTCATGGCATTTTCTCCCAACTGAACCTTTAAGTAAGCACTCCCACATAAGCTCAACTTAGATATGAAGCTAATGGAGTGAAATGTTCACAAGTAGAAAGACAGCAATATCCACAACTCGAAAGAAGAGATTTTACAGCTGCAGATTCAATAGTGATGCTTCTTGTTTTATGAACATTTTAAAATAGAAATGTTTGTCCCTTACTCCAAAACTTTTTCTCAATAGAAATCTTAGGATAATTTTCAGTTACCAGATTTACTCCTCAACTGATCGTTTCCTTTCTAATTCAATCTTGACAGGTAGTATTTGGAATCTTATTCATGGTAGATTCTAAAATTTCCACTGAGACACAGCTTACTAATAGAAATTTCCAGCTGAGCAAAGATTTTTACCACAGGTTGTGTTCTTTTTACTCATTCTCTGACAGGTGTTGTGAGGCCCCGTCGGCTGCCCCACCTCTTTGCCCCTGTGACACAGCTCATCCCAGACCTGACATGTTCCTTCCAGCCACATTCCAGGTAAAGGACTAGGAGTCAACTTTAGAGCTGTAGTATTCCTTAGCCACCGGCATGTCCATTTCTCTCCAACAGCATTGTGGAGACTTTATTCAATTCTCTGTCATTTATATACTCCCAAAACTCAATTTTCATCATTTAAAAAAATGCCAGAGAGGGATGAACTTAAAAACATAAAATTATCTTTAAAAACAAACACAAAAGATTTAGCAAAGGAAGACGGGGGAGGAGAGAGAGAGCTAAGTGAAAGATAAAGGACACAGAAACGCTAACAGTCACACTGCTGAAGAGCCCTGCAGCCACTCCCCATATGAGCAGAAATGCCCACTCCCCATATGAGCAGAAAAACACCCTCCCCTTCCATGCTCCAGAGTCAGTGGGTAATACATCATAGTGCTTCTAGTCCACGAGTCTCCTGTTGGTGACTGTACCTCTGCAATTAACTTTTGAGTTTCATCACTCTCTCTTCCTGTCAACCACCATACTTCTGTGTGCTGGGTGTGTGTGTGGGGGGGAGAGTATCAGCTCAATATTCCCAGAATAAGATATATGCCACTAGTTTACTATGAGGAAGTTTGCCATTTTCCACAGACTTCAAATATACCGACTACAATTTCTATTTGCCTGATTAGCTCAACTTCAAACATAGCATTTATTGTATCTTCTCTAACACATTTTAGGAATCATGTGTACTCAATAGGGTGCAGTACAATCTTCTTAATATTTTGTTTCTGACAAGAGAACTTAATTTTCAATGGAGAGCATCTTACTCTTGGAAATCGTTTATGAGTTTCACATTTCAATCACTCATGAGGGACTCCTCTTTACTCTCCCCAGGGTCTCTGTTCTCTTTACAAAGGATAATGAAAAATGACTGTAGCTACATCTACTGAGTCCATGCTGACTGCCAGTCATTGTTAGCAGGTGACAAGCATCATCTCATTTACTCTGCAAAGTGACTTTATGAAGGAGGTAATACTCTATTTTACACACTGCAAGTCTAAGGCCCAAAGGTTATAAAAAAAATTGTTATAAAACTGTAATTTTTTTAGAGTTTGTAAATTTTTCCCATGTTTTTTCTCCCTAATTATCCCTGGGTTTTTTTCTTTTCTTTTCTTTTTAGTACATAAACTTACTCCTGAATTCCCTGAATACTCCTTATTCCCTGAATTTCTTTCTTTTCTTTAGAAGACTTTGAAAAGTTCAGGTAACCTTAAACATATTTCTCAAAATTCTCTAGTCTACATCTGTTAGTCTACTTTTGTTTGTATGTTAGCTAAGAAGTTCTATAAAGTCTAGTGAAAATCATATATACCCTATCATGTCCGTATCTTGGTGATTTCACTTGAAACCTTGTTCCCTAAATCAATGTCCTCATCTTCAGACCTCAAAACCCCTAATAGCCATAGCACACAGCACCAGGCACTAGTATAGACAATGAACAGGGCCACCTGTCGAGGGGACAAATAGAGAAGAGGACAAAGAGGAGTCTTCCTTTCCTGTACAGGGAAGTCTCTGGTCACCTAGACCACAGAGGAACTGGAATCTGGCTATCTGCCCTGCCCTTTCTTTCTCTTCTCATGGCACTTCAAACCCTGAAATTCCTGGTTAATCCCACTTGATAACAACATACACACATTTTTACCATGATTATACAGCCAGTCTGTTACCATATTAACTATCATTAACTGAACAAGGAAAGTCGTCATGAATCTGGGAAAATATAAGGGCAAGAGAGAGGCATAGATACACAAAAGATACTGATAGAGAACAGCTTTGTTAAAAGGAAAAAACCCAGAAATATATTAGTTCTGAAGTCTTTTTTTTTTTTTTAAAGATTTTATTTATTTATTTGACAGAGATAGAGACAGCCAGCGAGAGAGGGAACACAAGCAGGGGGAGTGGGAGAGGAAGAAGCAGGCTCATAGCGGAGGAGCCTGATGTGGGGCTCGATCCCAGAACGCCGGGATCACGCCCTGAGCCGAAGGCAGACACTTAACCGCTGTGCCACCCAGGCGCCCCTGAAGTCTTAATTCTTAAATCTTATTTCTGAAATACTTCCTCTATTATTTGGAGGGGGTGGGGGCAGATTACAGTGTGGTTGCACCAGAAATAAGCAACCTTCTATTTACTATCAGAAAATGTATTCCTATTGACTTTTCCCCACCCCCGCTAAGGTTTCTACACAGCTAAGATTCTCCTTCATCTTGCTATTTCTTATTAGGTATATGTTCTCTTAGAGGATGTCTATTAGGGAAGTCCATTACTATAAGTGAGTTAATATTTTATAACACAATGGAAAAGTGTACATTTATCATTCAATATAATGCGACACTCTGGAGTGGGCTGAAAAATGTAGTCACACATAGGCTTTCCTTTCTGGCCTGCATTGCAAAGTTAACATTATCTCTCAAGTCTGGGACACACAGTTCTAGCAGGAAGCAGACCCACCTTCCTCTGCCTTGTTAAATGGATCTGCATCTCACTGTGGGTGGGTTTTCCTGGTTCCCATACTTACAGGTGTTTTTCCTCTTTCAGCAATGTTTCTCAAATGCATAGGGTTCATAACTGCTATTAATATTTGCCTGAAGAGTTTGAAGGTTGAATGCTCAGAAACATACTTTTTTCTCCAACAAAAGTGGGACGAATTTATTTGGAATTTTTATCTGGAATAAATACTTAATAAAATACCTCTTAATGCTAAAACATACTGTTCAGAATGTAGATCTTAAGGCCAAAAAGTGGGTCCAACAGTCTTACACAGAAAACGATGGACTGGAAGGAAACATCTCAGGGGGGCAAAGGAGAGGCTACATTCTGTACGTCACAGGGAAGTTCCTGCTCATGCGTCTCTAGGAAATACCACTTCGCTAACTCCTCCAGATACCAGCCTCCTTCCTGCCTCCAAATCCACAGATTATTATTTTTTTAATTACTGGTGACTATTAGACAATGCAAAATTTGAGCAGGAAGACAGGATATTAAAACAGACTATTTCAGGGGTTCCTGGGTGGCTCAGTCAATGAAGTATCTGCCTTAGGCTCAGGTCATGATCCCAGTATCCTGGGATCAAGCCCTGCCTGGGGCTCTCTGCTCAGTGGGGAGCCTGCTTCTCCCTCTCCCTCTTGCTCTCCCTGCTTGTGCTGTCTGTCAAATAAATAAAATCTTAAATTAAAAAAACTAAAATAAAACATACTATTTCGAAGTGAACATGATTAGAAAATAATATACGGGGAGATAACAGAATAGTATTGCTACCATAGTCCCTCCTTGGGATCTCTTGCTTTGAAAAGTAGATTCCACAGAGTATTCCTGCTGGAACATAATCCATTTATAGCTATTTCATGAAGATTTTGCATCATTTTGAAAGTACTGGAAGTTCATGCCAGGCCGTTATATCTAATATTTCTGGAACTTACACAACAAAGTCACCACAGCTGACTTTAGTCACGGCAGCTAAAATGAATGAACGAACCAGATTTTCTGTGTGCCATGTTATTAAGACACACTCAGACTGACATGGGGCTTGAAGACTTCCTATCTGCCTTACCCATTTGGGTTCTCTGGAGAGAAAGTGTGTGTGTGTGTGTGTGTGTGTGTGTGTGTGTGTGTGTGTGGACCTGAGTGCCTATGTGTGGTGTGGCAGTGGGGAGAGCAGTGAGACATACACACATAGATTATGTTGGATGAGTGTCAACTCAAGCCTTCTCTGCTCAGCATGTGCAAAATTAATTACGAAGTCTCTTCCCTCAGCTACTTGCTAGTATCAAAACCTCTCCGCACATTCTGTGACTTGCTATTTTCCAGATTCTTGAGATGGACACTTGGATCACTGATTTTGAAATCTGCCTTCTCTTCTAACATATACATTTTAGGCCATGCATTTCTCTCTGAAGAATCACTTACCAGCATCCCACAAGTGTCGTTTTTTCAGAAATGTATCACTTAATTTGAAATACTTTCTGTATTTCCTTGTTATTTCTTCGGCACAGTGGTTTTTTTAAAAATATGTGGTCTCCCTTCCAAACATTTGGGGACTTTTCTGGATATCGTAATGGCACAGATTTTTAAATTAATTCATTATGGTCAGAAAGCATACCCTATGATTTCAGTCCTTTGCCATTCTGAGACATCCTATGACCCAGCATATTATCCATCTTAAAGAATATTCTGTTTGCATTTGAAAAAAATATGTATTCTGATTTTGCTGGGCTTAGAGTCCCAAAATATCTACTGGAACACGTAGGTGGACATTAGTAGCTGAACTTCTCATATTCTTACTTTTTTTGGTATAATCTTCCAATTATTGGGAAGGAATGTTAAAGTCTCCAAATATACTTATAATTGTGTCTATTTCTTTTCTTATACCTGTTAAATTTTGCTTCATGTACTTAAATTTCTGTTATTACAAGGCATATACACATTTACGATTCCTGTGTTTTCTTAACAAAAAATCCCTTTTATTATTATGGAATGTCTTTTTTCCTGACATTCCATTACTGGAAGTCCTCTGCCTAATATTAACATAGTTATATTATTATGAGTATTATTTTCATGGTTTATACTTTATCTTTCTACTTCCAGCCTGTAGGTCCTTTTACATTTAAAAGGAATTCCCCAGTGGCTGTGTATCCAATCTCGTTTTTGTATCCTGTCTGACAATCTGCTTTTTAACATGATTGATTAGATGATTTTCTTATAATTAAATTATTAACACTATCAGACTTAAGTCAGCCATCTTCCTAATTGATTTCTATTTGTCCACTCTCTTCTTTGTTTCTTTCTCCCTCCTTGCCTGCTTTCTTTTGCACTGAATTGTAATTTTTTCTCCTTCATTGCCTTTTGAGTTCTACCTGTTTGTAAATATTTAGTGGTCACCACAGGAATTAAGACATTCCTTTTGAACTTATGACAGTCTATTCTGAAATAACATTATACCACTTTACATAAATGTAATAAAACCATAAATGTATTTCAGTTGATCTCTGGGCTATCGTTTGTGCTGTGGTCATAGTCTTCTACAGTTTTTATAAACTTTACAAGGTATTATTTTTACTTTTAAGTCATTTTTAAAAGAATTATTCAAAGGGAAAAATAATTCTTTATAATTGTACAACTTTTATAATTTCCCATTCTCCATATTCTTGCTTTTAAGATCCTAGTTTCTGTTACTTTTTTGCTTTAGTCTTGATAATTTCTTTAAGCATTTCATGTAGTGTAAGTCTGCTAGATACAAATTCTCTTAGGCTTCATTTACCTAAAATATCTTGCTTTCATTTGTGAAATGTATTTTTACTGGATAAAGACTTTTTAAGTTGACTTTTTTTTTTTCCTTTCAGCATTTTAAGATGTCCTTTTCTTGTTTCCTGCCTTGCCTTGTTTCTGATGAGAAGTAACTTCTATTCCTTACTATTATTCACCTGTATGTCTCTTGCTAGCATTGGCATTTTTGTTTGTTTTTAGTATTTTATCTTGCCTCTTGGTTTTCAACAGTTTGATTATAGTAGTTGTTTAACCTGTTTGGTCTGTGCCAAGTTCTTGAATTAGTGGGCTGATGATTTTCCTCAAAATTCAAGAAGAAAATCTTTTCAAAAAATTGTGCTGGGGCACCCGGGTGGCTCAGTTGATTAAGCATCTGACTCTTGATTTCAGCTCAGGTCATGATCTCAGGGTCCTGGGATCGAGCCCTGCATCAGGCTCTGTGCTCAACAGGAAGTCTGCTTGTCCCTCTCCCTCACCCTGTACCCCTTTTCTCTCTCTCCCTCTCTCTCTCTGTTTCAAACAAATAAAATCTTTTAAAATAAACAAATAATTATGCTTTATTCTCTCTCACACCTCTAATTCTGAGCCTCCATTTGCATTTGTGTTAGGCTGCTTGCAATTATCCCCTAAACCACTGACACATCATTGAATTTTTTTTTCATATTCTTCTTTTTCTTTTTCTTTATTCCCTTTTTTCTTTTTCTTTTCTTTTTTCCTTTTTCTTTTATTTCTTTTTTCCCCCACATACTTTTTTCTCTCCTTTGAAGTTTTGATAATTTCTATTGACTGGCCTTCAAGTTCAATTATCTTTCCTTCTTTAGTCGCCGAATTGTTCTTAAACCCATCCAATGCATTTTTGTTATCAAATATTGTCTTAGTTATAGAATCTGTACTTCATTCTATCTTAGTTTTCATTTCTCTACATGATAGGCCTGATTTTTTACTTAAATCTTTCCCTAATTTTTTAAACAAAGTTAAAATATTTCTTCTAAAGGTACTTGTATGCTAGCTCCAATGACTGATCATCTACATACTCTTCTAATGATTGGGTTTTCTCTTGACTTTGGGTCATAGTTTCCTGTTTACTTTTTTTTAAGATTACACATTGTTGAAAATGGTAGAGACAGAAGTATAATAATAGTGTTATTTTGTTTATTACAGGACATGCCATGTCCCCTCCTTTGTGAGACAGGGTGAGAGGCTGATCATTCAGTTTCTTCCTTTCATCAAATTGAGTGAGGTTCGAACCAGCATTAATTAGGCTGAGTTCATCTGTAATTAGCTCAACCCAAAACTTCTTGTGCCTTGTGTTGGTCTTGCCATTATTTGAACTGGGAGCAATTGAGGCTGTAATTTTATGTAATCTTAACTTGACATGTTTTGATAACATGCTTTGATTTAACTCAGGTACAGTCCCAGAATCCAAGTACCATAAGGAAGTTTAAGAACACATTTCTCTCCATTCTCCAACCCCCTTCTCCACTCCTGCTGTCTTGCACAAGTCAGAGATGAACACGTATGAGAATTTTTAGTCCTAGTGATTTACTTTTGCATTTGGAGTTCTTCAGGGTTATATACTCTTCATCTAACTTACGTCACTCAATACTCAACTATATCATCTTTTCCCTTTCTATTCTCTGCTTCTGTGGCAACCCATTCCTTGCTCTGCTCATTTCCAGAAACAGCACTGCAACTCTCTGCCATCCTACGAAGGGTTTTGCTTTCTCTGGAATTCAGTTCATCAAAGCTTCCTTGAGTCACTGTTCTTTGTTAGACACATAGAAAAATGTTTCATTTTGTTCCAGTTTTTGTTTTTACCAAGGGAGTCAGAATACTGTGAGCCTTTAACCTAAACTAAAGCAAAAGCTGTCTGTCCACAGCCTTTGAAAATTTATTTGAAGCATTTCTCTCTTCTATAGTTTTTCTGTAATTTCAGCTTCCTCATCAGTTTTACTACCAAAGTTTTCTGATATCTAAAAATACATGCCATGGAACTAATATATAATCCCAATAAACAGATTTAACGACAATGTTTCAAGCTGTGAATAAGAATTTCTCATATTTTGGGGCGCCTGGGTGGCTCAGTTGGTTGGGCGACTGCCTTCGGCTCAGGTCATGATCTCAGAGTCCTGGGATCGAGTCCCATATCAGGCTACCTGCTCAGCAGGGAGCCTGCTTCTCCCTCTTCCCCTGCTGCTCCCCCTGCCTGTGCTCTTCTGCTGTCTGTCAAATGAATAAATAAAATCTTTGAAAAAAAAAAAAAGAATTTCTCATATTTTATTATCATTATTTTAAAACCTATTTTTATGTTATTTCATATACTTTAACCATTCTCAGCCATTTCTAAAATTCCCTGGGTTTCTTTGAGTTAATAATGCCCTCAACTTCAATTCACATGTACTAAGAAATTTTAGCTAGAATTTAATGGGCAATCAAATCTTGATAGTTTTGTTTTGTTTTCCTGGATATTCTTTCTGGAATGCAGTTTTCCAGGGACTAGCCTCCCAATCTATGGTCAGAGTATTCCACACACAGGAAAAGGTGTTAGTCTAAAAACACTGATGGTACAGAAAATCCTGCTGTATCTTTGTCTGGTAAAGGTATTCAGGCGGTCCCTATTCACTGAAGACAGGACTCCAGATACTAAGGCCACAAGGAAAATCTTTCTAACCACCCACAGACCCCACCTTTCTGCCCTCAATCATATTCTCTGAATGTTCTTACTGATCAAGTCTCACTTGTGATATCCATGCTCAGATTCACCATATATATGCTAACAGTGGAGTAGAAAATGTGTCTGAACTATACATGACTGTCGGGGAAAAAGAAAAGTGTGGGGGGAAACAAGAAGAATGTGATAGAAAGGAAAACAACAGCAATATAGTCTCAAGTTAAATCTTGATAAGCCTAATTTTATGAAATTAGGATTTTATGAAATGCCTCACAGATACTCTATGGGCATTTACAGACCACAGGCTTTTCCTCCTGACCTGCAGTTTTTCTGCTTTGAGCACTTCATTCAAAAATATAAGAACACTCCTTGGGTTTTTTTTATTAGCAGAGAAAAATTTTTAGATAATTCCAGCTGGGATGTTGACTATTCCTAAGTCTCAAGAGTGCTTTTAACTCACTTCTCATGCCTCTTGCCTTTGTTCTGTGGCATGTCATGCAACCCAGAATGTTCAGCGTGACTGGCACATGTGGGCAGTGATGCCTCTGCTCACGCTACTCACTTCTCTGTGATACCAACAGTCCTTCTCATATGTCAGCTGGGTTGTTAAAAGCATACTTGTCAATGTTTTGTTTTGAAGATGCCCTGATCACTGGTGTTTCTCAGAGTCTTATGCTGAAGAAGACCTATTATTTCAGGATTATGAAGCACACGGACAAATTGAGAATAACACTCTCAACCACCTAGCTGTCTCATATTTGACTCATTTCTATTTTAGGAACTTCTAGAGCAATCCCTCATTACATACCAAACATGAGCAGCAAACTTACAAGAACATAAGATCCAGAGGAGAAAGAGAAGAACCAGTGAAAACAAAAAAGGTAACTATAGGTATGTCAGTACTTGGCACAGTCAATTTCTAATAGTGGCCCTATCCATATTCATATACTCAAGTATGGATAATCTAGAAATATGACTATCAATTCCTGGCCAAGTTCTCTTGACACCAATTGAAAAATTCCAGAAAGTAGCTGCAGACCATTAGAGTAAAAATACATTCCAGACACATAAATAGCAACTTCCAAAATTTAGGTAAACAAGAAATAATTAAAGATAAATAAACCAAGTTACAGTGAGACAAAAGACAATTTCATAGCCATAAAGTCAACACTACTGCTGTTATTTTTAACTTTGTACGACAGTAATTTGTTATCCAAAATCTTTTACTCTTGGGATGCATTAGGATATTCACAAACATGAGGTTTATAAACCTGTGATTTGTCTATTCTGGGTCACCCTAGAAACCACACGGCTTGGTACACATTTCCATTGTGGGAATAGGTTTTATTTAATTACTATTGACCTCTTCCTTGTTCTTTGGGCTTTTCCTTAAGCTTGTTTCTAAAACACGCAGCAAAAATAGCCCATAGCAATACGTAAATTATTCCCTGACAGTCCAATTGTTAGGGAGTTTCCATAATTTAACACTGGAAAGCGAACCATATTCTAATCAAGGTATGATGGGCAGCCTCTCCTCCAACACTTCCCTGAAGGGAACTCAGTATAGCTGTGTTAGAATCTGAGGGCCAATCAAAGGCTTCAACTCCTTCAGTTAATCTCCTTAGAGATATCCACTGGCAAGATGACAGAACTCTGAGACTTTAGAGTTTTGACCCTTTGGGTTTTGGTGTCTAGGGGTCAATCTAATCTTTAATACCTCTAATTCCATCTATCAGTAACCTTTTTTTCTACATATTTACCCTTGACTCACTTAATGTTTCAAAATTCATCTGTTTGCAGAATAGGCCATCAAATTAGTAACAATGAAAAAGAGAGACAGGGAGAGAGAGAGAGAATGCGTGAGCTAGAGGCAGGCAGACAGCCCTTGAGAGTACAGATCCCGGAATGGGAGCAGCATTGCTGTTGCTTTATGATTCCGAATCTCACAGCGATGAGGAGCTAACAAGGCTTTCACCCTTTCCTGCAGGTAACCCTAAAGAGAAGGGTGTCACTTCACATTATCCAGTGAAGCCACATAGCTTACCCCGTGAAGCTTTCCCTGTTGCACAGGCTTCAACAATGCCTACTTTTTCTTCTGCATGTTGGCATAGTTCTACATGACAAATTGAACAGGTGATCTATATACCACCTTGCATAGTTTTTTCTAGGTCACATTCAACTTCAAGATTTAAGCTTAACTTCTAGTGGGGACATTTAAGTTCTTGGAAATATTTTTGAGCCCCATCTACAGGTCACACACAGAGGGATCCTCCAAATTCTCCCCAGCATCTCTATTCCCTTAGTGAAGTGGCAAAAAGGTATGGATACTTTTACTGAACTCACTTTTTGCTGGAAGCCTTTCTCAATTGACATGCAATAGCGTCCAGCATGATATGTGGGAGTGATGATATATTCCTTTTACAGATGTTGAAAGTGAGATGCAAGAATTAACCCTCAAAAACCTCAGCTTTGTAACATGTAAGAGCTGTGATTTGTGTGACTTCAGCATCAGGGGTCTTAAGCATGACACGCTACTTACTGATAGGCACTGAGCAGGTTACCAATTAATGCCTGTTGACCGAATGAATGGTTCCATCTAACAATCATTCAAACAATGGGTGTCTCCCAGAAAAGTGACCTTACCAGCCTCTCCAGTCACTTCAGTGGCTCCACAACAACGAATGTCTCTTAACCAGCGTGGTTGTATGAAACTTTCACAGCAGGAAGCTGTATGCAAACAGAAGTTTTTTTCCCCCCCCGCAAAACAGATTGCACAAAAATATTCCTACTGGGCCACTGCACACTGGTAAGTATTTCTAATTTTGAAAGGCCCTTACTCCATTACTGATGGCCTGTCCTCAACACTTGGCATGTCCTGCACCTTCTTCTCTTGTCAAGCGCTTTCCCTCTGGTAGCCCGGTTACCCAAAGCCTCTTACTATATGTTCCCAGCTACTGGTCACAAACTTGTCAAGCCAGAGACTGTGTCTTTTTGTTTACCATGCCAAATACTACATGATAAATGCTAAAATATGGATATATTTTAAGTGTCAATCCAAGCCAACTGACCTACGAGCTAAAGTAAAAAGCTCAATACTTCTCATCAGAGCTCTCCCTGGTATTATTTTCAATATTGTTCTTCATGTCAGAGTCAGCCCTTCTTTCTGTTCCCTTTGCTACGTTATTAGTTGCTCACTATTCAGATCTGGGCAGTTCCAGTTTCTCTGGATAGTCTAGAATTCTGACGGGCATCTCTTAGCTACTAAGCTCAATCACATTCCCTGGGTATCCTGTGGGAAAAAGGTCATGGATTTCCTTTGTATGCTTCCCATGACCATTTCTTAAACTACATTCCAACTGATCTCTCGAATCTTTTCAAAGCTTTCTCCCCATCACAGTGGGATTTTTCATTCATTTTACAAATGTTTACTAAGTACCTACTTTTTGCCATATATTCTTTAGTTGTGGGGAATATAGCCTTGAAAGAAACAGGATATCCCTACCCTAACAGAACTGGTGTTCAGTTAGGAGGAGGGAGTGTTATTTTATCACTTCAAAATAATAAAGTAAAACATACATTATATGGTGGTAAGTGACATGGGAAACTAAAGCAAAGAAGGGCAATAGGAGGGTATGGATGTGGGGATAGATTATAATTTTAAATAGGATGGTTGGGGAAGACCTCATTAAAAAAGGAAAGATTTTAACAAAATGCTGAAGATGACAGAATGAGCCATGGGCTATCTAAGGAAAAATAATTATTCTGGGCAGAGAGAAAGACAACTTCATTCTCCTCAGACCTTTAAATTAATATCTATACTTTTTAATCTTAAGTTTAAAGAAGTTTGTTTTTAAAATACTAAATAGAGGCACCTGGGTGGCTCAGTTGGTTAAGCATCTGCCTTCAGCTCAGGTCATGATCTCAGAGTCCTGGGTTCGAGCCCCACACTGGGCTCCCTGCTCAGTGGGGAGTCTGCCTCTCCCTCTCCCTGGGGCACTCCCTCCCCCACTTATGCTCTCTTTCTAATTCTGTCTCTAATAAGTAAAATCTTTAATAAAAACAAAACACTAAATAGAATATATTAAATATTCTATAATACATAATAAAAAGAGACATGACTATCACTGGAACAATAAACTTAATTACCTGGAGGTTTTATCTTCTGCACTTTGAAAAATACTGTATGCCAAAAAGTATTCCACTTACATTTAAAATAATGTTTCTCAACAACCGCTGAACTACTGACATTGTGGGCGAGAGAAATTCTGTGTCTTTGTACTACGTTCAGCAGCATCCCTGCTATTAGGTGCCAGCAGCACCAACACACACATGCATTTATGACAACAAAACATGTCTCCAGATATTGCCGAATCTTACCTGGAGAGCAAGATCACCTCCCATTAAGAACTGCTGGTTTAGATGCACGAGGGCCAATAGCCTCTACAACTTACGTTGTTCAGAATTCGGTACATCACAATAAGGGACAAGTTTTAGCCTGAAAGAAAAATGTATAAAGAAGCATAATCAGTAAGCTCGATGATTTAGAATGGCTTGAAAAATCATTAAGGGAAGCTTCCTCCAAGTCAGTGCTGCTGTTTGCCCCTTATCCTCTTGTCACCAGGAGGATTTAACAACTCAGGCAAAGCAATATTATAAGATTTGGGTTCCGTGAGGTAGAGCGAGGGGTGAGCCCTTATGGTTTAAAGTACAAAAAGAACTAGTGTGAATTCAGGCAAGTTCTAAGGGGGTTTTATAGAACAGTATAATGAAAGTGGAGAATCTGGAAATCGATTCCCTTCAAACAATCCACATGGCATCTCCCACTTTTCTTCTATGATCTATTTTCCAATCGCTTTATTTTCCTCCACAGGCACTTCTTCAGTCATCCCAGAACTCTCATCCTATCTCAGTATCATCATCCACACAAGCTAACCCTTGACTCAGACTGGACCATAAAAGCTTTTTTGTGGGTTGGATTCATTATTTCCCACAGAGTTCTTACATATGTTCCCTGGACTCTAAACCACCTTCAACTGCATACTATCCTCAGACAGCTTCTGAACGGGAATTTCTCAAAAGTATTCCTTCCTAAATTCAGAGTTCATTTAAAAATATTATCCTTCCAACCTGTATCAATTATTCCTCAAATCTGTGATCTTCTCAAATTCACCAAGACTTGCAAATTCATTCTTCTTCCATCAGATCTTAGAATTCAATTTGAGAGAAAGATACCCAGTCTATGGCAGGATCATAGACTGGACAAATGGCCCATTGTGAAGAACATGCTAGTACTGGAGAATCAAATGTGTAAAGTGCCTCCCACGGGGGGGCTGAGGAACTGTCTCCAGCTCTTCCAGCCCCACCTCCACTTCCTCAACAGTAGGACCCATCCCACCAGTGACCACTAGTGACCAACATTTGTGATTTCATAATATCTTCATACTTTGTGAAAATAAAGGTGAACATATAAAAGAAAGAAAATGAAAAGTGGTAAGGGGCTGGGAGGTGGGGGAAAGGAGGAGGAGAGAGAGAAACGGAAGATTCTGAACCTGAAATAAAGAATGGTCAAATAAGTCACAGAGTGAACCAAAGGCCTCAGTTCTGTGTATCCTAATCATCATTTCCACGTAACAACGACGCTGTCCAAAGGTAACTTATTCTTGCAAGTCCTTGTCTTTCTGCTTCAGCCCAACGGATACAGCTATGAAAATGGGGTTTAGGTCAGGTGCCTTACGGCCAATCCTCCTCTGCCAAATCCCCCAAAGCTATTCTTGCTTCGCAGCCTGAAAACGTCCCCTATGACATCTTCCTTTCTCCCCATAAACTTCTAACTTTATTATCTGTATCTAAATGTACAGTCTCTAATATTCTTTAAATTACTCCTTTCATTTTCTTCAAAGATTTGAAGAAGTCCATTTTATCTCCCCAGTGCCCATGTTCGTTGAATTTTTGTACAAATTTGCCTTATGCTTTCCCTGCCTCAGTAAGGACCTATCTTCTGAGCCATTTGTCTCTGTCCATCTTTACTTCCTGCCTGCCTTTCCCATGCTTTACTTCCTTCTACTCTTGATCTGAGGACTGTGTTCCCATATATTTGAGGCTGCCCTGGGAAATGGCGCCATTCTGCACCTCTGGTACTGACCTGGAGGTCCTGCCCTAGTTCCTGGCTCATTTTGATGACATGCTTTCTGTCCATCCCCAGAAAATCCAGGGCCCTAACAAAACTTCTGGCCAGAGAGACACAGGCCCTCTAACTACATCCTTTTGTTATACTGCACCCCTAAACACTAGAATGTAGAATTTTATATGCACCATCACCCAATATTTTATTTTCTTTTGTTTCTCCATCATCAGTTAATCTAGAGAAGTTACCAATTTCTTTCTCTGATTGCACCTATGCTATCTTGATATTCTTGGCTTTGTTAAATCTTCAAAGCCTATAAATTTGGCCAAAAAGGTTAAAACCTTTCCTCACTTCCATTTGCAATCACTGGGCTTATTCACTAATTTATGATTTACCTATCCTAGGTTTTTCTCCCACTTCTGTACATATTTTATTTATTTCCTTCAAAAGTAAATTCTAAACATTCTGGGAGGAACCACTGCCCTTTTAAAAATATTTTCAACAGAAAATAGGCCTTTGTTATAAATTTGCTCTTTGTTTTTTTAGCAAGTTCTGCATGAACACCAGGTATGCTATACAGGGGACATGGATGTCAAGGACACAGATTCTCTCACCAGCAGCAGAGTGGGTCGCTTTCCAGTGCCCTATCAGTGTACAAAATCGGCTGTTAATCTTGATATAGGCATGAAAATTCATATCTGCTATCCCTTGTAGTGAAACTCTTTTATGCTACCCATATGTTTTCTATGGAATCCTAGGGTTTAGGAACTGATTTATTTATATTTCTTCACATCTGAGGTCAAAGACCACAGATATTTGTAAACATTGGGATTCTTTACCTTCACTGTCTTTCCTGTTAAATATATCCCTCCCACAACACAAGTAAGCTAAAAAAATTGATGGTACCATTTGATCGAGTGCAAACAATTGGTTTTAGAAAACAGATCCAGGAAGGAAAAGAGGATAGTCCTAGCACAACAAACAGGTTTCTAGTGAACAAGGTCTTAAAAAAATAGGATAATACACAATGCTGTAAGCAATCAAAGGATAAAACATCTCATTCTGTCATAGGTCAGAGAGATGGTTGTAGAAGATATTCTTAGAGAAAATAATCACTTTGGTTAAATCCTGAAAGACAATGTTAGGTAGGTAATTGAGGAAGAAAGGCATTCAAAACAAAGGGCATGTAAAATATAAAAAGACAAATTTGAGTAACCACAGATAAAGCCAGCCCGTGTGTATTGCTTTAGACAAATGCTTGAATATACGGCTGGAGAGGAAGTAAGAGACTAGATTATGAGTCGCTAAGTGACAGAGATGCGCAAAAGATTAGAAAAGTATTTATGTAGTCGACTCAACAAAATTAACAACCTGTTTCTGACTAAAGTGATTATAAATATATCACTGAGCCCAGGAAAGGTTAAATAGTTTTTGGGTTTTTTAAAACTACTTTATTAAAGTATGACTGACATGGGGCGCCTGGGTAGCGCAGTCGTTAAAGCGTCTGCCTTCGGCTCAGGGCGTGATCCCGGCGTACCGGGATCGAGCCCCACATCAGGCTCCTCCGTTATGAGCCTGCTTCTTCCTCTCCCACTCCCCCTGCTATGTTCCCTCTCTCGCTGGCTGTCTCTCTGTCACATAAATAAATAAAATCTTTAAAAAAAAAAAATAAAGTATGACTGACATACAAAAAGCTATGCATATTTAATATATACAATTTGAGTTTGGAGGTAAGTATACATTCATGAAACCATGACAGCGTAGGCCATAAACATGTTGATCATCTCCCAAAGTATCCTCCCACCTTCTCTATTTATTGCTCTATTTGTTCTGCGAAAACATTAAAGTCTACTCTAACCAAATTTTTAAATATACAATATTGTTAACTATAGGCATGATGCTGTACAGTAGATCTTTAAGACTTCTTCATCTTGTAGAACTGAAACTTTGTACCTCCCGACTAGTAACTCCTCATTTTCCTCTTCCCCCTGCTCCGGGCAACCACCATTATACTCCCTGCTTCTGTAAGTGTGACTATTTTAGATTGCTCATATAAGTGGTATCATTGGTGCAGCTACTAGGGAAAACAGTATGGCAGTTCCTTAAAAAACTAAAAATAGAAATGCTCTATGAACCAACAACTCCATTTCTGGGTATAAAGCCAAAGGAACTGAAATCAGAATCTTGAAGACATATCCGTACTTCCATGTTTATTGCAGAATTATAATAGCCAAGATGTGGAGACTATCCAAGTGTCCAATGAATGGATAAAGAAATTTGGTATACATATATAAGTAACTATTATTCAGCCTTTAAAAAGAAGGAAATCCTGCCATATGTGACAGCACGGATGGACCTGGAGAACATGATGCTAAGGGAAATGAGCCAAACACAGAAGAACAAATTTGTGTACGGCTTTTAAAAATGTAAATATCAGAGCTGAAATCTGAAGGTAGAGCTGATTTATTTATGTTTATTTATTTTTATGTATGTATGTGTGAGAGACAGAGAGAAAGAAAGAGAGCGAGCAAGCATGGGGAGGGAGAGGGACTTTCTCAAGAGAAAAAGTAAAGACAGAAAGAAATATGGGAGGTGGGAGTGAAATACTTAAAAAAAAAAAAAAAACTGAAGAAATCTGCCAGCCATTTCCTTTCAGGAGCTAGGACTTGGAATCAGTGTGAGATGGGAGCTATGAATCCATTTTTCTTTCCACTGGGTCTCAGTGTCCTTACTTCAATTTCACTGTGGGTACTTAGCTCCTCTGAGTGTGATTTTAATGTCTCGCGTGTATTTTTCATACTTCATGGTTCTTAAATCCAAGTCAACTGCTTCTTTTGGTGCTTCTGAAATAAAATCTTCTCCAACACTGGACAAAAACCTGTCTGTCCTAGATTTACTGAAAGTGGCACTCTCCTCTTCTACTTAGGTAAGAACCCTAACTGATGTGAGTCAGATATCGTAAGGTCAAGAGGGCCACTGCAAGTAGTAGGATCATTACTGCTAAATTCTTTGCGCATCACTCTATGATAGCCACGATGCTAAGTGCTTTGCTTACTTTATCCCATTTAAATTTCACAGCCATCCTAGGAGGTGCTAGTATTACCCAATCTTACAGATAAAGTTACCAGCTAGAAACTGAAGAATCTGAGGTTCAGAGATATTAAACAACTAGTTCAAGTTTATTTAACTAAGTAGTCAGCTCTTAACAAGCATATAATTAATTTTCTCAAATAGTTAATAAGAAATGTTGAAGTAAGAAAGCAATCATTGACTGGCTTTCAGATAGCATTAGTTTATGCTATTGTAACTTAGTTGTAGTTAACCTTAAAGCAATTAGGGGGATACTAGTTGATTTTATGTTATTCCAAAACTAGGGAACCAAAGGGAGAAATATCTACTGATGTTACTGTTATCATTACCTTAAACCTATTATTTCATGGGCTCTTATACAATAATATCCTTAACCTGTCCAACATTACAAAATACCAATTTTGGAGGACAAGAAGATAGATGTGCAAAAATAGGCATTAGAAAGACAGAAAACTTGTGTGTGAGTGTGTGTCTGCACATCTATGTGTTAACTGTGTTGCCATTTAAAATATTTTTAGGTAATTGCTAAAGACTATTTTCCATGATAAGACAAAATTTTACATGAAGTTCAACATAAAAAAGGACACTTTTTCCTAGGTTATTTCTACAATAGCCAACATATTGACCAATTTTTGGCAGTGTTTTTTTTTTTCTTTTAGGTGCCTCAAATGGCACAATCAATCAAATCAACTATACAACGATCCAGAATAGCCATTAAGAAACAACTTTGAGGTGAAAAGCTTTGACCTTTATAAAACTTTAAAGATTGGCCTCCCCAAGGATCAATTCCTGACCCCAGACTTTACCTTTGGAAGCTGACACCCTGAGGCACTCTATCAATGTAAAATCTCATTGAAGTCTTTCACTTTCATAAGAGTTGTATGCAACTCCGTTTATCATTTTCTTTCAGAGGAAAAATACCTCACTCCAAATACCCTTGAAATCTATAAGAATTTCATGATAGCTCCTTTTCCTTTCTTTTTTTCTTTTGGGTAAAACCATACGCATCTATAGATTTCTTAACATAAAGAGCTACATGGCAGTTCTCCCTTAGCTGATATATTTCATATATATAATTCTTATTTCAGGCAAAAAGAAATATATTAGAATTGAAGAGTAACATTAGGCCACAAACAAATGTGTAATACGTATGTGTAACTGGAACAGCCTGGTTACTCGGTCTTCTCTGGAAGCATAGTAAATACATGATGTCTGCTATATTAAGGGCAGCATTCTACATGCTATGGGTAAGAATACTAGCAGATGATTTTGGTTACAAAGAACAGAAATTGATTCTGCCAGTGGAAATGTATTGAAAGGACCCTCGTAGAATAAAGAATTCAGAGAAAATCTAGACAATCAGATTGTGTCAGGATCCCAACAGAGTTAGTCACAATCAGTCTGCTGGCAAGGAGCACTCCCACGGTGCCGCCACTGCGGTCACCATCCCACCGGTCAGCTCCTGACAACACCAGATACTACAGATTCCCAGTACTCTTAATTGCACACGTGGATTCTCTACTCAGCAACAGCCACAGTTAAAATCACAATCTGATCCTGGCCCTTTGTTCCTCCTCCTCCAGAATCAAAGAACAGGATATATGCATCTCATTTACCATATTTGGATCACGCACCAGGTGCTAAATGAAAGAGGGAGGAAAGGAAATGCACAGGATATCCCCTTGTACCCGACAATGGAAGGGGATACCAAGGTTATTAGGGTTTATGAAACCCAAAATTGAGATTAGTTTGTAGTAAAGATACATCCTATAGTGCTATTTCCCAAATAAAGTGAAGAAGAGAAGTGCATACGTCAAAAACATTTCCACAGGGTCCCAGACAAAGAATTCTATTTGAGGTAGGAGATGATAAAAGGATAGGTTAGATGCTATTACATAGAAAGTTTGTAGTAAATTCAAACATTAAACTTAAAAATACCAGTTTTAAATGTTTTCAGGAAATAGAGGACGCTTTTCAACCTGTTCTATCAGGCAAGTATAAGACTCTAACCAAAATATTATAAAGACATTAGAAGAAAAAAGTAGAGACTAATATCCCTTTTGAGTATAATCATAAAAATAATTAATAAGACATTAACGAATTTAACCAAATAATATATAAAATATATTACATCATGACCAGTTGTATCTCATCTCAGGAATACAAAGTTAGTTTAACATATGAAAAGCAAACGGAATAATTGATGGCATTAGCTGAATAAAAAAAAATAAAATACATACTCACTTCAACAGATACATAAAAAGCACTTGATAAATGCAATGCTCATTCATGGTTTTAAAGAAATATTCTCAGCACACTAAGATATAAGACAACCTCCTCAACCGGGTAAGTGTCAGCAACGAAACACCACCAAGTAATATGCACTTAGTGCTGAAACACTGACTATTTCCCAAAGGTCAAAAACAAGTCAAGGTATCAGTTACTTAATTCTACTTAACTTTGTACTAGAAGGTAATTAAAGGCATAGAGATTAGAAAGGAAAAAGTAAACTGTGTCTATTTGCAGAAGACATTGTTATGTAAAAGAAATGCTATTCAATCTATAAAAATTTACTAGAAATAATTAGGTCGATATGCAAAAAAAAAATCAGTGGTTTTTCTTTCTATATATTAGCTGAAACTAGTAGAAATGAAATAGAAGCAATATCATCTATAAAATTACCAAATAACATCAAATAGCTAGGAATAAATACAAAATCTTAATGAGAGAAATTTTAAAAACTTAAGAAAAAGATCAAACATGTGTTGGAAGATCAGAGATTATCAAAATATCCATCCTCCCCAAATTTGGTTACACTAGATTCAATGTAGTTCCAGTCAAAATCACATCAGAATATTTTACAGAAATTGACAAGCTGATATTCAATTTTATATAGGAATACAAAAATCCCAAGTAGCCAAAGTAACTTGATAAACAAGAGCTATGATAGAAAACTTCAACCACCTGATTTCAAGACCTACTATAAAACTACAGTAATCGAAACAGTGTGTTATTAGTCTAAAAACAGATAAATTCAACTCATGAGTGGTCAGATAGTCACATACACATGTGTAACTGATTTTTAAGTAATGTGACAAGTTAATTCTGTGGGTAAAAGAAACCATTTTGGCAGTACAAAAAACAGATATTTACGTGGGGAAGAAAAAGAACGTCAACCAGTCACTATACACAAATGTTAAGTTGGGATAGATCACAGACCTAAACATTAAATCTGGACTCTAACATTTCCAGAAGACATAAGGCAATATATTTAGAATACTGAGGTTAAATCATCCTCAGTGAGTTAAGAATTTATTATGAGCATCAGGAGAGATCTGAAAGGTATATACTTATGGGATATAGTTCCATATATCCATAAATGATACATATTTACCTATTATGTTGACCATTATTAAGTACCTCACTATGTGCTATTTGTGTGGAATACAGCAGTGAAGAATGCAGACAAGATTCCTGCTCTCATTGAACAGGAAGGAAGGAAGGAAAGGGGGAGGAGGGAGGGAGGAGAGAGAGAAAGAAATTAGGAAGAATTACAGATAAAGAGGCCTCAATTTTAATAAACATTTTTTAAAGTTATGATGACTCTCCCTAGACACAGTATAGGAGCTGGAATGAAAAAGGAAAGATCATGACAGGATAGTGACATCACCAGAACAGAGGTATAGAAGACCCCAGTCTGTCTCCCCCAGAGATCAACAATTAGATAGCTATCCACAAACAAAAACAGCTCTGGGAGAGTTCCGAAGTACAGAAGAAATGTCAACAAATGGAACAAAAAATCTGAGAATAACTGTAAAAAAGGGAAACAGCTTCATTTTACCTATCATTCCATCCCCCAAGCCAGCATTGCACTGTGCCAAAGGGAACTCCCCAACTAGAAAGACGTCCCTTTGCTGGGAAAGAGCAGAGTGAGCAACCAGCTTCCCCAGCCTTTTGGGGGATCACGCAAGAGTCCCACTTCAGTTTTACCTTGACCAGCAAAACCAAGACATACAGATGCTAGGGAAAAGCACGGGCTACCCATGGCATCCATGCAGCAGGAGCCACCGCAATTCACAGTAACCTGCTCTGCAGACAAATACAGAAACTTTCGCTACTGCAGCAGCCACTGGCCGAAAACTTAAGGATATAATAGGAAAACATGTTTGTGACCTTGCGGGCTTCAGTGTAAATGTCAAGAGTCAAGCGGCCGGGATTGCCCGGCCTGCCCACCAGTTGGGAACGCCCAACTGTTTTGGGGCAGAACACTGCTGAAACCTGATTGCTCTTGACAATAGCCCGCAGGGTCCCTACAAACATGTTTAAGAATAGGCCCCACTTGCTAAACATTACATCACCTGATCCCCTGACCTTCCCCGTGATGGTGATGCACTACTATTCACTAGAATGTAATAGGATCACTCCCTTGATTGATTGTGATTGTGATTGCTTTTGATTGTTGCCAATAAATACGCGAGGTTGCAGCTGTTTGGGGCGATCACTCATGGCGATCATCCCCTGCACTCACGCTCTTCTTCGCAAGCTAACCTGTCCGTGCCTCGTCCTTCTCCCCAGTCCACGAATCAACAGTGCTGTGCTGCGGCGCTGCGGACGGTGCCGCAGCACACTACGGAATAAACCAAAGGTCAGCACAACTTGTACGAATTCTGCAGATTTCATCAGCTCTCACCCCACAGGTATTCAGGTTCACTGATGCCACCCACTGAGTCCTCCCAGCTCCTTACCCCCACGAACTACCAGAGCCCCTGAAATGCACTTGTAGCCAGCCTAGGTCTTCACAGCTGCACAGTGCAAGATGACACAACTGATCCCCTTAGGTCAACCCCAACTCAGTGCATCTGCTTGAGGCTAGCCCCTCCAGGTATGTAACTGCCCATCACCAGTCTGATGCCTCTCACTGGCCTCCGATGGGGTGTATATGCCTGGAGGAGACTGTGCAGCCATCAGAGCGCATGCTGACAGTCAGGGCCCCCACAGCTGCTTGTGGGATCAAATCAGGCCCTGTCTCCTGTCACTGGCCTGTACCACTGCACTCACACGCAGCTAGCTCCTCTAGCTGTGCACCTGCATGCTTCTGTGGCTGCCAGCGTACTTGTAGTTGGCTCTAGCCCTTGTCATCTGCCTGACCCCACCACAATGTGTGTGTCTGTAATTGGCCCCTGGCTTCCACAGCTGAGCATGCGCACATGAATGACTCTGGCAACTAATGTTTCCTGCCCTTGTCCCTAGCCAGTGCCCCTGCCGAGGAACCCAGCATCTCTTGCATCCAATGTGGACACCCACAGCGCTCTCTGAGGAACACACAGTGGCCGATGCTATGAACTCCAGGAACCTGAAGCAAATAATGCTTCCCTGGACCTGTTGCCACCACATGTCCATGCACTTGGCACCCTGCACCACTAGACACCACAATAAAAGAAAACTATGGTTCAATATCCCTTATGACTATAAATGGTAAAAACTCTCAACAAAATAATAGCAAACTGAATTCAATAACCTACTGATAAGATTATATTTTTGGAATTTTTTCCTAGGATGCAAGGATGGTTCAACACATGCCAATTGAATATGACATGGCATTATATAACCAAAGGCAAAAATCATGTGATAAACTGAATAAATGCAGAAAAAGCATTTAACAAAATTCAACATCTTTCATAAGAATTCTCAACAAATCAGGTATAGAAGGAATCGATATCAACATAATAAAGGCCATAAATGACTAGCCCATAGCTAACATCATACTCAATGGTAAAAAGTTGAAAGCTTTTCCTTTAAAATTAGGAAAATGACAGGTGTGCCCACTCTTACCATTCTTATCCAACATAATACTGGGAGTTATAGATATCACCATCAAGCAAGAAATAAAAGGCATCTACATTGGAAGAAGTAAAATTGTCTTTTTAAAGAATATATAAACTTATACATAGAAATTATTAAAGATTTCACTAAAAATGTAAGAATTAATAAACTAATTCAGTAAATTTGCAGGATACAAAATAGACAAAATTACTTGTGTTTCTATACAGTGACACACATCTGAAAAAGAAATAAAGAAAACATCCCCATTTACAATGGCATCAAAAATAATAGTTAGAAATAAACTTAACCAAGGAGATGAAACATCTGTACAATGAAAACTACATAACTTTGATGAAAGAAATTGAAGATGACATAAATAAATTCCAAGATTTCCATGTTCATGGATAAGAAGAATTAATCTTTTTCAAATGGGCTTTAGTACCCAAAGTGACCCACAGATTCAATGTAGTGGCATTCCAGTGGCATTTTTCACAGAATTAGAAAAAACAAAAAAACAAAAAAACCCTAAAACTGGTATGTAACTGCAAAGACCCTGGTTAGCCAAAGCAATCATAAGGAGAAACAATGGTGGAGGTATCACACTCCCTAATTTCAAGCTATACTACAGAGTTATGCCAGTACCGTACAAAATAATATGGTACTGGCATAAAAAGAAGACCGGTGGGGTGCCTGGGTGGCTCAGTCGTTAAGCGTCTGCCTTCGGCTCAGGGCGTGATCCTGGAGTTCTGGGATCGAGCCCCACATCAGGCTCCTCCACCGGGAGCCTGCTTCTTCCTCTCCCACTCCCCCTGCTTGTGTTCCCTCTCTCTCTGGCTGTCTCTCTCTCTGTCAAATAAATAAATAAAATAAAATCTTTAATTAAAAAAAAAAAAAAGAAGACCGGCAAATGGAAGAGAATCAATAGCTCAGAAATAAACTGTCACATATATGAGCAACATGTTTTCTAGATTGTCCTAAAAACCACTGTTTGTGTACCAATTTATCAAATATTTTTAAATTATAAATAAAAGGTGCCAATTTTTTTTTCATTTAATGTACACGTATGATTTTGTTTTATTTATATTACGGATGTGTGAGTGAACCGCTGAACCCTTAAAATAATTATGGCAACAAAGCACTAAATAAAATGAACTCCATTTATGACTGTAAGAAACAGGATTGTAATTTCACAACTTTTACTTAAAAAAATACATTTTTACTATGATTCTGAGGTATCAAAACTCCCTAAAGTTATCTTTCTTTCCCAAAGTAGCTGATTCAGTGTATGACTTTGTATTCAATGTCATCTTTGTTAAACAGATAAACACAATGCAGCCAGCTCTTTCATCTCTGACATTTTACACTGTATCAGTTGCCGCTAAAGCAAGGTACATCTTCTTTATCATCAAATACAATTAGTCTGACTTTATATCTTTATCTTTCAATTCTTAGCATAAATCTCAGCAAGCTGAATTCCATGTGATTTGGAAAGGAAGTTTATCATCTGCGTTTCAAGTCAAAACACAGTATTTAAAACTGTCATTGTTTCTGTAACAGCATATTTATTGTTCATGGTATTTTTCCCTAACCAGGGCATTGCAGCCCAGAATCATGCCTGTGAATAATGGGTCAAAAGAAACCTCTGCATTCTAAGGGCTTCCAGTTGTGGGGACAAGCCATTTTCCCATAGGGGAGTCCAGAATGCCTTATACATGAGCATACTTCACTGGAAGAGGTATGGCTGGTTTTCATCCCCATAGGCAAGCCAGGGGCACTCTGAAGGATCATTAGGAAAAAATCTTGCAACAGATACACTTACAGACACATCCAAAGAGAAGAAAATTCTGCCATTTGCAACAATATGGATAGAACTGGAGAACATTATGTGAAGTGAAATAAGCAAGATGCAGAAAGGCAAATAGTGCATGATCTCTTATATGTGGAATCTCTAACAGTCAAACTGATAGAACCAGAGTAGAATGGTGGTTGCCAGAGTTTAGGGAGGGGGGTGGAAATGGGGTGATATTGGTCAAGGAATACAAATTTTCAGTTACGCAAGATGAGTAACTTCTAGAGATCTAATGTACATGATGGTGATAGTTTAAAATTACTGTATTGTATATCTGAAATTTGTGAAGATCTTAAATTTTAACATACACACAAAATGGTAACTATGTAGAGATGATAGAAATGTTAATTGGCTTGATTGTGGTGATCCTTTCACAATGTATACACGTATCATAATATCAAGTTGTACACCTTACATACAATGTTTGTATGTCAAAGATACATAAATGTTCAAAAATAGCTTTATTGAGATATGTGAACCACCCTGTTTTTACTAGGTTGAAAATATTTTGCATCTCTTGACCATCAGAGCACCTGACTCTGCTGGGGTGTAGAGTAAGATGGACCTAGAATAAGGTGATTCATCCTACATCTCTATGATTTGTCCCAGTTTACAAGAAAGTGATGGGGCAAGTGTCCACCAAGAGGCTACAGGGCCTTCAAAGCCCAGGTCTGGCAGAATGGAACCTCTATGACAGAGGTGGAGATAAATCAAGAAGGTAACATAACCAGGCTACAGCTCCCATTCTTGGAAAATGCACCAAAAAAGAGGGTTCTCAGCGGCACACACCGATGTGCTCAATGAAAGAGGCAACGTTTCCTGTACACTGAGTAGGAAGGAGCAAAGGGGCTTTAATAGTTAATGTAACAGGCGAACACAACATTTCCCTTTCAGATACAGAGATAGCATTTCCTCCCTGCAATCTTGGCTGTCACAACTCCGGGAAGATTTCTTTCACGAAGCTACAATTAAGTCAAGCAATTCTGGCAAGATGGCAAGAGAAGAGCTTTAAATCAAAATATACCGTTGAAGTTTCACAAGAACAGGATTGGTAATCATTAAGAACTAATTAATTAATGCAAAATCATGGGATCAAATGGATAAATTATTAAACATCTGTTTATTCAGTGAGAAACAGGAATTCAAAATAGCCCGGCTAAGCACAATTATTAGAAAAAAAAAGTATAGCATCAATGAACTAAAATTCACCAATAAATTTATATTTCCTTTATAATGCTAGCATAACTTGAAAAGACAACGTAGTATATTAGAAAGAGTATATGATTTGGAATTCAAAACCTAGTTCTGCCACTAATTAGGTATTACTGAATAGTGCACTTAATCTCCCTAAATCTGTTTGTTTATTGAAAAGGATATAAAAAAATCTTACTTCTGTAACTCACAGGATTATTTTGGAGATTAAATTAAGATAATGAACCAAAAAAACACCTTATAAACTGCAATGCAATTTAATATAGCTAACAGTAATAGAGGAGAGATTCAGAAACTACATAATGCGTGTCTGATTCCAGAGCATAAATGTTTCCATTGCTTTGCCACCTTTCACCTGTGTTTCACAATGTTTGAAAAACGTCAGACATATAAAGATCTTAATACGCACTCTGTTACAGGTATACTTAAAGGAGACAAAAACATGGGATAAATCTGCAAGACAAGACCGAATTATGAAAACCAAGATTATCTTAGGTTTGCTCTTCATGTTTATTCATGTATTTTACCCATTTTTAGTCAACATCCGATACATTTCAGTCACTAACCTAGGTGTTCCTAGAATTTAATTGTTAGAGGATAAAGTCAGAGTTGCAGAGAGAAAAGCAAGAGACACACATGTAGATACAGAAAACATGTATAATATGCACATATAAAACACACATGTTATATATATATAGACATGTCTGTGTTCTTCTGAAAGTTTAGGAAGTTTTGAGTTTTCTGAAGAAAAAATAGAAGAAAGTATAGAGAATGACAGGTGGTAAGGATGAGTCTGACTCTTTTCAATAACACAGCTAAGAAAATGGCTCTGAGGAAGAGCTATGTAAGCACACACCTGAATGAGGTGAAATTCCCTGTGACTAACTGCTCTGAGAGCTTCCCAGTCAGAGGGTTACAACAGCAAAGAAACTATCCCTAGGATTCACTGGCAGTGGTTGAGGAATGGGCAGATAAAAGATCGACTCAGGGGGAAAAAAATAAAAATAAAAAAGTCTGAGAAGTAGGGGCCAGATTGTGAAGACCTAAAGTATGCTTGGAAAGTAAAAGATTTTGAAAAAGAACTTTCACTGTTCAAAGATAACTCTGGCAGTTTTATGGAGAAACTGAGTCCAGTGCAATGTTTTAAGCTTATATTGTGCTAGTCTTGAAAGAAAAAGTTGACTGAGGTGATGACGGAAATGGTAGAGATCGAGATGATAAGGAATATTTATAGTTAGGACTCATTTTGTATGTAGATACTACAAGACTTGTGTATGGGTGGTGAAACAGTGAGATAAAGGGTAGCTCCAAGATTGTTGTATTTTCATGAGACCGTTAAGAGAAAGAGGAGATATGGCTATTGTGCTACCCAAGAGCAGAGTGGGTGGGTCTTCCACATGCTCTGTTTGCACCTTATCCTAAATTTGTAAGCTTACCCTCTTTCTTTCCATTCTCTGTGTATTTTGTATTGACTTAATAAACCAAATATTTAAAGCATTTTAATTTGGTCTTTGAGCATTTCTGTTCTAGGACGTGTAAGATAGCTTGCCTAGTAGTGTACTTGGAAGCTACCATTGCCTCAAGGTTATTTTCCTTATGATAGAATAACAGAGAAATAAGGCAACAGCCAAAGGGATGTGGGCATTTTAAAGAGGATTTTAAGAGGAGAGATAATATAGAATTATTTATTGTTGGTAGTGACCCATTAAGGGGGTAAATTATGATGCAAGTCAGAGAGAAAAACTTATGCCATACATAAATCTACACACAAATATTTACAGCAGCTTTATTCATAATAACCTCAAACTGGAAGCAACCTAAAGGTCTTCAATGAGTGAATGGTTAAACAAACTGTGTTATACCTGTACCTCAGAATATTACTTAGCAAGAAAGGTAACAGATATATCCAACAACTTGTATCAAGGGAATTTTGGTCACTGGAAAAAAAGCCAATCCCAAAAAATAATGTATTATATGATTCAATTTATATAACATTCTGTCATGACAAAATAATAGAAAGGGAAGGTAGATTAGTGTTTTTCAGGGGTTAGGGATGAAGGAAAGCAGACCGGTGTTTCCATAAAAGATAGCATAAGGGATGATGGAATAGTTCTGTGCTTCACTGTGGCTGTGACATGCATATACACATGTGATAAAACTGTGTAGAGCTACATACACACACACACACACACACACGAATGAATGTGAAAACTAATGAAATCTAAATAAGATTGATAGATTTTATCAATGTTAATTTCTTGGCTATAATACTGGAATACAGTTATAAATTATCATTGGGGGAAATTGGGTGAAGGGTAAAGGGGATCTTTCTGTATTATTCCTTCCAACCCCTTGTTAATCTACACTTACTTCAAAATGAAATAATTTTTTTAAATACATACTGAAAGTCAAGAAGAAATAGAAAATGGGAATAGAATCCTATGTCTATTTGAAAATACTGAGTCAGTAAGTGAAAACCTTTCCACAAAGAAAGCTCAAAACCTGGATGACTTCAGATAATTTTCCGAGCCACTCAAGAAACAAAGAACACCAATTTTAGATCTTCTCCTCCAGATAAAAAAGGAAACCTTTGATGATATGCATGCCAAAGTATTTATTGGTGAAGTGTACTGAAGATTCCAACTTAATTCCAAACACCTCAAATTAAACATGAATTGAGAGATTAAAAGAGATAGCTAATGAAAATAACAATAAAAGACTAATTGTAGAATCTAGATTGTGGGTGCACTTGATCTCACTGTGCAATTCTTTCAAATTCTCTTTGTGCTAAGGACTTTCTTAAGAAAATGTTGAAAAATAGGAAGGCAAAAATTAGAGACCATGAATACAGACACCTGGAAGGGATTTTGCCACAGAGAGGTCTTGAGTAGGTGAGAAAGGAGTGTTTCAAAGACTGGCTTTAGATGATAGCAGTTTACATATGATGCTAGGTGTGAAACAGGGCATAAAAAGTCATCAGTGCAATTTAAAACATGACAAAACAATGAAAAAAACTCATAATTATCTTATTAATGCAGAAAATAATTTGATAAAATTGAATGATCTTTCATGATTAACTAGAAATATAAGGGAACTGGCTTAACTATCTCATTTCTAACAAATAGATCTATAGCGTATTGATTGTAACAATCTACTTAATGAGTCTGTTTTTTCCTGAGGTTGGGAACAAGATAGGGATAATCCATTACCATTTTCTCTATTCATCATCGTACTGGAAGACCTAGCTAGTACATTAGGGTGTATTTTTTTTCTTTAGGATTCAGCCACTTCTTTTTTTAATAAAAGGAAGATAATATCACTATTTAGTTTATTGTAGATGCACTCATATACAAATATATCAGCTTACGCTGTGCAACTTTTAAAATTAAACAAAACCACACTTAATATAATTAGTGTACATTAAAGCAGTATAAAAATACAATCCACATTTACGATATGTAAGACCTTATGTCACATTGCCAGATGCCTAGATCTGGATACACATCATTAGTTTTTTAAGAAATTGAGGCCACATACTAGCCAGCACCAAGGAAAGACTCTAAATAGTTAACAACCTGCCTCATTATTAGAAGCTTAAACCACCCTCCTGATTTCTTCTAGCCTCCCTAGTAAATCAAATGGTCAAAAAGCCAATCAAAAAAGGCAGCTTCACCTCCATGAGGTTTCACAGATTAAAGGCAAGTTAACTCAGAGTGCAATTCTTACATAAGGGTAATATCTACCTTCCCATGGACACGAGCTATGCAACTTTGACATACAGCAATTATAAAGGAGCCTCCAAAAATGTGGGCAGTAATGCTACAGCCTGGATTTCTAACATATATATTCTGTGGATAATTTCAAGGGCTCATTGTCAGTAGGAGATCCTAGCAATTGCTGATTTGTAAAGCACTTATCATATCTTAAAGACATGATAGAAAACAATATAATAGTTTTATGTCATTACTGACATTTAGAGGTAGAAAAGATTCCAGAAATCAGTTACTTTTTTTTTTTTTAATTAAGCACATGAAATCTAAGATGGAATGTGCCTCCAGTTCAAGGTCCAGAAACTTAAGGGACAGCAGAGACAGGAGGCAAGAATCAGGTTTTTTTATACCCAATTCAAAGTTCTGCCCTCAAGAAGACAGTGCCAGGAAACACCATGGAGAAATCCACACGTATGTATACATAACCACCTTAGGAAGAATTTGGCATCTGCTAATGGTAGTTGTTCTGGCTTTATTCATGAGTATTCTGTTCCATAAAATATTGAAGAGGGACCAGGTGCTGCATTCAGATGAAAGATTTGGGCAATACACTGCAGCAGAATATCATCACAGATCATCCAACCTGGAAGGCAATGAGGTAGAGAGCTAGTGCTGTCTTTGAATGAGTGACTGACCGGGTGACGAAGCAAGGTCCTGTGCAATGGCAATTTTCCCTTGAATGCAGCAAACAACGTTTTGACCTCCAATTGAAACACGCTGGAATATATTCACATTATAGCTCTCACTTCAGCTTGAAAGTAATTAGTACCCATTCAGTGAATGATTGATAAATTGGCTGAAATATAATTTTGGAATGTCCAGAATCTAAAAAAATGTAACATTATACCATTACACAAAACATTTTTTCCAGTAGGTTTCTAGATCAAAGTGAGCAGGGAACCATTAGGACTTTCACGGGTCCCTGGCACTTCTGCATTTGTAGGCTCCTTCCTCCATAAAAATATTAAAATTAGGTTTTTAAAGCACGTTGGCATAAAACAAATATGTTAATACATAAGACATTTTCTTTCACTAAAGGTTATTTTTCCTAATAAAATTAGGTTTAAAACATTTTAGTGAGCCCCTAAAATTATGGTCAGACTGAGGCACTAGTTGTGCTGTGTTTAACAGGTAAGTTGGCCCTCAGAAGACAGACACCTTTCCCTAAGAGTGGAGGAACTCCCTTGGATTTCACAAATCCGCGAAGTCAGGAATGCCAAACTGTCATCAACCTGTCATCAGTAGAAACATTTGACTTATGTTAAAGGCCATTTTTCATACAAAGAGGGTTCTTAATCACCTTACCAATCCAGAACTTAGCAATGACTGAAGAAAAACAGAGGGCCCAGTTTTGTAGATAGATGTACCTTGGCTAGAAGTGAAACTCTTGTGCATTAACTCTTGGGATAAGGGTTTCACTCTTTTTCTCAGCAAAGTCACACTTTATTTTGGGCAGGAGAGAACAGTTAAAGTTGCAAAACTTAGATTTACAAATAACAAAATCCACAGCACTTTGAAACAAACTTTATGCCAATATATACTTCAAACATTATCATTCCTATAACAGGGCCACTTTATTGTATTGCATGGTACTCACGAAGGTCGGAAAGAAAAATGCTCTGCATGTGAGGATTTAGAAAGAAAGTTAAACTAATTTTGCACCATGAGGCCATCCATCAAGCATGTACTTCTAGCGATTCCTTTGGTCATGTCAAGATTAACTGAACCAGAAATAAGTTGTCAAGAGAATCAAACAAAGGAGAAATACAGAAAAGAATGGTTGTTGGGGTTAACGTAAGAGCATGAAATCAGCCATAATTCCTGGCTTGCTACAATGTAACACAGGCCGCTGAGGGCAGGGGAGGTTTCGGAGAAGGGCGTAGGCCTTTGGAAAGCGAGGCCTACGTGACCACTCTGCCGTTGGAATGCCGCAGGGAGTTGCCTTCCTGAAACTTTCCTAGCCCAAACAGTCACCCTGTGATCTAAGGGTCTTAGGCATTGTCCCTTAGGCTATGTTTAACACGCCCAAATTAGCATATTGTATCTTTCCCATAAACGGATCCTCCCAGTTTCAGTAAGACCCCTTGTCACACATCACAGGCTTGCTGAACGGTGATAAGGATTTGTGATTATCTTGAAGGACCAATAAAAGCAGGAGCAAAGAGGAGCAAAGAGTCTTCGCCTCTAAGCATTGACCCCCTTGCGTTCTCCTCTCCTTCACGGCAGAGTTTGGAGTAATCTTTCATCAGTTGGTACAGGGATGCAGGCCCCTCTGGCAAATGGTGATTTGATTTCTAATTGTTGATGTTTGATATTGGTAATTGAGGGTCCTATTATACGATTTATACTATGTTTTCAGGGTTTTTTTTAAACCTGCAACAACAAAACTTCTAAAATTTTTAAATATCAAAATTCATTGCTTGAGGACCTCAAGATACTAACAGGTATTCATGTGGAAGTATAGCTAAAACTATTCAACCCGCTTTTGTCTTTAGATTTATATATGTTCAAGTATATTCACACAGCTAAAGGGAATATGTCAATGTCCACTTTGATTTTTTTTCTATTTTAAATTATTATCTATATTAAAATATTTTTATAGTTCCTGATCGTACTTTTCGTTGTACAGGGTGGAACGGTGCTGCATAAAATCATCTCTGGAGGTGTTTGGCTTCTGCTCTCATTGTAGTAGCTTCAAATTTCCCCAGTTGTGTGTCTCATAAAAAATTTAAATGGAATCAGGTGCAGTAATAAGTTGAACTTCTGGTTGAATGACACACAGTGATTTAATCCAGAGCCCAATCATATTCAATTCATTAAACTGAAGAATGCTTCTCAATCTTTCAAATAAAGTCCATAATATAAATCCAGAGGATATGTACTCTAAATTCAGATGTTTCTTTGACCTCGTCCAGTTTAAGATTTAATCTTAATCTGGACTGGGTCATATGAGATAATTGCTCATTTTGGCCAGATACTAAGGGGAAATCAATCAGTGGGAAAAGGAAGAAATTCAGTAGGAAACTGTAGAATAGAATAAATAAAAGTGATATATCTCATTGAAGAAACACCAGTTAGTATCTCAAGAATTTGCACTTTGTTTTCCCGTCCTTAGGCCTATGTTAATAATATCACGACTATGTAGCACTATTAAGAAGTCTTTCCACTATGTCCCTCCTTGAAACCTCAGAGGAATTAGGAAATTTATGAATATGGTAGATGCGCCATGTTGGAGAGAGTACCACCAATGTATACATTTCACTAGAATTCAAGGACCAGTCAAAATAATCAGAGAGAGTTTCCTATGAATGGTGCCTATGGAGCAAATCCAAGATATTCTCCCAGAACAAAAATAATAGCACTAAACTATTTCCATCGTTATTCTGATTTAGCTACAAGTTACTAAAGCACATCTAAAGCTCAGAAGAGTAAGATTCTTAAAGAACTGCTATGTTGTTTGTAGAAAAGAAAGATATCAAACACTAAATTGTTTAGGAGTATACATTACAGAAGAAAGATCAACCTAATGAGTTGTATTTATGGCCTAGAACGTTTATTTCCGATATTTGCAAACAAACAGAGAATAAAGTGCCATGAATAATTAGGGGCACTTTTCATGGACTTCAACAGGATTTGCTTGGTGTGAATCTCGATAGTCTCCTTTCATGGGCCACCAGACTATTCTACCGCTCCCTGGGCAGCTGGATACCCTAGCCTCTCCTTTTGTTAGGCTGAGTAATCATAGAAATATAAAGAGAAATAGGATCATATTCCTGTAATCTATTCTTTTGCACAACATAGGCGATTCTTTCAACAACACATCGGGAAAATGGCAATCCAGCTTTCAGATAACACTTGAGTGATGGGGAGCTCACACCTAACAAGGCAATGGAGTCCATGAATGGATACTTCTAATTTTCTAAGCCTTGATGTTAGACTGAAGCATGTTTCACGTTACAGCAACTCTAGATGGGTACTTTCCGGTCTTCCTTCACTATGGTTTCTATTTTCCTCTAAACAAGCTCTCTTTAGTGACCGTTACAAAATACAGCCCCCTGCAGGTACAAAAACATTTCACAGGCTAGTGGGCAGCTAAGTCTTGCACTGTCCAAAGAGAATACGCATCTTAGTGCAGATATTTGGAGCCTAAAAACAAAGAAGTGAATTATCATTTTGTCTCTGCCATTCACATTACATTTGACTGTAGGAAAACTCCACATTATCCCAAGGATGCTAAGGAATTACTAAATTTATGATAAGGTATTACAGTAAATCTTTTTGACATTCAGGGATAAATCATGTCAAACAGTTACAAAGTAATGGTAGTAAGGTAATGATTACTATTCAGCTTTTGAAAAGAGAATTTAAAAACGGTATGAGCAAGTAGGTATCAGTGCTCCTTTCAAGTACTACAGAAATTGTAGCCAAAGTTTTAGAAGCTCTGCTTTATGAATTCCATGTCTAGGAGCCTAGCATATATTGAGATTCTGAATGATACTTTCATTGATTGCTGCTTTAAATGTTAATTTCACTGGCTCTGCGTTTCACATTTCTACCTCTTTTTGCTACTCCATGGCAAGTAATAACACTGCACTCATTTACAATTTATTGTTAACTTTGTTAAAATTTCATGAAATGACACTATAGTTGGTTAAGCCATGGAGCAAATTAGTTTGGTGGAGTTTCACTTTTTCTGATCACGTGAAATATCTGTGGAAATTCTTTGTGCTAACCAGACTCAATAAGTAAATACAATACATGCTTATGTTGCTTTAACTAATAATATCTGTCCTGTTCAGCAATATCCAAGGACAATTTCATATGAGCTCTCATCTCACTGAAATGGGAAAATACTATGAAAAGCTGACAAAGATTAATACAAAGCATTCCTATTCCACAAATCACACATCCTTTACACTGCAGTTAAAGTATTTCTTTAACTATAAATCTTGTTACAGAAGGCCTTTGTACAAATGTCTACAGAACAAGGTTGAGAGTCATGTCTATGGATATTTCACCTTCAGAGATGAAAAAGAATAGATGACAACCTGTATATGGAAAATTTTAGCAAAATTATTTTTCTCTGGCTAAAGACAAAAGAAATGTAAAAGTCATACTGAATTGTTTTTCACTTTGAACAATTATAGTAAATTTTGTGCTGCACAAGAATGTTTTAAATTTTGATATTAATATCTACTCCAGGCAAAGCAGACCAGATGAATCCCATGCAATCAGCACCTACTTTTCTAAATGAATCTTCAGAGTAAACAAGCCAGTGAGAATTAAGGAACCCCAGGCTTTTCAATACAACAGTCTCATACAAGACAGACCACCACTGGATTTTGCTTGTTTGAAAAGAGGCAGTAAAAATTACACACCATTTAACACATGGTCGTGCACATCTGCATGTTTGGAATCTTCGAAGTAATTCTAATTCTGAAGCAGCAACAAAAATTGGTACCTAGCAAAGCATCAAAGTCCACAGGAGTATTACTAAAATAGCATCCATGATTTTGCACATCAATCTAGAGCAAAAATAATTCTATTATCAAGATTTTCTATGTTGAGTCCAGCCTTGGGCCCAGGATAGGAAGACTTTGGGGAATAGGCAAATTATGCTACTATGTACAACTGTGAGACAGGTTTTACTTAAACACCTAATGTTACACGTATTCAATTTCAACCTTCAATTCTTTTATCTGTCTTAGAAGTCACCTGCAATAAATGTCTATGAATAATGCTTCTACAAGAGCTGTCCAAGCCCTAATTCCTGGAACCCGCAGTTAGATTACCTTCTATGACAAAAGGGGTTTTGCAGGTGTGATTAAGTTAACAATCCTGAGATGATGAGATTATCCTGGTCTTTTTAAGTAAAAGAGGGATGAGGGGTCGAAGTCACTGAGACATCTGAAAATGCCACTATCTTTCAAAATGGATGGAAAAATTACTTGCCAAGGAATGCAAGCCATCTCTAGAAGTTGGAAAAAACAAGGGGACAGATTTTTCCTTAGAGTTACCACAAAAATCACATACATATAGCCCTGCAGATATCTTAATCATGGGGAAAAAAAAAAATCAGTGAAACCCATTTCAGACTTCTGACTTCCACAATTATAAGAAATTTATGTTATTTTAAGCCATTAAGTTTATGATCATTTGTTACACTAGCCATTTAAAACTTAATATAATGGTATGACATCACTGGCAAGATAAAATACAAACTTTAAGTCCTTCTAGGCCCCTATCCTACCAATTTCTTTATTCACATCTCCAAATACCCTCAAATAAGCATTTTTTTACTCTCTAATATTAAGCTACTTGAACTTCTCAGTTTTTTAAATTAAACTTTATATTTTGAATTGTGGGTTCATGTAGGGTTATAAATAATACAAAGTGGTTCCTTATAATTCCTTATAATCAATTTCCTCAAAATGTAACATCTTGCATAATTACTATAATATAAAAATAAGATATTGACATTAATACAGTCTGAGGACAAAAACTCCTTTTTGAAGATAGTAGAGCAGAAAGATAGAACTTGGGCAGTTGTAAGCTCGTAAGCTTCTGAACTAAACTACCCTGGAACTACCATCTTACTTCTAGGTTGCTTCTGGAATGAGGTAATAAATGTCCTTATTATTAAAGCCCCTTTTGAATTTTGAGTTTTCTGTTCTTTGCAACCAAAACACCCTAATTGCTTCAAGTTATAGCACTCCTTTAACCTATTGCTCTAGTGCCAATAGGTAAGAGAAAAATGATATTTTGTAAAAACGGTGCTGTTTAGAAATGCTTGTCAGAGATCTCAGCATTACTGAATTTTGGAAGCCACCACTTCATCCTAACAACAAGTAAAATTCTGAACAAACTGGAAAATTAAGAATTCCTCTCAAATCCATAATAGAAGTGAGATCACAGGACAAACTATTGCCCCCAAAATTAGAAAGACCAACAAGTGAAAACAGAGAATCGTAACTTACCAGAGCAGAAACTCGAGCACTGAAACCTGGGCAGGAACCAGCGTCAGGGTAGCAAAACCAGAATTGTATTTGATGAATTGCAGGAGGCTCAGCATGTACAACTCTGAGAGTGAAAAACCAGGGGAATCACTCACAGTGGAGGGAACCCACACTTTTGCGGGGTTTACCTTCTAGACTCGAACTAGGTTCTCACGGTAAACGCTGTAGAAAAAACACCCTCCGGCATACTACAAGGCAAGGGAGGGAACCATTTTGAAATACCTCAGACCATTCTGTTCTTAAGAAGGTCTGCCCCCAGGAGAAACTATTTAAATCAGAAACTAACCTGCAGGTGTCTTATCAGAGCTTAACTGACCCAGGGCAAGGGAAATAAGCAACTTCAGCTGGCTCTCGCCTTCCACGTGGAAAAAGGGAAATACTCCACTCCAGAGCCGTGCCGTTTAGCCTTACACAGGGGAGAAGGAAAATACCTACTCCAGTCCAATATAGCCAGCCTGCCCCCCCGCTAAGGTACTGGTGGGGGACTGAAAAGCACTGGTGAAGTTTACAGCCCAAGGGACAGGTTTACTGAAAGACTGAGACCTAGTCATAGGGCTACTGAATGCTCACCTCCCCTGACATCTTACCACCGCATTACTAAAGGCCTATTTACAACAGTTTCTTTTACTCAGCATGGCATGCTCAACTATCAAGAAAAAGTTAAAAAACATACTAAAAGGCAAAAAACACAGTTTGAAGACACAGAGCAAACATCAGAACCAGATTCAGATATGACAAGAATGTTAGATTTTAAGACTGGGAATTCAAAATAACTATGAATAATATGCTAGGGCTCTAATGGATAAAGTAGACAGCATGCAAGAATAGATGGGCAATGTGAGCGCAGAGGTCAAAATTCTGAGAAAATACCAATAGGAAATGCAAGAGGTCAGAAATACTATCACAGAAATAAGGAATGCCTTATTTGGGGTTATCAGATGGGACACAGCTGAAGACAGAATTGCTGAGCTTGACAAAATCTCAATAAAAACCTCCAAAAGTTAAAAGTAAACAGAAAAAAAATGACTAAAAAAACCCAGAATATCAAAGAATTGTGGGACAACTACAAAGATATAATGTATGCATAAGGGAAATACCAGAAGAAAGAGAAAAGGGAACAGAAGCAATATCTGAAACAATTAGAACTAAGAATTTCTCCCAAATTAATGTCAGACACCAAATCACAAAACCAGGAAAACTAGAGAAATATTGAAAGAAAAAAAAAATCAACCTAGAATTCTGTACCCTGCGAAAATATCCTTCAAAAGTGAAGCAATAGTTTCTTAGACAAACAAAAATTTAAGGAATTTGTTACCACTAGACTTACCTCCCAAGAAATCCTTCAGAGATAAGAAGTCCTTCAGAGATAAGAAAAAAATGATATAGGTCAGAATTCCAGTTCTACATAAAAAAAGTAAAAGCACAAAAAAAGGAATAAGTAAGGTAAAACAAAACATTTATTTTTCTTTTTATCCCCTAAAGTATTGCAAACTCTAGGGAAAATACACACACACACACACACACACACACACACACGCACACACACACACACACACAGTTAAAAAAAAGAAGTATAAATGATATGCTAAGAAAAAAGAAAATGCAATTATTAAATGCTCAAGTAAAACCAAAATAAGTAGAACACATGTTAGAGACAAAAATAAAAACAAAGAACAATGGCAACTAATAGAAAAGCATAACAAATATGATAGATATTAATCCAATTATATCAATAATCACTTTGATTAATGGTCTAAATCTACCAATTAAAAGACAGAGATTGTGAGAAAAGATAAAGAAAATAAGAGACAATTTTATGTTGTCTACAAGAAGCACATTTTTTAAAGTTTTCTTTGTTCTTTAGAGAGAAAGAGAGAGAGAGTAAGAAGGGCAGAAGGAGAGAGAGAAACTTAACCATGTTCTACACCCACTGTGCAGAGCCCAATGCAGGGCTTGATCTCACACCCTGAGACCATGACCTGAACTGAAATTAAGAGTCAGGGACTTAACTGACTGAGTCACCTGGGCACCCCAGAAATACACTTTAGCTATGGAGACACATATGGATTTAAAGCAACAAGGATGGCAAAAGATATACTAATGTTAGTCAAAAGGAAGTAGTAGTAGCTATATTAATTTCATACAGAGCAGACTTCAGATTGAGGAAAGTTATCAGAGATAAAGAGGATCATTACATAAGGATAAAAAAATTAATTTTTCAAGAAGACATAAAAATAGTTAAAGTATGCACCTAGCAAGGTAGCACTAACTACATAACACCAAAACTTCTAGAACTGCAAGGAAAATAGATGAATCCACTATTACAGTTGGAGACTTCAATATCTCTCTATCAGAAATGGACAGTACCAGTAGGCAGAAAATCAATAACACTATCAATCAATTGGGTATACCGGATATCTAATACTGCTTCACCCAACAACAGCAGAATATACATTCTTCTCAAGATCACATGGAACATTTATCAAGATGGGTCACATTCTGGACTATCAAGCACACTTTAAGAAATTTAAGGAATAGAAATCATATACTGTCTATTCTCATACCACAATGGAATTAAACCAGAACAAAATAACAAAGAAGTAGCTGGAAAATCTCAAAACACTTGTAAATCAAATATCCTACCTCTACTGGTACAGGGGTCAAAGAAGAAATCTCAAGAGAAATTTAAAAATATTTTGAGTTAAATAAAATGAAAACACAACTTATCAAAATACGTGGAATTCAGTATAAGCAGAGCTTAGAGGAATATCTAGAGCATTGAATGCATAAGTTAGAAAGGAAGAAAGATCTAAATTCAGTCATCTAAGTTTTCACCTAAGGAAACTAGATAAAGAACAGCAAGTTAAATTCAAGTAAACAGAAGAAAATAAATAATAGGAATTAGAGCCAAAAATCAATGAAAGTGAGAACAGGAAATCAATATGGAAATTCACCAAAACCAAAATTATTTGATTATGTAAAAAGATGAATAAAATCAAAAATCATTGAGCCAGACTAAGAAAAAAAAGAGAGGACACCAATTATTAACATTAGAAATAAAAGCAAGTACATCATTATAGAGCCTATGGATATTTAAAGCATAATAAGGAAATACTATGAAAAACTGTATAACCTAGATGAATTGGACTAAATCCTTGAAAGATGCAATCTTCAAGAAGAGCCAACCTGAAGAGACCTATGTCTATTAAAGATATTGAATCAATAATTAATAGCATTCTAAAACATCACTAGGCACAGATGAGTTCACTGGTGAATTTTATGAAATATTTATGAAAGAAATTATATTAATTCTTATAATCTCTTTCAGAAGACTGAAGCAGAAGGAATACTTCCTAACTCATTCTATAAGGTCAGCATTACCCTTAATACAACCAGATGAAGATATTACAGGGAAGAAAACTACAGATCAATATCTTTCATGAACATAAATGAAAATTCAACAAAATATTAGGCAAAAGAATCCAACATGTATAAAAAGAATTCTATATCACAACCAAGTGGGATTTATTCCATATGTGTAAGGTTGATTCAAAATTCGAAAAATCAAAACATACCCATCATAGCAACAAACTAAAGAGGAATAAACAGATGATCATATCAGTAGAAGCAGAGAAAGTACTTGATAAAATTCAACATTTTTCATGATAAAATCTCTCAGGAACCTAGAAATAAAAGGGAACTTTTTCAACTTAATAAAGACTATGCATGAAAAAATTACATTTTAATTCATATTTAATGATTAGAAACTCAAGCTTTCCCACTAAGATTAGGAACAAAGCCAGAATGTCCTTTCTCACCACCACTTGTCCACATTGTACAGGAAGCTTTAAAAATGCAATAAAATAAGAAAATAAAAAGGTATACAGATTGGGAAGAAAGAAATAGAACTGTCTTTGGGTAGAATACCTGAAATAATCACCATAAGCCTCTTGAAACTAAAAACTGATTATAAATTTGTAGGATACAGGTAAATATACAAAAGTCAACTCCACTCTTATATATCAGCAATGAATGAAATTTGAAATTAAAAACGAAATACAATTTGCACAGCACCCAAGAAAATGAAATACTTAGGTATAAATCCAACAAAATCTGTATAATATCTTTATGAAGAAAACTACAAAACTCAGAGGAACAAATCCAAAGAACTAAATAGAGAGATATTCTATGTTTAGGGACAAGATTTGTATTGGTAAGTAGTCACTTCTTTCCAACTTGATCTATGAATTCAATGCAATCCCAATGAAGATCCCAGCAAGTTATTTCATGGATATTGACAAACTGATTCTAAAGTTTATATGGAGCAGCAAAAGATCCAGAATTGCCAATACAATATTGAAGAAGAATAAAGTTGGAGAACTGACACTACTTGATTTCAAGACTACCAATAAAATAATAGTAACCAAGATGGTGTAGTATAACAATGAAACATCCACCTAAATATAGCCAACTGATCTTCGACGAAGGAACTAAAGGTAATATGATGAAACAAAAATGGCCTCTTTAACAAATGCTATTAGAACAACTGGCCATCCACATGCAAAAAAACAAAAACAAAAACAAAAGAATGTAGTCAGTGACTTTACACACATGACTAACATTTACTTAAAGTCAATCACAGACTTAAATGCAAAATTCAAAACTATACAACTCCTAAGTAACATAAGAAAATATAAATGACCTTGGGTTTGGTGATGACTTTTTAGATATAACACCAAAGGCACAATCCATAAAAGAAAGAATTGCTGGGCTGGACTTAATTAAAATTAAAAACTCCTGCTCTGTGAAAGACAATGTCAAGAGAATGAAAAGATAAGCCACAGACTGGGAGAACATATTTGCAAAAGACACATCTGATAAAGGACTTTTACCCAAAATATACAATAAGCTTAAAACTCAGTAGTAAGAAAACAAACAACCTGATTAAAAAGTGGGCCTAAGACTTTCAGACACCTCACCAAAGAAGATTTACAGATGGCAAATAAGCATAGGAAAATATTCTCTACAATAATATGTCATTAGGTAAATACAAATTAAAGTGGCAATGAGATTATACAACAGAATGGCCAATATCTGGAATACTGACAACACTAAATGCTAACAAGTATGTGTGGCAACAGTAAATCTCAGACATTATTGGTGGGACTAAAAAAAATGGTAGAGTGACTTTGGAAGACAGTTTGGTGGTTTCTTACAAAATTATACTCTTACCATACAATCCAGCAGCAATACTCCTTGGTATTCACCTAGAGTTAAGAAATTATATCCACACACACACTCACAAACCTGCACAAGGATGTTTACAGAAGCTTTATTCATAATTGTCAAAACTTGAGGAACTACAATGTCCTTCAATAGGTGAATGGATAATTAAACTTTGGTACATCTAGAAAAAAAAAGCCAACCTGTTAGTTGGGGAAGATGGCAGTGGAGTAGGAGGACCCTAAGCTCATCTCATCCCACAAATACAAATAAATAACTATCAAACCATCCTAAATATCCCAGAAGTCAACCTGATAACCGACAGAACAAATTCTACAACTAAAGGGAGCAATGAGGCCACATCAAAAAAGGTACGTTTAAAGGTTTAGGGAAGGGGCGCCTGGGTGGCACAGCGGTTAAGCGTCTGCCTTCGGCTCAGGGCGTGATTCCGGCGTTGTGGGATCGAGCCCCATATCAGGCTCTTCCACTGTGAGCCTGCTTCTTCCTCTCCCACTCCCCCTGCTTGTGTTCCCTCTCTCGCTGGCTGTCTCTATCTCTGTTGAATGAATAAATAAATAAAATCTTTAATAAAAAAAATTAAAAAATAAAAAAATAAATAAAGGTTTAGGGAAATAGATCCCAGGTGCTCTGGAGGGGAGGGAGATATGGTCATGGAGAAAAGTGAGAGATAGAGGAACACACAGGGAATGCACAAAAAGAACATTTCCCCAATGCCATTGGCTTGGGGAAAAAAAAAGAGGGGCTGAATTTCATGAGTTCTTGCAACCAAGGGGCTTAAAGCCTGGAATTTTAAAGCTCAGTGGGTTTGGCTGGGATAGAACCTGGAGGGTACTACACTGCTTCTGGAGAGAAGGCAGGCAAACAACCTGGGGGTAGACAGTGTGGAAGCAGCAATCTGAAGAATACCTGGAGAACAACAGTGAGGAGATTATTCACTCCTCTCAGGAGCATCCCTGAGAGACAGAGTACAAAGAAGCTGACAGGTGCCATTTCCCTCACCTGTCTTTCAGCATAAACACAGAGCCATCTGCAGGAAGCAGTTCAGCACTGACACTGGCTAGCTAACTTGCTTACACAAGCCCCACCTCCCTATCATCTGGCGGAACTGCCCTTCTCAGTCAAGCTTGCCTCAGTCCCAGCATGGCAGGCCCCTGCCCCAGAAGACTATACAAACCCCTGCCCACACCCCTTCTCCCAACCAAAGTTCTGCAGAGCCTCAGTTCTAGTAGAAGTGGTGTCAGGTCTCATTTCGCAAACACACTTAGTTAAAATTCACCAGATTCAGGCAAGGGACCAAACACTGCCCAAAGTAGGCAAGGAGAGCCTCTGCAGATGACTGACCTTAATGACACAGCAGCCAAAACATAACAGAGTGCACACAGCACACACCAGAAACACTCTCCAAAGCACCATATAGCCTGATGGAGAATTTAATGCAACAATCATAAGGATACTCAATGGGCTTGAGAAAAGCAGAGAAGACATCAGTGAGACCCTTACCACAGAGATAAAAGAGTTAAAAAAGATTCCATCAAAAATGAGAATGCAATTAATGAGATTGGGAAAAGGTTTGAATCAATGAACAGGAGGTGGGAAGAAGAAAAGGAACAAATTCGTGGTATGGAAGACAAAATAATGGAAAATAATGAAGCTGAACAAAAGAAAGAAAGAATTATGGAACATGAGAATAGACTTAGGGAACTCAGTGACTCCATCAAATGTATCAGCATTTGTATCATAGAAGTCCCAGAAAAAGAGAGAAAAAAGGGGGCTGAAAATTTATTTGAGGAAATAATAGCTAGAAAAATTTTATAATCTGGGGAAGGAAACAGACATCCAGATCCGGGGGGCACAGAGAATACCCGTAAAAATCAACAAAAGCAGGACAACACCAAGAAATAGTATAATTAAATTTGCAAAAGATAGTGATAAAGAAAAAATCTTAAAAGCAGCAAAACAAAAGAAGTCCTTAACTTACAAAGCAAGTCCCATAAGGCTCAATGGAGATTTCTCAACAGAAACTGGGCAAGCCAGAAGAAAGTGGCATGATATATTCAAAGTGCTAAATGGGAAAACTTTGTAGCTAAGAATACTCTCTCAAGTAAGACTATCATTCAGAACAGAAGGCGAGATAAAGAGTTTCCCAGACAAACGAAAACTAACAGTTTATGACAACTTAACCGGCCCTGCAAGAAATATTAAAGGGGACACTTTGAGTGGAAAGAAAAGACCAAAAGTGACAAAGACAAGTAAGGATCAGAGAAAATCTCCAGAAACAGTGACAAAACAAGCAATAAAATGACACTAAATACATATCTATCAATAATGACTCTGAATGTAAGTGGACTAAGTGCTCCATTCAAAAGACATAGGGTGTCAGAATGGATTAAAAAATAAGACATATCTATATGCTGCCTACAAGAGACTCATTTTAGACCTGAACAGTCCTGTAGATTGAAAGTGAGGGGATGCCCAAATATTTATCATGTAAATTGACATCAAAAGAAAGCTTGCATAGCAATACTTCTATCAGACAAACTAGACTTTAAAACAAAGAGATGAAGAAGGGTACTATATAATAATAAAGTGGGCAATCCAACAAGAAGATCTAATAATTGTAAATATTTATGCATTGAACATGGTAGCACCCAAATATATAAAACAATTAATAACAAACATAAAGTAAATAATTGATAACAAAATGATAATAGGGGACTTTAACAACCCACTTACATCAATGGACAGATCATGTAAACAGAAAAGCAACAAGGAAATAATGGTTTTGAATGACACATTGGATCAGATGGATACACCATATATTCAGACATCCCATACTAAAACGGCAGAATACACATTCTTTTCAAGTGCACATGGAACATTCACCAGAATCGATCACTATCAGGTCACAAAACAGGCCTTAACAAGTACAAAAAGATCGAAATTACACCATACACCTTTTCTGACCACAAAGCTATGAAACTAGAAATCAACCACAAGGAAAAATTTAGAAAGAACAATAATACATGGAGGTTAAAGAACGTGCTACTAAACAAGGAATGGGTCAACTAGGAAATCAAAGAAGAAATTAAAAAAATACATGGAAACAAATGAAGATAAAAACACAATGATCCAAAGCCTTTGGGATGCAGCAAAAGCAGTCCTAAGAGGGAAGTATATAGCAATACAGGCCTCAAGAATCAAGAAAAATCTCAAATCAACAGCCTGAACTTATACCTAAAGGAGCTAGAAAAAGAAAAACAAATGGAATCTTAAGCTAGCAGAAGGAAGGAAATACTGAAGATTAGAGCAGAAATAAAGGATAAAAAACAAAACAAAAAAATAGAACATATCAATGAAACCAGGAGCTGGTTCTTTGAAAAATTAATAAAATTGATAAACCTCTAGCCAGACTTAGCAAAAAGAAAAGAGAAAAAGAAAAATAGAAAAGAGAAAGGACCCAGATAAATAAAGTCCCACATGATAGAGAAGAAATAACAACTAACACCACAGAAGTACAACAATTGTAAGAGAAAATTATGAAAAACTATATGATAACAAATTGGACAACCTAGAAGAAATGGATAAATTCCTAGGAACATATAAACTACCAAAACTGGAACAGGAAGAAATAGAAAACCTGAACAGATTGATAACCAGCAAAGAAACTGAATCAGTAATCAAAAAATTTCCAACAAAGTCCAGGGCCAGATGTCATCACAGACTAACTACTAAACATTTAAAGAAGAGTGATTCTTCTCAAAATATTCCAAAAAATAGAAGAGGAAGGAAAACTTCCAAATTCATTCTATAAGGCTAGCATTACCCTGATACCAAAATCAGATGAAGACTCCACTATTGAAGGGAACTATAGACCAAAAAATATTCCCAATGAACATGGGTACGAAAATTCTCAATAAAATCCTAGCAAACCAAATCCAACAATACATGAAAAAAAATCATTCAACAAGATTAAGTGGGATTTGTTCCTAGGTTGCAAGTGTGGTTCAATATTCACAAATCAATCAACATGATACACCATATTAATTAAAGAAAGGATAATGTGATCATTTCAAAAGAAGCAGAAAAAGCATTTGACAAAGGACAACACACACTCATAATAAAAACCCTCAACAAAGTAGATTTAGAGGGAACATACCTCAACATAGTAAAGGCCATCTATAAAAAAAAAAAAAACACAGCTAATATGATCTTCAATGGGGAAAAACTGAGAGCTTTTCCTCTATATTCAGGAACAAGACAGGAATGTGGATTCTCACCACTGTTATTTAACATAGTACTAGAAGTCCTAGCCAGAGCAATCAGAAAACAAAAAGAAATAAAAGGCAACCAAATCAGGAAGGAAGAAGTAAAACTTTTACTAATTGCAGATAACATTATGGTCTACATAGAAACCGTGAAAAACTCCACCCAAATGTGCTAAAACTGATACACAAATCCAGTAAAGTCGCAGGAAACAAAATCAATGTACAGAAATATGTTGCATTTCTATACACCGATAATGAAGCAGCAAAAAGGGAAATTAAGGAATCAACCCCATTTATAATTGCACCAGAAAGAATAAAATACTTGAAATAAACCAAAGTGGTGAAAGACCTGTACTCTGAAAAATATAAAACACTGATGAAAGAAACTGAAGAGGACACAAGGAAATAGGAAGACATTTCACACTCACAGATTGGAAGAACAAATATTGTTAGTGTCTATACTAAGTCCATGAATCATTTCAATTAATTTTTGTATAACATATAACACACAGATCAAGATTCATTTTTTTCTTGTTGTTACAGATGTCCTCTTGCTTCAGCACAACATGATAAAAGTCTATCTTTTCTCCAATGAATTGCTCTTCCACCTTTTTCAAAAATTATGGAATTTATTTGTGGGTTTCTGTTCTGTGTCACTGATGTGCAATTTCTCCACTAGTATCACACAGTCTTGGTGAAAGTAGTTATATAAAAAGCCTTAAAATTGATTACAAATTTATCCTTCTTTTTAAAAATACATTTATCTACTATATTTCCTTTCCTTTTTCATAAAAACTGTGCAGTAATCTTGCCTATATTAACAACAAATCTTGACAGGACTTTGGTAGAAATTTTATTAAACCTACATATCAGTTTGGGAGAACTGACATCTTTACTATGTCGAGCTTTTCAATCCATGAGCATGGTATCTCTCTCCATTTATGTTATCTTTGACTTATTTCATCAGTATTTTGTAGTTTTAAGCATGCAGATTCTGTACATGTGTTGTTCCATTTATACCTAAGTATTTCATTTTATTTTGAGCAATTGTACTTTTTTTTTTTCCATTTTCACTTCTACCTGTCAATATGCTATTGATTTCTCCATGGCGACCTTGTATCTAGCAATCATACTCAACTTGCTTATTAGTTACAGGATTTTTGTAGGTCTTTTTGAGGTTTTCTATTAGATAATAATTTTTTTCTACAAATAGGTAAAATTCTATTTATTTCTAATCAGTATACCTGTTATTTCCTTGCCTTGCCTTATTGTACTGACAACAGCTTCCAGCAGTTGTTGGATAAGAGTGCTGAGAGTGGCATATTTGTCCTGTTCCTAACCTTAGGTGAAAAGTATTCGGCCTTTCTCAATTAAGGGTTTTATTAGCTATAAGTTTTTGGTAGATGCTTTGTATCAAGCAGGGGAAGTCCCTCCCTCCACCCCATTTCTAGTTGGCTGTTTTTCTTGCGAATGAGTGTTGTATATTGTCAAATATTATTTCTGAATTAGTTGATAGGATCATGTTATAACTTTTCTTACTTAATCTGTTGGTATAGTGGATTGCATTAACTGATATTTCAATGTTGAACCAGACTTGTATATGCAGAATAAATTTCATTTGAGTAGGGTCCATGATTATTTTTATTCATTGCTAAATTAGATTTGCTAATATTTTGTTGAGGGTTTTTACATCTAAGTTCACCATAATAGAATTCATGGTTGACGTGTCTTTTAGTACTTGAAAAATGTGCCAATTTCTTCTGACCACTTTATGAGAAATCTGAGTCAGTCAATCCAAAGGTTGCCCCCCCTATATGTAGTACATCTATTGTAGCCATGACAGAAATAAGATGGAAACCCCACCCAAAATTTAGTTTAGATTTGAAGACTGATGGTGCCAAACATGCACTAAGAAAGTAAGAGAAGTTTTACTTCTCTCATGATGATATTTCCTGGGAAGATCATAGCAGATTCCCAAGCAAGTCCAAATATCTCTTGGGGTAGCAGGAAATGGATTTTATTGGAGCTAGGGGCGTCAACCGAGGTGCTGGTTCTTGCACACGGGCCAGATATTGGCTGATTTCAACTTCCCACTTGTACCAAAGCAGGGAACATCAGGCTTTCTTAACACATGGCTCGTATGTATATGGGGCAGAAGGGCAAGAGGAGTGGTGAGGTTGAAAGTTGTCAGCAGTGAAACATCAAAACTTGAGTCAGACTAGGGACACATGGGTGGCTCAGTTGGTTAAGCATCCAACGCTGGATTTCAGCTGAGGTTATGACCTCAGGGTCATGAGATTGTGCCCTATGTTGGGCTCCTCACTGGCATGGAGCCTGCTTAATATTCTCTCTCTGCCTCTCTCTCTGCCCCTCCCACCCCCCAAAAAACAAGAAACAAAAAACAAAACTTAAGTCAGACTCTTCATTACAATGTTGTTTCTCTCTGGTTGCTTTTATGATTTTTTTCTTTGCTTTTAGTTTTCTGATGTTTAATTGTGTTGTTTCTTGGTGTGGATTTCTTTGGATTGATCCTAAGATTCACCTACCTTCTTGAATCTGTGTTATGTTGTTTTTTATCACATTTGGGGAGCCATTATTTTTTTTAATACATTTTCACTCCCAATTTCTCCTCTCCTCCTGAGGCTCCGGTGAAATTAATTCTGGGTCTTTGATTATTGTTCCACAGGTCTCTGATGCTCACTCACTCTCTCTCTTTCTTTTTTTTTTCTTCAATCTATTCTCTCTCTCTCTTTTTCTCAGAATGGATAAGTTCTATTGGTCCATCAGTCCACTAATTCTGTCCTCTAGGTCATTGACTCCAATTGTCTCATTGCATGTAAACTCAACTCCAACTCTGGGTCCTTTGGCCACCAAGGAGGAAGTAGGCAGAGGACTGACTCATACTGCTTTGTTGCTGCACAAGGGGACTGGAAACTCAGTTTCTGGATGGTTCCCCATTCTCATACACATACACATACACCATGGTTAAGAGAGAAAAGCAGAGTGTCAACTAACCTCACTTTACCACATTGTCTTACATCATTGGTAGCAAGAAGATATGCTCAGTGGGCCCCACTCACTTAGAGGTTGGGAGGAGAATGCAGGAAGCAGAATACTAACAATACCTCATGCCCTAGATTGCTTATTTCAAGCAGTTTGCTAGGTCAGAAATCTGATCTTTAGTTATTCCCACCAATAAGTCCTGTTTTGAATTTTCAAGCTGAGAAAATTAGCAACTTGGGAGTCTCATAGCATTTGTACCACAAGACATAATTTTTTTTTCTCTTTATATGTTTGTTCTTCAATAGACCATAAATTCCTCAAGAGTTGTTCCTCAGCCAAAGCCCCTATTAAGTGCTCACTATTGAACTGAACTGAGTGGTTTTCTTAGGTTGTAACCATTATGTAAAATTTGATATTTCTTTTTATAGTCGTAGTAAAATATTCATGGGTTTATATGAATTAGAAAAACTAAGACGTAGGATAAAAATAGGTTAATAAAACCATTTCTCCTTAATTGGTTTATCCTTGAGTATGGTCAAGTTGTCACTAACTGAGAAAATTCTTGCTTCTTCCTTTCTTAGAAGAGGAGGTTCAAAACAACACAATTTGGAGCAGGTTATGAATGCTATTTTAGAGCAGACTTGAGGAGAGAAAAGGGAAGTGATAGGAATAGTAAATATTGAAGGAGGTTTTTTTTGTTTTGTTTTGTTTTTGGTAGTTGGATCTAGGAATGGAAAGTTACATTTTTATTATAAATCTTTTATAAAAATAATTTTCTCAAAAAGTAATAATTTTCTCAGTTAAATTTTTTCTTATATTACTCCTCGATTCACTCCTCTGCCGCTATTTTTATTTCTAACAAAAAAATAAAAAAGTCTTCTGTGACTAAAAGAATTTGGTGTCAACCCATCGACAAAGTCAGATCATTACAATTCTTTTACACTGAGGAATTCATGCTGCTGCCAGTTTCTTGGATCTGTGATTCAAAGGCAGAAGTATAAAACTGCTGCTGCATTTGACTGGATTACGAAATCAGCAGCACAGTTAGCCTGGATGTCAGAAAGGAACTTTAAAGTGCTGGAGGAAAAAAGGCATTCCTTTAGGGGTTGCTCCAGGAATTTAGTCTGGGATCTGCCAAGCAACTGCAACAAAAAGAATTTGTGCTTTGCAGTTGGAGGGGTATTATAGGGAAAATTTCAAATCCTGACTCCACCGCTTTCTGGTGTGAAGCTGATCAGGATATTTAAAATCTCAGCCTCAATGTTCTCCTCTATGAATGAAAACAGTACAAACTTATGAGGGTTATTCAAGTTAATGTGAAGTAATGTGAACAAGATGCTTTGTCCCAGGGGCGCCTGGGTGGCACAGCGGTTAAGCGTCTGCCTTCGGCTCAGGGCGTGATCCCGGCGTTACGGGATTGAGCCCCACGTCAGGCTCCTCCACTATGAGCCTGCTTCTTCCTCTCCCACTCCCCCTGCTTGTGTTTCCTCTCTCGCTGGCTGTCTCTATCTCTGTCAAATAAATAAATAAAATCTTAAAAAAAAAAAAAAAAAGATGCTTTGTCCCAAACTTAGCATTTGGGAAAGTCCCAAGAATACTAGTTAATATCTTTTTCCCACAACACCCCAAGAACCGCACGAGAGAGAGCATTGGATTCCTCCCGAGAAAATGAAAGCAAAAAAAGTGTAAAAGCAATGACAAAACTCATTCAGCTGTGTGGAAATTCCACCTCTCCAAGAAATAAACTAAATAATTTTAAAGACAAGAGAAGAACTGTGTAAAATCCTTTAGTTTTGTGAAACTTCTACTGAGATCAAAACGAGAGAACTGCAAAGCAGAAGCCCCTAATAGTGACCATTCATATACTGAAGGTAATTAGCATCACGGCAAAGGGTATTTTCAATGAGAACACTGGAGCTTGGAAAATGGGGATATCCAAGGTTGCATGATTCCTTTACAGTATCTTTTGAACCTTTGAGGGTGATGGAGGTGAAATCACAGTCAACTAGAGCGGCAACAATATAGACAATGGAATTCTGAGAAAGCCTGTTATAGTCTCTCTCTTTGCTGCTATTACAGCCATAGGATGTCTATAACATCAAAATGCATCTCAGATATGACTACTTGCCGCTATATGCACACCTACCACCCCATTCCAAGCCACTACCGTCTCTCTTGGACCTAACTGCTCTTCCTGCTCTGACCCTTCTTCCGTTCTTCACAAAGCAGCAAAAGTGGTGCTTGATTTAAGTCGGCTCCTGACACCTCCTGCTCAAAATCCGAAAGCTTCGTACCACATAAAATAAAACACAAACTCCTCACCATAGCCTGTGGAGACTTCAATAAACCAGCTGCTTCCTTTTTCTCTAAACTTATCTTCAGGCCTGTCTGCCTCCCTCATTCACTTCTAACCACACTATTCCTAACGTCCCTCAAATATACCTCAAACACATTCCTTCAAATGTCTCTCATGGCACTAGCAGCTTGACTGCCCAGAACACCACTGTCCCAGCTCTTCCCTTCCCTTCCTTACTTCCTTACTTTCTGACTTCTCTGGTCAAATATTTGCTTTTCAGAGAGCCATTCCTAGCTACTTTATTTTAAATGGCCATTTTGTACCACCTGTCACACTCTATCTTCTTCGACAGTTATAGTTTTCTTCAAAGCCCCTATAACTACATACTATCTATGTAATATATTAATTGCTATCTTTGCTTTTCATTTTTTATATCTCGTACTAGATTGTACAATCTGTGGGGATAAGACTTTGCTTCTCTTTATTTGCCAGGTGTGCCTCATACATAGCGGTAGTGGCTACCTCTCTACATCTTGGTTTGATGTAGTCTTATTTCTTGGCTCCCTTTTCTGGAAATAGCCAAGGTGTTGGCTTAGCTGATGGAAAGGGCTTGGTTTGGGGCCCACCCGTGTGTGTGTGTGTGTGTGTGTGTGTGTGTGTGTGTGTGTGTGTGTGTGTGTGTGAACTTGAGCAAACAAGTTTAACTTACCGAGCTTCAGGTCTCTTACAGGTTAAGGAAAATAATATTAACATAAAAGAATTGTTGCAAACAGTAAAGTAAAGTAACTTACCCTTAAACTATCTAGCTCAGTTCTGGGCTTATGGTATGTAATCAGTAAAATCGCATCACCTTCCCCATCATCTTTTACCTCTACAATGAACTGTCTGTTCTGATCTCCTAGCTGGGCTCCTGCCTCCAGAATTCCTCTCACCATCTGAGGATACTTTCCTCCTACTTCATGCCTATGTTACAACTCCATGTTTCATTCTAGATTCTTCTGGCCAGACCGATGGATAAATATATATTTACATATTCTTTTATATCTTAGCTCTCTTAATGAAATTGTGTATCTCTACATCTGTTTAACAACATGGGAAATACTATGTCCACAAAACATAATGACTTTATTTGGTTAATTACAATACTGATGGTTTCTTAATCTTGGTTGTTTACTTCAGATAAATAGGTAAAAACTAAAAGATGTTCAATTTCCTAAGATCAGCAGCTTGCAGTGCCATTTGTAACAATTAAACACATCTAGAAATAAATTCCACTAGCAAATTTGGAATTAGAGTCTAAACAAACTATCCTTTTAAATTTAATATGCCGGGGCGCCTGAGTGGCTCAGTCCTTAAGCATCTGCCTTTGGCTCAGGGTGTGATCCCGGAGTTCTGGGATCAGCCCTGTGTCAGGCTCCCTGCTCTGCTGGGAGCCTGTTTCTTCCTCCCCCACTCCCCCTGCTCGTGTTCCCTCTCTCGCTGGCTGTCTCTCTCTCTGTCAAATAAATAAATAAAATCTTTAAAATAAATAAATAAATAAATTTAATATGCTAACCATTTTAATTTCATGAGTAAATCAAATACACTAGATATAATTTTTATACTTTGAATCTAATAAAATGACTAGACATATAAAGTAAATTAAATTAAGATATATTACTTTTTTTCCATTTCTACGCCATTATTTAAAAATGTAATCTCTCCACAAATTCAGAATTTTCAAATATTTTCAAACAAACGTCAAAGGAGAACTGTACAAAAACAAAAATATTATGAGATATTACGACCAACAGAAACTGCAACCTCTTTCCTGACCATTCCTTGTAGATAAGACCTCAAAAGTCAAATCTGAAATGTGTCAATTATTCATGTGTTGATCTTTTTTCTGAAATATCCTGCACCGGAGGTTCCATTCTGAAGTGAGCCTTGTATTTGGAGAGGCTGACTAACCCATGTATTGTGTTGATCAATGCAGGGCCCTGGATTTTAGGCGGTACCCAGACACAGGCTTGGGAAGGTACAACTGCCACTTTTCTGAGTGCCTAGATTACAGCTACTATCTACGGGGCATGACTTAAATAGTGTTTAATCAAATTATTTGTGTTCATTATGCATTATGAATATATACTGCTTAGTGATGTACATTTTCGTTTTGTGGGGTTGCTTTGTTTATTAGAGAGGCATAATCCCTAGAAATTATGAAGAAATAGATGCTAAATATGCTGTTTTGGCCCTTCTCCTAAGAGCAATTAATTTGCAACTTAGTAATATATCAATATAGATGAGTATATACAATGCATATTAAAACCTGAATTACTAAAAAGATAACTGAGGGGAGAGTAATATAAGATAATAAAGAGGGGTTAGGCCACTTACCGTGGTTTGGGAAAGATTTTTGTAAAATAAACTTTAAACTGAGACTCACAGAAAAAAGGTTTTTTCAGAAAAAAACAAAACTATAAGACAAGCATTGAGGTGAGAAAGGAACTGAAAAAATGAGACACTGAAAGAAGGCCAAGGTGACCAGAATACACATGGAAGAAAGAGGAGAAAGAAATATTTTAAAGGTGTACGGAGGCAGGGGTGGGTGCCTAGGTGCCTCAGCTGGGTGTCCTACTCTTGATTTTGGCTCAGGTTGTGACCTTGGGGTCGTGAGATTGAGCCTGTGTCGGGCTCCACACTCAGCGGGGAGGTCTTCTTGAGATTCTCTCTCTCCCTCACCCTCTCCCTCCACCCTTCCCCTCTGCATTCTATCTCTCTCTCTCCCTCAAATAAATAAATAAATCTTTAAAAAAAAAAAAAAAGCGTACAGGGGCCAGATTGCGTGCAATCTAATAAGCCATGGTAAGGAATTTGTATTTGCGATTGGGTGACCACATGGAGTTGGAAGGTGTTGAAGTTTTTTGTTTGTTTTTTTAAAAAGGAGAATAACACTGTCTAATTCATAATCTAAAATGATGACTCTGATTGCTATGTTTTAAAAAGGATTTAGATGAGGGTGACATTTAAAGATAGACCAGTTAGGAGGAAAGTTCTAATATATAATTTAAGTAGTTTGAATTCAAACAGTCATAGAGTAAATAGAGAAAAATGATTGTGCAAGAGATATATTTAGAAGACAGAAACAATAGGAGCTGTAGCTTGATTCACTTGGGAGATTAAGGAAGTCACTAAAGTTTCCAGTTTGAGCATCTTGGTGGGTGGCTTTAACAATTACTGAAATGAGGAAATCCCAGAAGAGGATCAGGTTTGTTGGATGAGATCAGGAGTTCCTTTTGGAAAATATTGTTTGATATTTCTATGAAGCATCCATTTGGAAATGTCAAGTAGTCCAGTAACTATGTGAGTCTAAAGGTCAAGGGAAAACTGGACAGAAACAAAGATATTATGGGTTATTATTATCAACAGAAACTGCAAGATAAGACTTATAGATAGATAAGACTTCAAAAGTCAAACTGGAAATGTATTAATTATTCATCCGGTGATTGAAGAAAAGTCAGAAGGAATTATGAGTACCACTCCCCGAGAAAACCACAATGGATTCCCCTCTGGTATTATGTTCTCAATAAGTGCTCAAGTTAAAAGTCAAATCCTAATAATTCAATGCTCTCTGAAGTAACACTTGAATCCATGGAAGAAAATAAGTCATAGAAATTCAAAGAAATTAGAACAACTCTGGTAAACATTTCTCTTTATTAGTTCATTGACTTAAAAATAATTTGAAGGCACATGCAATACTAAATTTAATATAAGCCTAATTCTCAGGTCAATATTTAACTATTGGATTTAGTCACCAACTACCAGAGTGATAGTACATATTAACACGAAAGATTACTTTTACCTTTAAGCTATCTTGCCAGATGACTAAAAGTGAGACCCTGCTTCACATCAAACAGTTATAGTATGTTTGAAATATCTGACTTCACGGTGTCATTATTTTGATAAGTCCCACATGAGTCATCATTCTACACTTCCAGCATCTTGTATGGTCTCTGACACACAGTAGCACATTGTTGTTGAATGAATGAATGATAGTACCCTACATTCACGAGTAGTAAAACTCACAAGATCTAAAACTAGCAAGTTAAATCTAGAAACTTTGTATTGTGTAAATTTGCTTCTCCTGTTTTTGTTGTTGTTGTTGTTGTCTCTTAATCTGAATGAAAGCAACTGCTCTCGAGTTTTGTTTTTGTTTGTTTTCACAAAAGCACATTGCTTTCTACAGAAATGATAGAAAAACTACTATGTGTCAGATATTACTCTAATTGCTTTAACTGTATTAACTCATAAATTTAGTCTACACCCCTCAAGGTAGTTGCCACGATTATCTTCCTCTTACCGAGCACAAGTCACGTAGATAGTAAATCTCAAGAGATAGGATGTCAATATCTCCTGTTTCTTCTTCTCTATAGGATTCTACAGGGTTTTTTATTTATTATTTTAAGTCTTGTTATTTAGGGGTCACTGCTATATCTCCATGGCTTAACAGTTAACCAATGATTTTTGGCTCAAAAATCTTGAACTTCTCTCTGATAATCGATCTGTGTGGTTTGGTGAGCACATTTAAAGATCAGGCAGTTCTCAAAACTCTTATATTCACTTCCCACTTGACTCTGTCATGTGTATAGTTTCCTAGAAAGTCAGGGATTCATAGAGAGTTTATCTAGAGACTATTCTGTGTCTCTCCTGTCTTCAGAATCTCTTGATAAAATTCCAGCTGGTCCACCATTCACTCCAACTGGGATCACCACCTCATGCTGTCAGAAATGCTGCTTTCTTTCATTGGTTTCTCACTATATTCACCACTTCTATCTGCAAAGTCTTGTGTTCTCACATTCTACACAAAATTGGGTCCACTCTCTCTGGCAGCACAGCTGCAAGTCTGTGCAACCAGCCCCAAGCTGAGAAATTAACCAGTCTCACCAACTAAAGGTGGGAGTAGATAGAGGATAGAGCAACACCAGGCAAAAAGGCTAAAGACTCCCATTTTTCTTACCTGAAGCTGTAGCAGTTTTCAAGAACTAATTATTCTCAATTTCTCTTCTGCCTTTGATCATTCTCCCAGAGTTCACATTTTTTTTTTCAGAATTCTGTCTGATGTAACATTTGTGTGCGTGTGTGTGTGTGTGTGTGTATGTCTGTGTGTGTGTGTGTCTGTGTGTGTGTATATAGAGGTTCACCAACCTATTCACTCTGCATAGATGGAAGTCTTACCTCAGGGTTTATTATTTTAAAAGTGCACCTGAAAGTTCCACATAGTATCTTCATATAAAGCACTGAGTGCATTTCCTCTCAAAGCGGGAAGTTCTGTGTTAGCATTTTTTTTCATATCTCACTTCAAGGGAGTTAAAATTTTCCCAAGGGAAAAATACTGTATGTTTTGATTAAGTTAGCAAAAAACAAAACAGATTTGTCATGTTAAACCATATTTTCAGTTATCTTTCTAGTCAGTGCTATTAAATATAACTACTAAATTATTATCTATCCTGACAGTTTTCCATAGTTGTACAATATTATTCATTTTCTCAGACAATAGGATTTGAATGGGATAAATTTATTCTTTCGAAAAAGGTCATAATTTGACAATTTTGAATTACATTCAAACATCATGAATTGTAATTGCACTAGTTCTGTGTTTATGACCAAGCTAAGGCTATGTAGCTATAAAAATGGGTAATCAACAAAGAGTATTTTTAATCAGGAGGAAAATATTTTACTCGGTTAAAAAAATTATTTGAGCCCCATAAATACATTAAAAGTATCTAATTACATAGACTTCATATGCTGATTATAAATAATCTTTAATGACTCATTAAAGCTGGTCTTTAGGCATTTAATGTGCCACACGTTGTTGCCCCAACATATTACTCTTTGGAGCTCAACACAAGAAGTTTTTATTATAGAGTATACCTACATAAAAAAGGACTTAGGACATTCATTGTGAATATTTACAAAATGTCTATAATAGAGACAATCACTGAACTGTCAAAACACTATGTCAACTCTTAGCCAATTGGTGTTCAAAATCTAGTTAAGGCTATACATCCTCTATTTTCCCAGGGTACCTAAGCCTGCATCTCATAATTCATTATATCCAATGCATAAGGGTACCAAACACCTAGGAAGCATTCAACAAATGTTGAAAGAGTAATAAAACAATCTAAACTTTTTTATTCACCTTCAAAATGTACACAAACTCAGTCTGAATACTCAGTGCAGTTACTCCGAGTATCTTGGTGTTGAAAGTAAAAAATTTAATGTGTCCTTTCTACTCACCTTGGGGCCTGTTTATTCTTTTTCTAGTTCCTTTAGGTTAAGGTTAGATTGTTCAATTGAGCTTTTTCTTGTTTCTTGGTGTAGGCCTGTATCACCATATATTTCCTATACCACCACATACTTCCCTCTTAGAACTGCTTTCACTGCACCCCAAAGATTTGGGACTATTGTGTTTTCACTTTCATTTTTCTCCATGTATTTTTTTAACTTCTTCTTTGATTGCTTCATTGACCTATTGCTTGTTTAGTATCACATTGTTTAGCCTCCACATACTTGTGTTTTTTTTCCAATTTTTTTCTTGTGACTGATTTCTAGTTTCATACCACTGTAGTTAGAAAAGATGCGCGGTGTGGCTTCAGTCTTCTTAAATTTATTGAGGCTTGTTTTGTGGCTTACCATGTAGTCTATTATGGAGAATGTTCCATGTGCACTTGGAAAGGATGTGTATTCTGCTGTTTTGGGGTGGAATGTTCTGTATAAATCTATTATAACCATCAGTTCTAATATGCCATATGATCCAATAATTGCATGGCTAGGTAATTATCCAGAGAAGATGAAAACATTAATTTGAAAAGATATGTGCACTCCTGTGTTTACTGAAGCATTATTTACAATAATCAAGATCTAGAAGCAACTGAAATGTCCACTGATAGATAAAAGGATAAGGAAGATGTGCTGTTCGTGTGCATGTGTATTAAATATATAATGGAATATTATGCAGTTAGGAAAAGGGTGAGATTGTGCCATTTGCGACAACATGGATGGACCTAGAGGTTATTGTACTAAGTGAATTAAGTCAGACTGAGAAAGACAGATACCATATGATTTCACTCATATGTGGAATCTTAAATTAACAAGTGAATAAACAAATAAACAAAAAGTAGAATCAGATCTTTAAAAACAGAGAACAAACTGATGGTTGCCAGAAGGAAAGGGGTGGGTGGATGAGCAAAATGGGTGAAGGGGAGTGGAAGATACAGGCGTCCAGCTATGGAATGAGTAAGTAATGGGAATAAAAGGCATAGCATAGGAAATATGGTCAGAGATATTATAATAGCATTGTGTGACAGATGGTAACTACACCATAGCATAACATATAGAGAAGGTGAATCACTATGTTGTACACCTAAACCTAATGTAAATTGTGTGTCAATTATACTGACATAAAAAAAATTAAGAAATTTAAAGTGCCATACACACTGTGGGCTAGGCCCTGGACTAGATACTTTATATAAATTCTCATTAAATCTTAATAATAATCTTGTGAACCATTTATTGTTCCCTCTTATATAGTGTAAGTTTAGATATTTCTTGGACATGGAGCTAATATATACCAAAGCCAGATATTTTAATTCATTTGCTAGACTCGAAAGCCTGTGAACTTAGTACAATGTGTCCATTCTGGAAAATTGCATGTCAAATCACTTTAGAAAAGCCCAGCACCATATAAATATAAACTACTATTACTTGAAAAGAACCATGAATCCTAAGAAACCCATGAATATTTACCCAAAATGAATCTTATACAATCATAATTTCCTGTTTGATAATTTTTCACTAGTTTGACAAAACAGTTGGACACTTGAATAAAGTGTTCACATATGTTAGTAGGTTGTTTTTGAAATGTGAGTTGGGAAATATTGTTAGGTGAATTCACAAATGCCTTAGTAAACATAATAGGGTTAAGTAAGACATCCACGTCAACCTTAGGATAAATCTCCAGGGGAACACCACAAAGTTGTGGCCTTGTCCTCGCCTATCTATCATTTTCGTTCCATGCATTAGATGAGAACACAAAAGGAAATTTATCATATTTTCAGGAGACAACAAAGTAGGTAGAGAGCAAATAATATAGTGACAAAATCAAGATCCAATACGACAACGAGAAACTGAAGTCCCGGGCTAATGTGAAGATAAGAAAATGTACATTTATACTTTTAAGCTCAAAAATAACTAACGTAACATAAGTCTATGGAGGAAGAAAAAGTACTTGGCATGAGTTAATGTGAAAATTATCTGTGGCTGCAAATCTCCTAATGAGCTAAGGTGTGAGATGGTTGCTTACAATAGCTAGCAAATCTTAAAAGTTTAAATAAAGGAATAATCTCCCTACAATGAAACAGGTAGACCAACTTTGTGCTACACAAACCAAACTTGGAGTATTATGTACAATTCAACGTTATTTAAACATATTGATAAGCCAGAGCAAATTAAGAGGAAGAAGAAGAAATAAGAGCTAAAGCTAGTGAGAGACCTGAAAATATCTCAAATAGGAGCTAAGTGTAGAAATTTCCATGTAGCTTAGAAAGGAGCTGAATAAAAGAGGAAGCATGCGAGTTATTTTTCAAATATCTAAAGGACTTTTTATAAAAGATAGATTAGTCTTACTCTATCTGGCTTCTAAAAACAGAACTAGAGCCAGAAGTGGAAACAGAAGAAGCAGACTTGGAATTAACATAAGAAGAATAAGAGGAAAGTTAGAGCTGCATAAGAATAGAATGTGCTGCCCTTAAAGACCAGGGCCTCTCTGTCCATCACTAAAGCTAGTAGCAGCAGAAACAATGTATGTGGTATGTTCATGCAGGTACGAATAATCAAACAAAATTTCTTGGATTATTTATTTGACAGAAAGAGACAGAGAGAGTGTGAGAGAGAGAGGTTGCACATGCCAGGGGGGTGGGGAGGATCAGAAGGAAAGGGAGAGGGAGAATCTTAAGCAGGCACCATGCCCAATGCCAGGCTCCATCTCACAACCTGAGATCATGACCTAAGCTGAAATCAAGAGTTGGACACTTAACTGACTGAGCCACCCAGGCACCCTCTCAGATTTTTTAAAATGGTAGAACAGAATTTAAAAAATGGTAGACGGCAAAAAATAAATAATAATAATAATAATACATGAAAAAAATCCTAGATCTTTCATCCAAATCTTAATATTGCTCTGGTCTTTTTATTTATTTTTACTTTCTCTTGTCAGTCAAGTTTCTTGAAAGTAGTTTATTCTCACTCACTCTAGGCATCTTCCATTTACTTCTCACCCTCCTGGATTCTGGCTTCTGGCTTCTGTCTCCATCACTACATTGAAATTACTCAAGTAAAGATCACCATAATTTCTATATGATTGCATTTCAGCTCTTACGACTTTGGAACTACTAACCACTAACTGCCTAAAATTCCATACGCCCTTGAATGCTCTGAGCTAAAGATACTCCTTACCATCCAAACTCCTGCTAGCTGAACTCAGGAACCACATAGTCTCAGATGATGAAGGATACTTTTTTCTGATTTTATCTATAATTCTCTGACGCCTTCATTTTTTTCATGTATTAATCTATCTCTCTCTTTCTGTTTCCCATTTCCCACTTTACAGGATTTTCTCTTCCTCTATTGTCACTTTCAAGACTTGACCTATTTTCATGGTTTCAAATACCACTCATTTAAAGTAACTCCTAGAATTATAATCTTAGTATTGGCCCTTCCACTGAGCTCCTGTCTTATAAGTACAACTCACTGCTCACCTGAGCCCCAGGAACTTCAAACCCAGCTTATCCAAAATTGAATACATCTCTCTCTCTCCTTCAAATCTACTCTTGTGTTTTCTATCTTAGTTATGGGTCTTATCATCAATCTAGTCATCCAATCCATAAAACTAATTGTCATCATAGCTTCCTCTCTTTCCCTCACACTCAGCAAATGCCTGCAATGTGCTAAATTTAAGCAATTTCTAGTTAAGCATCACATTAATGATTACAAACTTCTAAATGTTCTGTCCTTTTTTGCTCTCCTTCTGGCCTTTCCACAAACCCCCCAATTAAACATATCATGCCAGAAATTAAGATACATTAATAGTTTTTGCTCACGTAGATAACCAACATTAAGAGTAGAACTAACAAAGACAAATGTGTAGTTGGGGCAGGATAAGAATAAAGCTATGAAGTGCACGTGTAAACTCTGTGTGAGGAATGGCCACAGTGGCACAACAGAGAACACAGGCCTTGAGGAGAAGCCTTCTCACCCCCGGAGATTACTGCCATGAGGAAATGAAGAACAGGTGCTGCCATCAAAGCACTGGCATCTGACTCTAAAACAAAATCTCAAATTTTAAATATTTAATGTGGACCTCCAAAAAGAGACTGTCTGTAGAACTTGGTTTTTTGACTTCAATCTACAGAATCTCCTTCCTGTCAAATCTTCTTATCTTCGCATATGAAGTCTTCTATATCCTAACATCTACCAACTTTAATTCCTGTCTCTGAATCCTGGCTCTCACAATAACCAACTTCTTTAACTTCTTTATACACACCATGCTGGTTCATTCAGTTGTTACTTTTCTCCTGCTGCCACCACTCCCTAGAAACTTACCAACCTTCTATACTTGGTTAACTTCATAAATTCTATCAAAATGAAATTTCCCTTTTTTTGTATCTCCAGGAAAATTTCCCAAAGTCCTCAAATTGGAATAAATCTTCTTCTCTGTTTCCTATGTCTTACTGTTCCTATTTCTAGTAAGAACATACAATGTGATTTTAAGTGTGTCTTACCTGAGTATCTGCCTCACAAGAATGCTGATCCCCTTGAAAACAGGATCAGTAGTTCTTAATCATGTTACAGTCTATCACCTGAAATGATGATGATGATGTTGATGAGGATAATGACAATATGGATAGGGACAAAATATTTGTCAAACTCTTCAGCTGACTGGGATCCTTTGATTTGTCCAAATTCCAACTGTTTTTTACAGTTTCTATAGAAAAAGAAAATTCTGACATCTCATATTTACCTTTTCTTTACCATAGTAAAACTCTATCAGGATTAGAAGGTTGTGTGTGCCGAGACAGTTTCAAAAATTCAAGGCAAATTTTTTCCACTTGTTAGCTCAAACAAACAGAATTGATTCACCATTTGACCCATTAATATGTCTTTTTTTTTTTTCTCAACTCTTCATCTCTTCCTTCCCTCTTCCTCACTTTTTTGTTTTTTGTTTTTGTTTTTTTATTCCTGGCTATGTTTTTTGGTTTTTGGTTTTGTGTGTGTGTGTGTGTGTGTGTGTGTGTGTGTGTGTGTGTGTGTGTGTTTGTTTTTTAATTTGAGAGAAAGAGAGCACTGGGGACGGTGCAGAGGGAGAGAGAGAATTTCAAGCAGACTCCGCACTAAGCACAGAGCCCTACATAGGACTCAATCTCACTACCCTGAGATCATGACCTAAGCCAAAATCAAGAATCAGGCACTTAACCAACTAAGCCACCCAGGAACCCCATTTGTGTTTTAATTCTTCTCCTGCTTCTCTTACCTCCTCCATTTTCAAATGACTTCCAAAGGTTCAGTTCCTACAGCAATTCTTTGAATCATCCCTGGATTTCTCCAAAGGCAAATGTTTATACTGCTATCTGTTTAGATTTCCCCAGAGCCTCTACTCTATGTGCCTGCATAAATACCAAATTTAACTTGTATAAGAGGATGACTTAACCTAACTCATTTAGGAATAGCATGTAGCATGTCGCTAGTCTACAGTGAATGTTCAAACTGTATTATGTACTTGAACTTTCCAGAAAGAAGGAGAAACATACATATTGTTGATTTCCAAAGCTCAATCAGACTTTGATTATTATTGCATTTTTGTTGTTTTAACTTCTATGCATTTCTATGTTGAAAACGTCTATGTGGAAAAGCTATTAGAATTGTTTTCTGACCTTTTGAAGGCAGTTTGATTTTTACTATAGATTACAGTTATCATTATTCTTAAAGTAGTTGAACTGAATTTTAAGCCAATGTGTGCACTGAATATTGCATCTACTTGTCCCAATATACATTTCAAAGTTATTTTGGTAAGTCATTTGAATAGGAGAGAAAGGAGATCAAGATAACTTCCTTAGTTTCTACTGTTTTCAAGATAAAACAGTACTCCGCATCCTTATTTAATTGCATATGAATGCTGAAAATTTGACATTAACTCATTTTACACATGAATGAAAAGATGCTGAGAATAATTAGTAATTCACCCGAAGTTATACAACTAGCAAATGGTCAGGATTCTAAAAACCACTACACTTGTGTATTCAGCACCCATGAAATGCAGACCAGGTGCAGAAGCATCTGATGGAGAAGAATAAACATGAAGGGAAGAAAAGAAGAGATATATATGTCCTGGAAGCAATTCACAAGACATGATGTTAAATATACTTTGAATGAACCAAGTTTCTCTCAGCTTTTTGTGTAAACATGTGCTTATTGACCAGTGGTTGAGTCAGGATTCTGGAAGAGAACCTGCTATAGAACAAAAGAGATATACAATGAAGGAAACATCCTAGAAACCCTGAAGTTTGGAAAGAATCAATATCTGAAAAAACAAATGATAGTCCATTTCCAACCTCTGTAATTGATAGAGTGCTTCTGATTGGGGCAATGTCTTTCCATTAGCAATATCATAACTTTCTCCCTTACTACCAAGCACACTGTATCCTAATTATCTGTTTACAAATTGGCCTTTCCCTTTTATACTGTGAGAATATCAAGACTAAAGATATTCTTCAAATATATATCCTCAGGGCTTAGCTGATTACTTATTACATATCACGAGGGAATATATAAATAAAAGAAGGACGGATTTTTTTCAGTTAGTTTCATTATCAGTCTTCTCTATTTTGAAAGTCACTAAGAAACTCAAGTATCTTTATAACAGGAATTCAGAATTCAGTCATTGTTCAATGAAGTAAGATAAACTTTGAACTTTAAAACAGAAGCACAAAATAGATAAGGGTCTATCCAAACAATATGGTCTCGTTAGTGCCATGGAGATGAATGAGTAAAGAAGTATGAAGCACATCTAATAACAAAATGATATTAAAGACTGTTTTAAAAGTATAAACACCCATAATCCCATTGTCTGAACACTGTTTACATTTTAGTCATAAAGGAGGACAAGCTCTTACTGTCATTCTTAGTATTTCTTGGTATTAGTGCTGATAACCCTTGATTGATTCTGTATAGTTACCAGAAACCATAAAATAAAATGTAGAAAATAAAATTTTCTAAAGTGACAAAAGCTATGGAAATAGTGAGAGGGTCTCTGAAGTTGTTGAGAAGGAATGGTGTCCAACAAGTCACTGAGAAGGGAACCCAGCAAGAGGGTGTGAAAAGAAGTTCTTAGCAGTAAGTGAGTTCCATTAAAGAATATCAAGAGCCAAGCAATATGGAAGACACGGAAGCAGAAAGAACCTGTCCGAAAGGCACCACTGCACATAGACAGACAATGGAAGGGAGATGACTTTGACATTTTTGGAGTGATGGTAAACACATAAAAATGCCCTAGTTCCTTGAGAAACACAAGTGTGGGGCAGACTCTCAAGGTAAAACAGAGTATAGCATAGTAGGACTGAATTTCTGAACCAGAATGCCAGACCACGACGCCACAAGCTAGGCCAAGGCCAATTCCAACACAGGAGCACAAGATCTTTGCCGGACAACTGACAAGGTATCTACAGCACATGAGACAAAGTAAGGTGTTGAAACCACTCCCCCAACCAGACCTCCAGCCCTTGGCAGTAGAGACAGGCTTCACTCCCAGGCCTGGGATTGGAGCAGAGACTGTTATTTGGAGATTAAGTAAACCAAAGTGTAACCGTTGGAAAAAAACTGGAAAAGGAAATAAAGCAAATTATTTCTGTGAGGCCTGGTCCCTCACCAGCATATTCTGGAGCAATCTGATCGTACCCATGTGTACACCCCAGTTTGACTACTTCAGACTGATGAACCACAGCAACGAATTAATTCAGTCAGAGATGCGGTATGACTTTTCTCTGAAAACTTTTTTAGAAATCAAACTGAACTATCAAAATAGATTATATTTTATATTTGGAGACTGAGGATGTCACAAAATACACTACTAAAGTCCTTTGAATTTTTGTATTAGTCTTTAAGTTAGCATATTAAAACAATATAAAAAAAATACTTCCATTGTCTTTTTATTTTGAAATGCCATTTTAATCAATTTTATCAACTTTCTTCATAAAATTATATTTGGTGATAGACCCCCATCTTTGTAGGGACCTGAAAATATTAATGGAATGTACAGTGACTCATTTCTTGGAAGAAATGTGCTCCCCAAAGGATGTGGCTCATTACTTTATACCAATCATAGAAGTTAGCAACTGACAGATAAGAGACTTGCCCTTTGCCGATTTCACTTACTTTGAGTAGATACCACTAGTCCAAGAAGTTCTGAAGCAAATGCTGAGCAAAGCTAATATTTTTTATTCTGTCAAATGCTTATATCCAGAAGAAAACTGATACTTGCTAGCAGTCAATTTAATTTTCTGAAATGATTACAGAAAGTATTTAAAGTAACATTCACGATGTGAAACTGTTTAAATATCTAAACGGCATCTATTTTAACTGCTGAGACAGAAAAAAAAGGGTCATGGGAAAGAATATCGGGGAAATGGGCCTATCCTCCTAATTTTTTAAAAAGTTTTCTTAACTCTCTTAATATAAATGTTTTTAAAATAGCATGATTTGCTCACTCTTTTACCTGTGAATGTTCCAAAATGACTTTATCTTTTCATAACCTGAAAAATCTAAATATATTTAAAATTATCAAAGTAAGAGTCCTTCTGACCAGTGGACAAATTCAAAAATATATAATATATTAATAATATTATCATATTAATAATTAATTATTAATAATTTCTCTTCCAACCCCTTCCATGTCTAAATTCTGGAGGAAAACAGTTATAAAAACTTGGTATAAATCCATGCACATATAAATCTGTGTGTTTATTCTGGATAGAGATTGGGTGGGTGGGCTGATGTGTTGTTTGCTTTTACAAAGATCAGTTTATACTATCTATTAATATACACTCTTTTTTTTCCTACTCGACACCTAACAGTATTAACAATGTGTCATGGAGTTGGTTTTTTTTTTCCCTTTCTAAACTTGCTCTTTATTTTAGAAATATTTATATTAAATGGTAGACAAAAAAACAAAATTTATCTACTTTTCTAAAAATCTACCAAAATAGAAGAAAACATATACTAAAAAATGTAGCCTCCTCATTGTCTCATTGGAAAAAAATAAAAACTTCAGAAAAATAATCCAGGGTCATAGCACTATTAAGACGAGTAACCTTTGCAAGTAATATCGCCATTAATATTATTATAAAAATTAATTTTTACAGAGTGTTTTCAATAATCCTATCCCCATTCTTACCACTTACACATAGACTCTCACTTAATAGTCCTTATAACATTTCTAATATTTAGGAACTATCATAATATCTATTTTAGGGTCAGATTGGTAATTTGCCCACATGTTCCCAAAACTAGGATACAACCAAGACCCGTATCAAATGCAAAAAATGCATTCCCCACCCCAAATATCCCAGTAAGAAATGGCAAAAACTTAAATAAAAACTGTGGAAAGAGGAAAGAAAAGAGGACAACCCATAGGAATCTTAATTTTTTATCATTCTTCTATATCATTATGTTCATTTGGCAATAACAATTATTTATAGCATTTCCACATCTTGGTGTATTTAGAAACCCTGTCACTCTAACACATTTGCTAGATTATTATAACATAACTGTACTAGACACTCCTTTTCAGAAGCCCATGAAATTCATCTGTGAAACAATAAAAGATCTTTTCATTGACCTCTATGTAAGCAATTGACCAGCAAAATTGACAGTACTGACCCTTAATACGCTGAATGTGCATGAGGCAAATAAGCCACTTTCAGGTAGTGGCATCTTTATTAAGTTAAAAGCTACGTAAACTGATAAAATATGGATGGCCTCATCCTCTGAACATCAGCCCTGGCCCTCCAAATATACCGATATGGGCAGGAATATTCACATGGTTTAAGTTAAACTGAAAGAAATAATTGTCTCTTACTTCACCAATTTCCTAGGGGAAATTTCAACAGACGTTTTGATTAACCAGTCATCTATTAGTCCTGATTACATCTGATATGAAGGCTTCTGAAGAAATATATTTAGCCATCACAAGAACTACATAATCAAAGTAAATGGCTTTCTATGTGGGACTACAAAGTACCTGACTTTCCATGTCTTAAAAATAATTTCGTTTCTTTAACAGAAGTGAAAAACATATAAGAACATCAAAGAGAGTGATAATAGACCTAAAGATCCTGGGAATTAACGTCTGCCATCCACCTCTATTTTTTATTTTTTCTTGCCTGCAGTAGATGAGGACCTCTGTCAATAGTCCCAGAGGACTTCTAGCTCTCTCACCACATCCTGAGTTGGGAACTGGGTGACATGAGTTGCATATTTGCTTTCTTGGTTATTGATGACACTTGACCAAAACAAACCAATTCCATGGGCCTTCTAATAAACATTGTTTCGATAACACTCAGATGCTAGAAATATGGCATAGTCTACCCTCTTAAACCCGCATCCCACTTCGATTCACTCCAGAGAAAATTCTTAGTAACTGCGATGTAAAAAAGGACCAGAGGAGCATCTGGGTGGCTCAGTCAGCTAAGCATCAGACTCTCGGTTTCAGCTCAGGTTGTGATCTCAGGGTCCTGGGATGAAGCCCCTTGTCAGGGTTCACTCTCAGGGGGGAGTCTGCTTGAGATTCTCTTTCTCTTCATTTGTCCCTCCCCGCCCCCGTCTTTAAAAAATAAAGCTTTTAAAAAAACAAAAACAAAAACAAAACATGCCAGAGATTATCATCACCCAGGATCAAAAATGGAAGTTCTGTGATCATTTGTCTAGCAAGTTGTCCAATTACACAAAACCATCCTGAGGACCCGTTTCCTAGGAAAACTTCTGCCTTTGTGGGGTTTCCAGATAAGCTGGTCCTGAGAAAGGTATTCAAGTACAATTAGTTTATTTGGAATATAATTCCAGGGAACATAGATAGGAAATGGATGGGAATGAGGGAAATGAGATGAAGGAGAAGACAGCCAAAAAGAAAAAAAAAAGTGTATAAATCAAGTTACCACTTAGGGAAACAGTAGCTTAATCTCACTGGTGTTGATTTACTAACTGGGCCCCAAAACACTGAGGGCAAGGACAGATGGAAGAGAGGTGGACCACTCCAGATTAGTAGGTGGACATGGTAATAGGATAGGGAACTTACTTACAAGGCATGTCGTGGGCAGCCACAAGACGAGCAGATCTCTGTGCCAGGTCACCCAAGTCTTAAAAAGTTTATACAGAGGTCTTAACCGGGTTCACTCACATATACCATCCGTATGATCTCAGAAACACATTGTTCTCTCAAGGCTACATCCTTGAAAATGGCTCCCACTGTGGGAGGGGTGAGGAGAATGCACATTCCAAGGATAGGAAAGAAAGTGAGGAGGCTCCTATTGCCCACTTGTGAGTCAACATGTCCTCTCCATCACCTCCTCCAACAACTGGGGAATTCTGGGAACCACTATACAGCATTCACTTCAGAATTATGTCATCGAGAAGGAGAGAAAATTCAGATATTTTTATATACCAATTCCCATTAGCTGAGGACCCCAGGAAGGAGAAGTGGCATGAATCTGCTGATACAGCCAAAGGCCAGGAGGGCTAAGAAGGCTCCAACAGCCAGACGAACTCTTTAGGAAAAAGAGGGGAAGAAAAAAAAAAAAAAAAGCAGGTGCTAGCAGCTGGAAATCAGGCTTCTGTGCACTCATACAGAAAGGGCACCAGTAAAACCTGCTCTAGCGTGCTATAGCTTCCAAGTTATCTCCCAGCAGGTTTTCCCTTCAGCTGTCTCAATTTCTAGATTTCCTTACCCAGAGTTACATACCCTAAACCCTCTAAACTTCATCTTAAATATTAGTGTGACTTAATATCCTGAATCATAAATTCAGCAGCAGCACAGTCAGCATCCTGCTCACTGACATACATAGGTTTTATAGAAAATATGTTTTTATTTTTCATTACACTCTTCTATGAAGTGTTTCACGGAATCTAGCGTGAATTTTGATTACATGATGTCTCGTGGGAGAGACAAAAAGAAATATATAGAAAGAGGCATACGTTGCAATTAGAGCACTTCGTTAGCAAGTTAAATGTGAAGGAATATGAAATGCGGGAACTTCATTAGCAAGAAAACTATGCGAACACTGGTACTGTATATGAGTCAAACATTGTCTCTGGTCTCCAGACCACATTTAAAACAAGTACGCTATGTATTAAGAAGCAATAGGTAAGCTGAATGTTTTAATCACTAAAATAATTGAAAAAGTAATTAAAATCTTCCTACAAACAAAATGCTAAAATCAGTTAATTTTATTTATGTGATCTAAGAACAAAAATATTCAGACTTACACACAATTTTCCAGAATATTTAAAAGGCGGAAAAACACTCCAACGTATTTTATGATGCTGCCATCCTAACCTTAAAAAAGCAGAAGCAGATGGAGAAAGATAAGGAAAAAATAGCCCAGTGTATCTGCAAAATGTACCCTATGACTGAGGATGAAAAAAACTCTAAACAAGATATTAGAAAACAACATATATCATAAAATTATCCCAAAGATGCCAGATAATATTTAGCTAAAATATGGCATTTAGGCATCATTCTCAACAAACTAGCAATGGAAGGGAATATTTTAATCTGAAAAAGGGAATTGATATAAAACCCACAGCAGTCATCATACTCAACGTGAAAAGTTTATATTCCTTTAAGAAAAGAAGTAAGACAAAGATACTTTCACTGATACTTTTAAACACTGTGCTGAAAGTTCTGGTTAGGGAATAAAAATAAGGAAAGAAAATGAAACGTAGAAGGACTAGAAATAAGAGGGAAAAAAAACTATTTGCAGAGAAAACTATGGTCTACGTAGAAAATTGAAAAGGATCTATAGATAAGGATTAGGACTTATAAGATAATTTACCAAGTTTTTATTTTCAAAAAATATTTTGAATTATTCCATTTCGATGCACCAGCAATGAATATATATACTACATGTTATTAAAATGCAAGAAGCCATCTAAAATCACAACAAAATTTTAAGTACACGGGAATAAATATAACTGAAGAAATGCATAAAATTTGTGGAAAAAATAAAACTATATTGAAAGACACTTTAAAAACACTTAAATATATGGAAAATATACCATGCTCATAAAAATGTTAATATTGTTTAGATACCAATACTCTGCATATTATTCAATAAGTACAATAAAATTCTGATCAAAATGCCAGCACAGTTATGTTTGTTTTAGACTTGGTGTTTTGTTTTGTTTTAGTTTTCATGTGAAAGACTAAGACAAAGGAAGAGCCAGAACATGTCTGAAGAATAAAAAATAAATTAAGAAAAACACTACTTCCGATGAGGTTAAAAAGTCTTATTTTAAAGCTATTGTAAGTAATACAATGGGACATAGGAAAAGTGGAGATAGAAAAATAAAACAGCAAAACTATGTATGGAAACTTGACACCTTAACGAAAGTTAATTCCAAAAATTTGAAAAGCAAAATATAATAAGAAATGTTTACAAATTTTTTAGAAGACAAAATAGGAGAATATCTGTATGACCTTCAGATAAGGAAATTTTTTCAGCTTGATGAAGTATAATTGACAAAAAAATTATAATATATTTAAAGTGTACAACATGATAATTTGATAGATATATGATAGGTAATATATATATACACACACATACATTGTGAAAGGATTCCACAAATATTTCATTAAAACACCTAACACCTACATATTTACTTTCTTTTTTTCAGTTAGAACACTTGAGTTATGTCCTCTTAACAAATCTCAATTATACATTACAGTAATATCGACTATAATCATCATGTTACACATTAGCTCCTCAGATCTTAATCATTTATAACTAAAATTTCTATCCTTTATTAACCTCCCATTTCCCCCAGTCCCTAGAATCTGACAACTACCATTCAACTCTGTTTCTATGAGCTTGACTTTTTTTTCAGGGTGGAGGGGATTCCACATATGTGACTCCATACAGTATTTGTATTTCACTGTCTGGCTTTTTTCACTTTGCCTAATGCCTTCCACGTTTATCTATGCCACAAATGACAGGATTGTCTTCTTTTTTAAAGCTGATCAATATTCCATCGCCATATTTTCTTTATCAACCAGCCAATGAGAGACACAAAGGTTGTTTTCATACCTGGGCTGTGAATAATGCTGCAATAAACAATGAGAAGTACATATCTCTTCGAGATTATGACTCTATTTTCACTGGATATATACCCAGAAGTGGCATTACTGGATCATACGGTACTCCTATTCTTAATTTCTTGAGGAACCTCCATACAGTATTTCAAAATGGCTGTACCCTCTCACTTTCCTGCCAACGGTACATAAGGAATTTCGTTTTTCCACATCCTTGCCAGCATTTGTTAGCTCTTGTCTATTGAATAATAGACATCCTAACACATGTGAGGGGACATCTCATTATGGTTTTGATTCGCATTTCCCCGATGATTAGTAATGTTTAGCACGTTTTCATGTACCTGTTGGCCATTTATCTTCCTTTGGAAAAATGCCTATGCAAGTCTTTTTGTGAATTTTTTTAATCAGACTGTTTCCTGTGAGTTGGAGTAGTTTCTTTTATGTTTTGGATATCATCCCCTTATTAGATATGTGGTTTGTACATATTTTCTCTCATTCCATAGGTTGCTTTTCATTTGTGGATGGTTTCCTTTGCTGTGCAGACTTTTTGTTTGATTTAGTCCCACATATTGCCTTTGCTTTGGTGCCAAATACAAAAAATCATTGCCAAGACCAATGTCCAGGAACTTTCATCTTCTTCTAGGAGTTTTATAACTTCAGGTCATATATTCAGTGTACTATTGAATTCATTTACATATTAATTTGTTGTGGCTTGATTTGTGTATATGTTGTTAGGTAAAGGTCCAGTTTAATTCCACTTTGCATGCAGCTGTACAATTTTCCCAACACCATTTTTGAAAAGAACATCCTTTCTCCATTAAATACTTTTTGTGCCTTGTCAAAAATTAATTGACCATATATGCGTGGATTTATCTCTGTGTTTTCTGTTGTGTTCCACTGATCTGTGTGTCTGTTTTTATGCTAATACCACACTGTTTTGATTACTATAGTTTTGTAATATAGTTTGAAATCAGGAGTGTGATGCTCCCAACTTTATTTTTTCTCAAGATTTCTTTGGCTTTTTGAGGTCTTTTGCAGCTCAACACAAATTTTAGGATTGTTTGTTCTATTTCTGTAAAAAATTCCATTGGAATTTTGGTATGGATTACATTAAATCTGTAGATTGTTTTGGGTGGCATGGGCATGTTACCAATATTAATTTTTCTAATCCATGTCAATGGAATATCTATTCGTTTAGTTGTGACTTCCTCAATTCCTTTCATCAATATTTATAGGTTTAAGTGTATGGTCCTTCACTCCTCAGTAAAATTTATTCCTGAATATCTTATTTTTTTGAAGCTGTTGTAAATGAGATTATTTTCATATTTTTTCTGATAGTTTGCTCTTAGTGTATAGAAAGTATGATGATTTTGTATCCTGCAACTTACTGAATTTATTTACTAATTCTAGCATTTTTTGGTTGAATTTTTAGTTTTTTCTCTCCATGAAAAATTATGTCATCTGCAATTTCACATCTTCCTTTCCAATTTGGATGCTTTTTATTTCTCTTTCTTTCCTAATTGCTCTGGCTAGGACTTCCAGTATTGTGTTGAATAAAAGTGGTAAGAGTGATCATCCTTGTCTTGTTTCTGATCTTAAAGGAAAATCTTTAGCTTTTCACTGTTGAGTATCATGTTAGCTGTGGGCTTGTTGCATGTGGCCTTTATTATGTTGAGGCACATTCCTTCTATAGCCAATATGTTGAGAGTTTTAGCATGGAAGGATGTTGAATTTTGTCAAATACCTTCTTAGCATTTATTAAGATGATCATATAATTTTTATCCTCTATTCAATTAATGTGGTATTTCACATTTGTCATTTGCACATATTTAACCATCCTTGCATTTCAGAGTAAATCCTATTTGATCATGACGTATGATCATTTTAATATGCTGTTAAACTTGGTTTGTGAATATTTTGCTAAGCATCTATGTTCATCAGGGATACTGACTTGTAATTTCTTTTTCTTATAGTGTCTTCGTCTAACATCGGTATCAGGGTAATGCTTGCCTCATAAAATGAGCTTGGAAATGTTCCCTCTTCCTCAATATTTTGGGAGAGTTTGGGAAAGGATTGGTATTAATTCTTTGAAAATATTGTAGAATTTACCAGTGAAGCCATCTGGTTGTGGACTTCTCTTTGTTAGGAAACTTTTGATTATTGATTCTCTACTCATTATTGATCTGTTCAGATTCTCTATTTCTTCATGATTTGCTTTTGCTAGGTTGTATGTTGCTAGAAATTTATCCATTTCTTCTAGTTTATCTAATTTGTTGGTATATAATAGTTCATAGTACTATTTTTTATGATTGTATTTCTGGGTTTTCGATTGTAAAAGTCCTCCTTATTTCTGATTTTACTTATTTGAGTCTTCTTTTTTCTTGGTTAATCTAGCTCAAGGTTTGTCAGTTTTATCTTTTCAGAAAATAGCTTTTAGTTTCTTTGATCTTTTTTATTGTCTTTCTAGTTTCTATTCCATTTGTTTCTGCTCTGATCTTTATTGTTTTCTTTCTTCTACTAATTTTGATCTTTCTTTTTTCTTTTTGTATTTTCTTGATGTAAAAAATTTGGTTGTTTACTTGATACCTTTTTTTTTTCATAATGTAGCTATTTTTCAGTATAAATTTCCCTCTAATAACTGTTTTTGTGGCATCTCAAAAGTTTTGCTCTTTGTGTTTTCATTTTCATTTTCTTCGAGATTTTTTTTTTTTTTGTTTCCTTTTTTATTTCTTCTTTAACCCATTAGTTGTTTTACAGTGTGTTAATTAGCCTCCATATATTTGTGGATTTTCTAATTTTCCTCTTGTAATTGATTTCTGGCTCTGTACCATTGTTGTTGGGAAACATGCTTCATACGACTTCAATCTTAAATTTCTTTTTTTTTTCTTTTTTAAAGATTTTATTTATCTATGTGACAGAGAGACAGCCAGCGAAAGAGGGAACACAGCAGGGGGAGTGGGAGAGGAAGAAGCAGGCTCCCAGTGGAGGAGCCCGATGTGAGACTCGATCCGGAACGCCAGGATCACGCCCTGAGCCGAAGAGAGCCGCCTAACGACTGCGCTACCCAGGCGCCCCAATCTTAAATTTCTTATCACTTGGTTTACAGCATAAGATATTATCTAGTCTGGAGAATGTTCCATGTGTTTTCTACTGCTGTTGGTTGGAAAGTTCTGTATATGTCTATTAGGTTCATCTGATCTAATGTGTATTTGAGTCCAGTGTTTCTCATTGATTATCTGTCTGAATGATTGATCCATTGTTTAAATTGGGATAGTGAACTCCCCTACATACAGGTCATGGACTAAAATAAAATACTCACAACTCATTAACTGAGATTAAAATAGTACACAGAATATTTTTAAAAATTAAGAAATAAATAAGAAAAAGATAAACAACCAGGTTAGAAAACTGGGGAAAATATAAACAAGTCCATATGAACACAACTACACAAATAACATTAAGGGATACTCAGTGACACTAATAATTGGGGAAATACAAATGAAAATCACAATGGCAACTATTTTACACCTACTAAATTGGCATGGATTGGACTATATCAGTTGCTAAAGTAGGTGTACAGATTTGGAATAACTTTGTATTGTGATGGAAGTGTAAATCAGTTACCACCACTTGGTTAAAAAGTTTTGTACTTTCTAATAAAGCTGAAAATGTGCTTACCTTGTGTTCCAGTCATTCTACATCTGGACCTATATCCTAGATAAACTATTGTACATATAAATCAGACATATTTCTGGATAAATATATTCTTTTACAGGTGCACCAAGAATGCTCATGAGCATGTAATGTCTTTCCATTTCTTGTGCTTCTTCAATTTCTTTCATCTTTATAATTTTCAGAATACAGGTCTTTCACCTCTTTGGTTAGGTTTATTGCTAGGTTATCTTATTGTTTTGGGTGCAACTGTAAATGGGATTGATTCTTTAATTTCTCTTTCTGCGGCTTCATTATTGGTGTATAGAAATGCAACAGATTTCTGTACATTGATTTTGTGTCATGTGACTTTACTGAATTCATTTATCAGTTCTAGCAGCTTTTTGGTGGCATTTTTCAGGTTTTCTATATAGACAATCATGTCGTCTGCAAATACTGTAAGTTTCACTTCTTCCTTGCCAATTTGGATGCCTTTTATTTTTGTTGTTGTTGTTGTTGTATGATTGCTGTAGCCAGGACTTCCAGGACTATGGTAAATACCAGTGGTGAGACTGGACGTCCTTATCCTGTTCCTGATCATACAGGAAAAGTTCTTAGCTCTAGGTTTTTCACAGATGGCCTTATTATGTTGAGGTATGTTCCCTCCAAACCTACTTTGTTGAGGGTTTCTATGGATGTTGAATGTTGTACATTGTCAAATGATTTTTCTGCATCTACTGAAATGATCACATGGTTCCTATCCTTTCTTTTATTAACGTGGTGTATCATGTTGATTAATTTACAAATATTGAACCACCCTGCAATCCAAGATAAATCCACTGATCATGGTGAATGATTTTTTAAATGTACTGTTGCATTCTGTTTACTAGTATTTTATTGAGAAAATTTGCTTCCATGTTCATCAAGGATATCGGTTCATAGTTTGCTTTTTCAGTGGAATCTTTATCTGGTTTTGGTATCAGGGTAATGCTAGCCTCATAAAATAAATGTGGAAGTTTTCCTTCTTCTTCTATTTTTTGGAATAGTTTGAGAAAAATAGGTATTAATTCTTCCTTAAGTTTTTGGTAGAATTCACCTGTGGAGCCATCTGGCCCTGGACTTTTGTTTGTTGGTTGTTTTTGATTACTGATTCAGTTTCTTTGCTGGTTATTGGTCTGTTCAAGTTTTCCATTTCTTCTTGTTCCAGTTTTCGTACTTCATATGTTTCTAGGAATTTATACATTTCTTCTAGGTTGTCCAATTCATTGGCATATAGTTTTTCATAATATTCTCTTATAATTGTACTTCATGCTCATGGATTGGAAGAAAAATATTGTTAAAATGTTTATACTACCCAAAGCAATCTACACACTTAGTGCAATCTTTATCAAATTACCACCAGCATTTTTCACATAACTAGAACAAAAATCCTAAAATTTGTATGGAACCACAAAAGACTCCAAAGAGCTAAAGCAATCTTGAAAAAGAAAAGTAAGGCGAACTTTGAACCAAAACAGTATGGTACTGGCACAAAAATAGACACACAGATCAATGGAACAGAATAGAAACCCAGAAATGAATGCACAACTACACGGTCAATTAATCTTTGACAAAGCAGGAAAGAACGTCCAATGGGAAAAAGTCTCTTCAACAAATGGCGATGGGAACACTGGATGGCAACATGCAAAAGAATGAAACTAGACGACTTTCTTATATCATACACAAAAATAAATTCAAAAATGTATTAAAGACCCAAATGTGAGACATGAAACAATGAAAACCCTACAGGAGAACACAGTTACTCCTTTGACATCAGCTGTAGCAACTTCTTTCTAGATAGGTCTCCTGAGGCAAGAAAAACACAAGCAAACATAAACTATTGGTACTTCATCAAAATAAAAAGCTCTTGCACAGCAAAAGAAACAATCAACAAAACTAAAAGGCAACCTATAGAATGGAAGAAGATATTTGCAAATGACATAGCTGATAAAGGATTAGTATCGAAAATCTATAAAGAATTTACACAATTCAACACGCAAAAAGTGAATAATCCAAACCAAAAATGGTGGAAGACATGAATGGACATTTTTCCAAAGAAGACATACAGATGGCCAACAAACACATGAAAAGATGCTCAACATCACTGATAATCAGGAAAGTACAAATCAAAATGACAGTGAGAGATCATCTCACACCTGTCAGAATGGCTAAAATCAACAGTACAAGAAACAACAGGTGCTAGTGAGGATGTGGAGAAAGGGGAATGCTCTTGCAGTGTTAGTGGGAATGCAAAGTGGTGCAGCCACTGTGGAAAACAGTATGGAGATTCCTCAAAAAGTTAAAAAAAAAAAAAAAAATAGAACTACCCTAAGATCCAGTAATCGCACAAATTTACCCAAGGAATACAAAAATACTAATTCAAAGGGCTACATATACCTTGATGTTTATAGCAGCATTATCAAAATAGCCAAATTATGGCCCAAATGTCCATTAACTGATTAATGGAGAAAGAAGAGATATATACATATATACACAATGGAATATTATTCAGCCATAAAAATGAATGAAATCTTGCCATTTGTAAAGAAATTGATGGAGCTAGAGAGTATTATGCTAGGCGAAATAAGACAAACACCATAGGATTTCACTCATATGTGGAATTTACAAAACAAAAAAAAATTAACAAAGGGGAAAAAAGAGAGAGAGAGAGAAGCAAACCAAGAAACAGACTCTTAACTATTAGAGAACAAACTGATGGTTACCAGAGGGGAGGTGGAGGGTTGGGTGAAATAGGTGATGGGGATTAAGGAGTGCACTTGTCATGATGAATACCTGGTTTTGTATGGAAGTGTTAAATCATTATATTATATACCTGAAACTAATATTATGCTGTATGTTAACTAACTGGAATTTAAATAAAAACTTTAAAAAAAAAGAATGCTCACACAAACACTTATATTAGGAGAATTTAAAAACATCAAATTCACACCTATTTTGAATAAATTCAAAATTTATTGAATAGTAGATCAATAAAATGTAGTGTATTTATAAATTGAAATACTTTATGATATGTCAATGAATCAACTTCAGCAAAATTAATCAACATGGGTAAATTTCAGAAATACAATTTTTATAAAAAAGAATGTCTAGAAGAATATATAAATGTGGTTCCATTAATATATGCTTAAAAACCTAAAAAAACTAAACAGTATATTGATGAAGGTATATCATAATAAACAATTTTTAGAAAGTGAATAAATGCAAAATTCAGGATAGTGGTCACTTCTACAAAGATGGGGACTGTGATGGGCAAAGATTATCTCAACGGGCTTCAATGGAAGTAGTAAGAGTCTGTTTCTTAAAACTGGTATGCCAATGTTCCTTTGTTTTCTGTTACCTTACTTGTATGTTATGAATGTTATTTTTATTTCAGTATTTATTAAAACATTAAAAAATATAGCCAAGGTAATGGCAGTATTTCTTCCTTCATTAAATATAAGGAATAAATTTGTCTTACCTTTAAAAACATACATTTTAGAATAATTTTAAGTGCTTTGAAATCAATGATATGGCAGCATACAGCCTTGAGGTCAAGAATTATTTGTTTTCAAAAACTAATGATGTACTGTATGGTGACTAACATATCATAATAAAAAAAAAGAATTATTTCTTTTCAATATGATAACAAGTTTGTTTCCCACAAAAAAAGCAAAAGCAACTACCAAAAAATATTTTGAGTTCAGTAATTCTCCTTAATAATACCTAGAAGCCAGAGTTATCTATGATTTTTGTCTACTATAATAATATTGATCTCTAGCCATTAAATGAGGGAAAGTAGTATATTAAGTGACCTAAAATGGGTAGTCTTAAGTGTAGTTATCTCTAGTGCAGTGATATATTGAAAACAAAGACACACTTAGAGTTACCATAATAAAATGCTCCTTGGCACTACAATCTTAAAAGCATTGTAGAACTGTAGACAAAAATAATGTTGCTTTCTAAAGAAATGAAGTACAGCCAAGACTGGAAAAAAGTTTGAGAGGTCAAACAAGCATATAGCCTAATGCCACCAAAACACTTAGCTTCAGTTTCTTCTGAATTATTAGATATAGACAATACCTTATCTAATTTGATGTTCTAGAATTTTATAGTTTATAGCCAGAAGGTCATCTTTTAAAATTTTTTATTATAGAAAATTTCAAACTCGCACAATAGTGAAGGAAATAGCATTTTGAATCCACATCTACACATCACCCAAGTGTAACAATTATCAAAGCATGACCAGTTCTTACTTTCTCCTTCATCTCACACAATTCACACACCATCCAATTATTTTGAAAGAAATCTCAGACAACATTACTTCACCTATACCATCTTAGTTTATATGTGTAAAACACTACCTTTACAACTGAAATATCTTCATCACACCCTCCCCCAAAATTTAAAAAAACATTTTCTAATATCGCCAAATATGTAGACAATATATACACATTTAATTGATTGTCCTACAATGCTTCTTTTTATTTTTATAGTAAATTTGATCAAATTGAAATCCAAACAAGAGGTATACATCTTGATTGGTTAATTTGTCTCTTAAGTTTTCCTGTGATTTACAGTTATCACTCTGTTTTTTTTTTTCTTCTTACAATTTATTCTGAAGACATAAATTTGTTTTATTTTGTTCTTTTGTCTTTTTGTGTCCCATATGTTCCCTGTAGTCTGGACATGCTGTTTGCACTCCCACGGCATCAGTCAACATATTCCCCTCTCCTAAATTTATTCTAAGTTCAGAGTTAGATCTAGCATTTGCAGGACTATTTCACAGGAGGTATGCTGTACTTCCTTTAGGAGATACCTGATATCAATGTTGCCTCCCCTTGTAACGTCGGCGGTGATTAGTGGTCAGTATTAGATCCCTATTTTTCAGGGATCACAAAAGGTTAACATTTTAAATTATTCCTTTTTCATGTATAAGATGGGATGTTTTTTATAAAGATCCACCTCTCCTCATCTGCTATTTTGTTTTCCCCAAGGTACTGACTTTATAAGAAAGGCAGAATAAATGCTTGTTTCTTCTTTTAAACAAGTTTTCAAAATGAGTTCATTCTTTATAATAATCTTCTAATCGTGGTCAATTAAGTTGGGGGGAGAGGAGTTTCATTTTTTAGTATCATAATGAATTCATGGAATTAACACATTTGATGTGCTTTGGTTTTATTGCTGTTATTATTTCTATAGATGCTCAAATTGTCCCATCTCTTACCAGCAGGAGATTCTTGAAGTTGGTAGCCTGAAATTGGTTATAATGAGAGCATTTACACCAGAGAAATCAGCAAACACAAATCAGCTTTTCTTCCCAGAAACCAGCTATCAACATTTACCACCTTACTACTGGCATCATGTCCTATATTGTCTCTTTTATCATTACCATTAAATTTTAGTTTTATGGGTGAAAACACATTTAATGGCCACTTCTAGAGGTTCTATGACTTTATGGCAATATATACATATATATATATATATTTTTTTTTTTGCTAATTTTTATTGTCATCTCAAGAGCATTCTCTATTTAATACAATCAGAAAATGCTAATGGGAAAAGTATACCCTGAGTTCTTGTGTGTTCATGATAGTTTGTCTGTGGCCCTTATATCTGAAAATTAAATGTGCTGGATATGAAATCTTTCAGTGCATTCTCTTTCCTTGAATATCTTAGATAGGACTCACTTTTTTTTTTCCTGGAGTTAGAGGTTAATCACAGGGTTTCCACTGTTTTGGGGGGTTGAGAGGGATACCCTTCAGTGCTGACAGAGATGAAATCCTGCTCCCTACTTAACTGTCCATGATACCAACTAGTAAGTTTTGGAGCTTGGATGGCTAGTTCCCACATGATGAGGCGAAATCACACTTGATCGTGGCTGGTATTAGTATGGAGAGGTGGGGTCATATAATTTTCTTGGCTGGTATTAGTATGGGGAGGTGGGGGCATATAATTTTCTACAGCATATTACTGGATAGAGTAGATATTCAAAGTTTTTGATCTTGCTAGGCTGTCCTTTTCCTAATCTGTTCACTAAGGAGAGAAGGCATTTGTTGGGGCTTTCTTGTACACATCTACACATCTGTTGTCATTTCTAGGTTACTGGTTTCTTTAGCTCCAAGTCAGGGATATTTGCAGCAAGAAGAAAACTCTGAGAACCCACCACCATGTTATTCTTTTGATCCTAAGGTCCCAGCCAGTCTGCCTTTTTTTCTCTACCTTTCAAAATCTTCTTAGTTCTTTCTATATAATATCCAGGGGTTTTAGTTGTACTTAACAGAAAGAATATGGAGAAGTATATTTCCATCTTCCTGAAAACTGAACCATAAAATTCACTTAAACTTCATTATTTTTCAAATGAGTTTATGTTCTGTGTTTGAGAATGCTTACCAACGTCCATGGACTTTGAAAGAAAATTATGTCATAATTTCAAAATTTTGTATGTATTTATAGGATGTTTTCTTCCAGGAACCCTGTTATCCCTATGCTGGTTTCTCTTTGCCTTGTTTCTTTCTTAATCTGTTCAATCTTTTGGTCTGTGCTCATATGTATTGATAATTATCACTTACCTCACCTTCTTTTTAGTAAATCAACTTTCAGTAGTATCTGTTCATTTCCCTGACATTTTAAAAAATTTTAACAATGTTTACTTGGTCCTCAATTTTGTTTTAAGGTGCACAATTTTTCCCTCATGTTCTTTGCATTAGTTTTCCCTTTCTGCTCTAACAAATTCCGACAAGCTTAGTGGCTTCAAAAAATGCAAATGTCTTACAGTTCAGTCCGTTTGTTTAAATGGTCAGCAGGGTTGTCTTCCTTCTGGAGGCAATAGCGGGCAATGTTTGCTTACATTTTTCCACTTCTAGAGACCACCCACATCCCTTTGCTTGTGGTACCTTCCTCCATCCTCAAAGCTGGAGGCATAACGTCTCTAAATCCTTCTATTCCTTCAACTCTGATTCCCCTTCCTCCCTCCTTCCCTTGTAATGGCATTTGTGATGACATAGGACCCACTCAAATAATCCAGGATAACTTCCCTTCCTCAAACTCCTTAACTTCCAGCACACCTACAAAATCTCTCTGGGCATGCAAGGTAACATATTCACAAAATCCAGCCATTAGGACATGGACAGCATTCAGGGGCCATTATTCTGTCTTGCACAGCATGTAACTGTTTTATCTCTTTATTTTTGAGCTCTTCTTTAACAGATTTCACATTTTTACTCATTTGCATATCATTAAGTGACTGGGGAAGTTTCCTCTCTAAATTGAGTGATTTTTTTTCCGTATGACAATATTGGTCATTGCATAGTGTTGTCCTTTCTTCCCTCTGGATGATACTGTTGCTTTATTTTTTTGAAAGCATAGCCTTCTGTCCACATACTATTTGCCTGCTCTCTTTTTACCTGGATTTTGGGGGGTTTTGTTCACAGACACAGTTTGAGAAAGCTAGATGATTTCTGCTCTATCCACAATTCTATAACACAGGGAATTGTGAGGGAAGATATAGCAGTAAACCAAGCTGACAGTTTGAAAATCAGGGGTCCTGCTATTTTGCTAAATGTCCTTACCAGCGCTCATTACGTTAACGGGAGAAACCCCATTCTCAAAATGAGGTACGCTCCCGGTTCCTAATTTACTGTCTGTTTTTGGAAGCTTTATTTCCACCGCAGAACCTCAGCTCCAGGTTCATTTCCCCCTTTCACACTTTTCTCCCAGCAGCCATCGTCTTTACTACTCCTCCAGGAAAGAAAACAATAAAAGAGATCTACTCAGTTTTTCTCTCTCAGTGACAACTTGCAGGGTTTTATTGACTTTTCATTACAGCTACTATGGGGAAGGAGGAGCAGGAATCAATCCCTTCAGCACCTTCCCCCTGTTTCAGATTTTTCTTAATTTTTGCTTTAATGCAAGAGCAACAGTTTTTATAGTTTATTACATTGGATTATGCTATTTACCATGTGTTGCCACACTTCTTGTTGTTTTGGAGTATTTTTAATGATCGTTACTGTTTTTTAAGTTATTCTGGCCATTTTGGGGGCTCCTGGGTGGCTCAGCCCATTAAGCTTCCGAATCTTGATTTTGGCTCAGGTCATGATCTCAAGCTCCTGGGATCGAGACCCGGGGTGAGATGGATCTTTCATAAAATTATCAGCATTCATAATCTGAGGAGATTCTAAAAGGCATACAATCCAGTCATCTTTGAGAATATAGAATATTCTAGAATTTTTACCAAATGGCCATCTGAATGTGGTTTAGATACCTCATCACCACCTGGGGCAGACCATACTGTTTTTTGTCTGATTTTTGTGTAAGTCTTATATATTCATCTGAACTCTTTCTCATACCAACCCAAGCTTTGTAATTCCTCCACTAGGGGCTTTATATGATAACACTATCAGTATTTGAGGGAGGGGCGCCTGGGTGGCACAGCGGTTAAGCATCTGCCTTCGGCTCAGGGCGTGATCCTGGCGTTATGGGATCGAGCCCCACATCAGGCTCCTCCGCTGGGAGCCTGCTTCTTCCTTTCCCACTCCCCCTGCTTGTGTTCCCTCTCTCTCTGGCTGTCTCTATCTCTGTCGAATAAATAAATATAATCTTTAAAAAAAATATTTGAGGGAAACACGCTTGTCTTCCTCAAGCAGGGCATTAACTTATATCAAAAGTGTCTGAGTACCAACCTCATTCTACTGTCACCAAGTCGAGCACATCTAGCAGGAATAACCCCGTTTAAGTAGAGTCTTAAATATAAACACAATACTTGAACATCGCATCAGCTAAAAAAAAATCACAGTCTCACTCTTGATGAAAGTGTGAGATTCTGACCTTAATTTTTCCTTAATCATTGCAGGCTCAGGGTGTTTATTACTTTAGTGGTCCTTTCAGATTATTGACCAAAATTATAGTCACTGCTTACTAAAACACTGCTGCAGAGAACCTTTTACTCTCTTCTTTAATTTTATGCAGTTGGCTGCATGCTCTAGTTTGCTTTCTCACATTCAATACTGTTGAATTTCATTTTTAGCAGATACAATCCGCCAGGATAGATTTGGAGCCCTATTTTGTCATCCAGTGCGTTTTTTATTCTCCCAAACTTTATGTTACACTATATTGGAAGCATCTTTAATCATATATCAGTCAAATTCCTAATAACAAGAGGAGATATAAAAATGGAGGAAAAAGAGAAGAACATAGAAAGAGCAAAGGCAAGTAAGGGGAAAGGAGAAAAAAAGAAAAAGTAGAAGAAACCAAAATAGCCAGCATGTTAAGCATAAGGGGACTATATAATTCATCCTTTTTTTATGTAACCCAAATTCATGAGATTTAGCAAACTTCAAAAGGAAAAAGGTGCAATCTAATTAGAACAATTATAATCCTGCCTCCTCACATTCATTTTGGAGGGAGCTATGAGTATAAATAAACAAATACATAAGTATGCTGTTGCCTCTGTATTTACTTTGCTTACTTCCTCAAATTGCTAAAGGTGCTTATCACACATCTTATTAATTATCCTCGCACACGCATGCATACTTGAAGGAAGCAACAGTTTCTATAAATGGTTTTTTTTTTCTTTTTTCTTCTTTTCTTTTCTTTTTTTTTTTTTTTTAAGTAGTCTCCACAGCCAGCATGGAACCCAATGCAGGGCTTGAACTCACAACCCTGAGATCAAGACCTGAGTTGATATCAAGAGTTGGATGCTTAACCAACTGAGCCACCCAGGCACCCCCAAAGTTTTCAATTTTGATGGGGTTCAATTTGTCAACTTTTACTTTTAGGGACTGTGCTTCTAGTTTCAATTCCAAGAACTTTTCACCTAGCCCTAGGTCACAAAGATTTTTCTGCACTTTAGTCTAAAGTTTGATAGTTTAAATATTATTTATTTATTCATTTATTTTTATTTTATTTTCTTAGAGAGAGCACATGCGACTGGAGGGTAGGGAACAGGGTGGGGGAGACAGTATCTTAAGCAGGCTCCATACCCAGTGTGGAGCCCGACGTGGGGCTTGTTCTTACAACCCTGAGATCATGACCTGATTTGAAATCAAGAGTTAGACCCTTAACTGACTGAGCCACCCAGGCGCCCCTAGGTATTTTTTTTTAAATCATATTGGGCTAGATCCTGGTATTCTGTTTTATTAAAAATGACAATAATGAGATAGACAGAAAGATGACAAGGGTTATAATTATAGCTAAAATACCATATAAAACTCTGCTCACCGTAGGGCTACCTAGAGATAAGCAGAAGAGAGTGAGAAAGACTGGAGTCAAATCTGAACAAGCAGGGTTGCTGACACAATGGTACTTGAACCTTTTGAAATTCTTTCAGAAACATAACTGAAGTGAGAAGACATCTTCAAAAACCCCCAAAGTAGGGGTGCCTGGGTGGCTCAGCCGTTAAGCGTCTGCCTTTGGCTCAGGTCATGATCCCAGGGTCCTGGGATCAAGCCCCACATCCAGCTCCCTGCTCGGTGGGAAGCCCACTTCTCGCTCTCACACTCCCCTTGCTTGTGTTCCCTCTCTCGCTGTCTCTTTCTCTGTGAAATAAATAAAACCTTTAAAAAAAAAAAACCCAAAATATATTTTTTAAAGGTACGAACTTGGAATTAGTAGATAAATGTGTCCTGGGGAGCTAATAGACAGCATAGAGATTGTCATCAACAATATTGTGTTATAAACTTCAAAGTTGCTAAGAGACTAGATCTACTTGTTCCCACCATAAAAAAGAAATGACAATTATGTAATGTCATAGAGGTTTTAGTTAATGCTATAGTGAAGTAATAATACTGCAAATTATAAATATATCAAATCAACAGGTTATATGCCTTAAACTTACACAGTATTATATGTCAATTATATTTCAATTTTTAAAAAAAGGAAAATAAAAATAGGTAAAGACAAACTAGTAGCAACTAAACTACCTGCTCATCAGAAACCATACTAGAGAAAGCAGAGGAAAAGCAAAGGGTCTTGTAAATGAGCTTAGACACAGAAAATTCCAAATCATTATAATGTATTCACTGCAAAGCTTCTCAGTCCATTCTCCGAAACAGCAGCAAAAGCTGGAAGGGCACATGGTAACCACCAATTTGGGTGAGAGTTGAAGGAACTTTGGGAATGTCTGCAAGTGGTAAAGTTCTCTGGGAGTCTGGGCTCTATGAAATCTAGAAACCAACAAATAAAGTGCCTTTTCAGGTCAGTGTTCAGCACTGAGGAGATATTGTTTGGATGGAATCCAACTTAAGCAGGTCAGGGTGAACTGGTGCAAGGGAAAGTGAAGATTTGGATAAGGGCTAGAGGGAACTGAGCTGGGTGGGGAATTGTGGAGGAAGTTCTCAGAAAGTGGAGACCATACTTGTAATTTGTCGGTGAAACGATGGAGGAGGGGGATCTACGGTGGTGAATCTGTAATAAATACCCTTGCTCATCCCTCATTCCTAAAGTACAATATGGTTATTTTACCTATAAATGTGTAACAGAAAAGGTCTGCAGCACACTCTAGTGCAATGTCGTTATGATAAAAAAGAAAATAGGGAAAAGAACATCCCTATATATAATGAAAGCATGTCATTAACACTTAACCACAGAGCAGATAAAAATTGTAACAGTATTTCAAAATAAGTTGAAACATAAAAAATAGAAGTTTAAAAAAATAAAATAATACTAATAAAATACACCAGCAAAGTAAAAGAAAAAATTTAAGTGATAGAAATTTAAAATAATGACAAATCAGAAAGAGAAAAATAATTTTTAAAAATACAATAATTGGGGCGCCTGGGTGGCTCAGTCGTTAAGCGTCTGCCTTTGGCTCAGGGTGTGATCCTAGGGTCCTGGGATCGAGCCCCGCATCGGGCTCCCTGCTCCACTGGGAGCCTGCTTCTTCCTCTCTTACTCCCTCTGCTTGTGTTCCCTCTCTTGCTGGCTGTCTCTCTCTGTCCAATAAATAAATAAAATCTTTTAAAAAAATACAATAATTGGTGAAGAATAATATTTGAAAGTATAATACTTTTATTTTTTTTTTTTAAGATTTTGTTTATTTATTTGACAGAGAGAGACAGCCAGTGAGAGGGGCAACACAAGCAGGGGGAGTGGGAGAGGAAGAAGCAGGCTCCCAATGGAAGAGCCCGACGTGGGGCTCGATCCCAGAACTCCAGGATCACGCCCTGAGCCGAAGGCAGACGCTTAACGACTGAGCCACCCAGGCGCCCCGAAAGTATAATACTTTTAGAACCCAAAGTATTAACTAAATATCCATGAGTTCATACTGATATAAATGAATGATTTAATAAATAAATAAGGCAAGTAAACAAATCTCCTAAGCAGAATGTCAAATGATTTAAGTAGATAATCAGCTCTAATAGGGGTTAAGCATAACTCCCCACTCTTTAAGTGTGAGCTGTGCATAGTAATTTCCTTCCAAAGAGTATAGTAAGGAGAGGGCAGAGAGGCAGGGAAAGAGTAACTAACATTATTTGAGAAAATGGGAAAACACTATCTCAGCTAGGTGATCCAGGTTGACATCTATAATAATGTCATGCTTAGTGTATGTACTCTTGATTTGTTATGAAGAAAATGGCACTAAACCTTTGCAGTCTTCCCCTCTCCTAAAATTTATAATCCTGTCTAATAAGAAGAAAAATATAAGACAAACCCTAAAGAAGAGATATTCTACAAAAGACCTGACCAGTACCCATGTAAACCATCAAGGTCACCTCCAAAAAAAGGCAAGTCTGAGAAACACGATGATTAAATGTTGTCCCAGAAGAGATCCCGAAACAGAAAAAAGGACATTAGAACAAAGCACAGACTTTAGTTAATAACAATAATAATGTATCAATATTGGTCCATTAAGTGTAACAAATGCACCACACTAAGGCAAGACACTAATAATAGGGAAAACTAATTTGGAACATGCGTAACTCTCGTTACTCCCTTCTCAATTTTTCTATAAGTCTAAAACTATTCTAGAATACTAAGTTTATTTAAAAACATAAAAATCGTTTCATCATGAGGATTAAACAACACAGAACATAAGAACTAAAATGAATAGACCATAAAGGAAATAGGAGATATAGGGAAGAAAATGTTAAAAGCCAAAAAGCAATGAAGACAACAACAAAATACCATTACACACCTATTAAAATGGCCAAAATCCAGAACATTGGCAACACCAAATACTGGTGAGGTTATGGAACAACAAGAACTTTCATTCATGGACAATGGGAATACAAAATTGGAAATGGAGATTTCTTACAAAACGAAATCCACTCCTACCATATGATTCAGCAATAGTCCCCCTTGGTATGTGCCCAAACGAGCTGGAAACTTATGTCCACACAAAAACCTGCACATGGATGTTTATGGCAGCTCTATTCATAACTGCCAAAATGTGGGGGACCCAAGATGTCCTTAGGTACATGAATGTACAAATACAATGTGGTGCTTTCAAACAATGGACTATTATTCAATGCTGAAGAAGAAATGAGATATCAAAGCATGAAAAGACATGGAGAAGCCTTAAATGCATATTAGTAAACAAAGGAAGCTAATCTGAATATGCTATATATACGGTATGATTCCCACTACATGGCATTCTGAACAATGCAGAACTATGGAGACAGTAAAAAGTTAAGTAGTTGCTGGGGTATCTGGGGAGGGATGAACAGGCAAGGCACAGCGATTTTTAGGGCAGTGAAACCACTCTGTGTGATACTGTACAATAGGTTCCAGTCATTATACATGTGTCCAAACATGTGGAATGCACAACACCTGAGGCTCCTGGGTGGCTCAGTTGGTTGAGCTACCAACTCTAGGTTTCTGCTCAGGTCACACTCTCAGGGTCCTGGGATTGAGCCCCATGGCAGCTCTGCACTCAGCAAGGAATCTGCTTCCCCTCTCCCTCTCCCTCTGCCCACCTCCGCACCCCTATCCCACCCCCCCCCCGGAATAAATATATAAATCTTTAAAAAAAAAAAAAAAAGAAGAAGAAGAAGAAGAATGCACAACACCAGAGTAACCCTACTATAGAGTTTGGGTGATTATAATGTGTCATTGTAGTTTCATCAGTCATCACAAATGTACTACTTGGTGGGGGACATTGATCAGGGGGAGGCTATATATGGATGGGGGAAATCTCCGTATCTTCCTCTCAGTTGTGCTATGAAGCTAAAAGTGCTCTTAAAAATAAAAAATGTCTTTCAGGGGCGCCTGGGTGGCACAGCGGTTAAGCGTCTGCCTTCGGCTCAGGGCGTGATCCCGGCAGTCTGGGATCGAGCCCCACATCAGGCTCCTCCGCTAGGAGCCTGCTTCTTCCTCTCCCACTCCCCCTGCTTGTGTTCCCTCTCTCGATGGCTGTCTCTATCTCTGTCGAATAAATAAATAAAATCTTTAAAAAAAAATGTCTTTCAAAAAAAGAAAGAAAGAAATGAAGAAACTGATCCAAAGGCTATTAAACAAAGTGGTAGACACAGAAGGCAGACAGATAAGAGTAGCACAAAGGACTAGTGGGGGGTGGAAATGAGCAACGGAACAAAAAAATAATAATAAAAACCATGGCATTCCACTCCTGCCCAAAATACTCCTAAAAACTACATATTGACATTTCAATTTATGTGCCTGGGGAAAATCTCTTAGAATGAGTCACCCAGAGATTTGTTCTATTAAACTTTTAGATGAAAAAAAGTTCTTTGGGGCCTTAAAACTTTACACTTGAAAACAATTAGAGGGCAGTAACAGGGCAGTCATGGCCCGGGACATGGTGATAGTGTCAGAGGAGGCCGGGGGGAGATTCACGATTCTTATCACCTCTCACTGGCCCCCAGGTAAGGAGAGAACATGGGGGGAGCAGTAATGAGGGACCCCTAGCACTCCCAGCAACAGAAGTATTAGTGGAGGCCTAATGGAAGCCGGAAGTCCTCCCACAAGGATCAGCAACAAGGGTCACCCTCCTTCTGCAACAATGGCGGCCAAGCGGGAAATCTGAACTTCTACCTCCCTCCAGCGGTAAAAGCCTGCCCTTCCCTTGCAAGAGCAACTTTGGAGGAAGCCAGCTAAAATACAAGATTTGAAGTAAGACCCAGAGCTTCATAATATAATATGCAAATGCTCATGCTTTGATAAAAAATTAGTTACCATACCAAGACCTGGAAAAATCATAAATGGAATGAATAAGGAATCAACAGACACCATCACCAAGATGGCAGAAATGTTAAAATTATCTGACAAACACTTTAAAGCAGGAAACATAAAATGCTTAAATAAACAGTTATGAACATGCTTGGAACAAATGAAAAACTAGACAGTCTCAATAAAGAAATACGAAGTTTCAGGAAGGAAATATGGGCATAAAGAAGAAACAAATGGAAATTGTAGGCCTTTAAATACAGAAGCTGGAGGGGGGAAGCCCTCAGTTGGTGGACTAAACACCAGAATGGAGGGAACAAAAACAAATCAATTAACTAGAACAAAGAACAATAAAAAATACCCAATTTGAATAACAGGCAAAATAGACTGATTAACAAGAAATAACAGAGCCTCAGGGACCTCTGTGACAATAACAAAACACTGAAAATTCATGTTATCAAGAGGCTCAGAGGGAAGAGAAAGAGAATAGAGCTTAGAAAATATTCAAAGAAATAATTGCTGAAAACTTCCCAAATTTGCAAAAAACATACACCTACTTATTCAAAAAGCTGAACAAGCCCCAAGCACTGGGGTAAAATTGTACAGAACTTGACACATTCACACAGACACACACACACGCATGCACACATGCACACAAGTGAGTACAATGTAAATTTGGGGAATCGGCAAAATATTGGTGGATTGTGTTAGTGTGAATATCCTGGTTATTATATTATACTATAGTTCTGTAAAATGTCCCCGCTGAGGAACTAGGAAAAGCATACAAGATATTTCTCTGTATTGTCTTTACAACTGTATGTGAGGCTACAAACATCTCAATAGAAATTGTAACTAAAAATGGTTTTTGCAATCCATTCTCTTCTGTTATTATCTTGTAGTCTAAAGAACCTATAAGGAAGTTGGGAGGGGGAGTACTTGATGTTTCTTATATTCTTATATTCTTGAAATGACATTATGATAGAAATGGAGAGTAGATTCTGTCACCAGAGGTTAGAGAGAGGAGGGGGCAGGAGGGAAATGGTCGTGGCTCTAGAAAGGCAGCATAAGGCATTCTTGTGGTGACGGAAATTTTCTGTATCTTGACTGCATTAACATCAATACCCTGGTTATGATATCAATGCATAGTCCTCTAAGATGTTACCATTGAGGGAAACTGGGTAAAGGGTACATGGGATCACTCTGAATCCTATCTTAAAACTGCATGTGAACCCACAACTATCTCAAAATTTAAAATTCAATTAAAAATGGAATTCAGCCAATTAAAATAAATGTTTAGGAATTATATAAATGACCAGTGATGAGTACCAAATCCATTAAAAGTAGAACACATTAAATAACTATGAGATCTGTGATCCCAGATTATTAACTGACATAATGTGAAAATATGAAACACAAAATTTGGAAGTAATAAGTAGGCAATAAGGGGTTTAAAAGGTTAAGGCCACCATCTTTCACAGGAAAGAGATAATTTATCATTGTCCCTGATTAAAATTCCATCATGCAGTTTAAAAATATGTCATTAGCAGATGGTAGCTACACTTGCGGTGAGCGTAGCATAACATATAGAGTTTGCCAAATCACTATGTTGTAGACCTGACACTAACGTAACCTTGTGTGTCAGCTTTATTTCAATTTAAAACAAATTATGTCACTGTTACGTTAATAGTTTTTATTATATTTTAACATTATAGACACTCTTAGGAAGAATATTTCTTTCAGAGAAGTTATTTGAGTTTCAAAAGTTTCACTCTAGATTTTTGTTGCATTACAATTAAATAAATTAAATGGTAACACTGCCTAACACAGTACAATGCCCAATAATGTCCCTGGATCTATGAAGGCAAAGTCAGGACGTAAAATGTTACAGAGGAAGAGTTCTTACAGTCTTTGGAACTGTAAAGTTTGATTGGAATCTTTGATTTTGCATTTATGAGCTGAGATTCGTCAAGGGGGTATTGACTTTATCCGAAATTCACTTTCATTTTCTCTAAATTGGGCTAACTTGAGCTTGGGACACATTGCTCGGCACAGACTCTGCTCTCTGCCTTGATGTTAAAAAGTGTATTAATTTGTCAGTAGCTATTAATTACTTTCTTCCCTCCCTTATTCTATTTCATTATATTCAATATATTTTGATTCAGGTCACAGGGAGTTGCACAGTATATCTGAATGACTTCTCTTGAAAGTGGCTAAGTTACGGGAAGAATCCTATTCCATCAACGTCTTCAACATCTAGAGATCTCTCAGAGACCCTCAAGCACACAGGCTTGACCGGTAACGAATTACCACACTTTCTTACAGGGAATTTTGTGAAGCTGCTCGGGTTTACCAGGACATTTTTTCCTGTTGAAAAACATATTGAAAAATCCCTGAGATGGATATACGAAATGTAAAGCTGGAAACAAAAGTGTCAGTACTGACACAAAGTAACAATTTGCTTCTCACTAGTGGACATTAGGTTGTTGGCAAGGACTAGCCAAACAGTTTATATATTGTTTACTTCCAGTCAGGCAGCATCTGGTTTTCAACGGAAGACTGAACATTCGTCTGCCTTTCTCTACCCCCAGCTGTCCTCCCCATATGTACTCACAGAAGTAAAGAAAACTTCTAAATCAAATTAATAAAATGACAGACCACGAGGCAAAATATGGTACATTTTCCCTCATTATTCAAGGGTTAAAGAGTAAACAAATCTGTTTCCAGCACAAGTGATGATACAGGCAACACAGCAGTCATACAGGTTTGCTGACTGGCTCCTCACCTTCGCGAAACTGCTTCGCTGTTCTACCTTGCCACTCACTGAGAGCAAATTAGTAAACTTGTTCTGCTCCCAGTGACTTGTTTTCTCAGCAGGGGATCCTCCTGAAACTACCTTCTGAGGCTATTATGAAAATCATCTCTCCGGAGTCCATTCAATGATGAACAGGTAGTCACAGCACTACCGAGTACCACAGATGAACCACCTGCCTTCTCAGGGAAAGCAACCTTGACAGAGTCAGGACTTCTCTCTTCGCAGCTAGGTGCATACAACAGCTAGCAGCCAGCAACTCACCTGTACAGCAGTGGATTAGTTGGCACGTCATCTCCTAATCACCACTCAGGTGTGTGTTTTCACGAGACCAGACTCTTGAAATTTTTATTATTATTATTATTAATTATTTTAAAGATTTTATTTATTCATTTGAGAGAGAGAGAGAGGGAGTGAGAGAAGAGAGAGTACAAAAGGGGTAAGGATCAGAGGGAAAAGTAGACTCCCTGCTGAGCAGGGAGCCCGATGCAGGACTCGATCCCAGGACCCCGGGATCATGATCTGAGCCGAAGGCAGACCCCCAACTGACTAAACCACCCAGGTGCACTCCAGACTCTTGAAATTGTAAGCAAAATTTGGTTTACCTATTACTTAAGATAGGATTTTAAAAAATCAGGGAGTATTTAGATAATTTAAACTACCAATTACATTGACCTAATTGCTCTTTATAAAACACTATACTCAACAGTGGCAACACATTCTCTTCAAGGGCACATAGGATTCTAACAACACGGACCATAGTGAGGGGCAATCATTCTTAAAAACCTTTGAAATTCTTAAATTCCACAGTGTATATTTTCTGAACATAGCAGAATTAAATGAGAAATCCATAAAATCCTATGCGTAGGTCAAATCACAAGAGATTATATAGCATAGTTGAAAATGAATGATAATGAAAATACAGCACGTCAAAATTTGTAGGATGCAGCTTAAACACTGGTTAAAGAGAGATTTTTAGCATTAAACGCTTAGGTAAAATGAAAGTGTTAATTATCTGCATTTCCACCTCAAGAAGATAATAAAAGAAGAGCAAAATAAACTCAAAGTATAAGGAAGAAAATAAAATAAAAAAGAAATCAAGCAGCAAGAAGGAAAACAACAGAAAAAATCAAAAAGGAAAAAAATTGATTCTATAAAAAGAGTGAAAATTGATAAATCCTTAGCAAGTCTGAGGAAGATACAAATAAGTATCAGGAATAAAAGAGATATTGCAGATCCTGTGGAATTTAAGAGAATAATGAGGTATAATTTAAATAATTTATGGCCAACCAATCCAACAAATTAGATAAAATGGACAAATTCCTTGGAAGTAACAATTTACCAAAATGGATACCCAGAGAAATAGAAAATCTTTAAAGAAATTAAATACATAATCAACAAATTTCTCATAAAGAAAATCACAGTACAAAACTGTTTCACAGAAGAAGTAATCCCAACCGTACATAAATTCTTACAGAAAATATAAAAGGAAGGATCACACAACTCATTTTATGGGGCCAACAGAGCACTGAAAACAAAACATAAAAAGAAATCATATAAAAATTTACAAGTAGATAACCCCAAGACCAGAAACACAGATATTTTTAATAAATATTAGCAATAGAATCTCATAATTTATAAATCAAGTAATGTGTCATAATAAAGTGGGGCTACCCCAGGAGTAAAAGGATGATTTAACATTTGAAAATCACCCAAAGCAATCTGCACTCTTAACATATTAAATGAGAAAGTAAAGGAGAAAAAACAGGAAAAAAATTCATGACAATGCCCATTCATGATAATAATTTCCAGAAAATTAAGAATAGAAGAAAACAATGTTACTGGGCATTTATATAAAGCCTACAGCTAACAGCATTCGCTCCTTATGGTAAAAAATGGACATTTTCCCCAAAGATTGCAAAAAAGGCAAGGATGTTTGCTTTCAGCAATTCTAGTCAATGCCAGACTGGAGGGCCCAAACTTTGAATAAAGCAAGAAAAAGAATAATATGCCCAAAGTTTGGAATGTAGAAGTAAAGCTGTCTTAAATCATAGCTAACACATTTGTTCTTGTAGATAGATGTATATAGCCATGGAACAAAACAGAAGCCCAAGAGCTGAGCCAAATATGTACCATTCAGTTTTAAAAACTCAAAGGTGCCAAGGTGGAAAGGACAGTCTGTCACAAATGTTCCTGGCATTGCTAGACAAATATACGGGCAGGAATGAATCCTGACGCTTTGTTTTCAGAATAAAATAAATAAATACAATTCAAACTGGGATGTACAATGAAATGTGAAATCTAAAAGTACGTACAAGAAAACATGGAAGAACGGATTCACAGATTTGAGCAGGCAAAGATTTTATTCGGCAGAGAGAGGTCATAAAAGTCACTAAAAGAAAAAAACTGGCAACTTGAACTACTTCAAAATATTGAACTTCGGTGGTTTAAAAGATATAATTAGAAAAATGATGAGGCAACCACAGAAGGGGATGAAATATTAACAATACATATACATGACAAGGACTTGTGTTCAGATCATATAAAAATCTGATAAAAAGAAATATTAAAACTCTGGGGCGCCTGGGTGGCTCAGTCAATTGAGCGTCTGTCTTCGGCTCAGGTCATGATCCTGGCGTCCTGGGATTGAGCCCCACATTGCATTGGGCTTCCTGTTTTGCGGGGAGCCTGCTTCTCCCTCTCCCTCTCCCTCTTCTCCTCCTCCCCAACCCCCCCCCCCCGTCGTGCTCTCTCTTATTCTCTCTCTCTCTCAAATAAAATCTTAATAAACAAATCAATAAATAAATAATAAAAATCAAACAACCCAATAGGAAAAATAAATAAAAGACGTAGACACTTTGTAAAGGACAATATACACATGTCCAACAGGCACATGAAAAGGCTCAGCAAAAAAAAAAAAAAAGCTCAGCATTAGTCAACAGGAAAATGATCATATCACAATGAGCTATGACTCCACATCCACAAAAAACGCTAAACTTCAAATGACTGAGAACACAAAATGTGGAGATGTGAAGCAACTGGAACTCTCATACATTGTGAATGAGTACATAAAATCTCCAACTACTTTGAAAAACTGAAAGTACTTTAGAAACTTAAACACAACTTAATGTTATAACTGCCAAAGGAAGTTATCAAGAGAATATGACCACCAGTTGACCCACGAGCTTTAGCTGCTAGTTTCCTGCTAAACAGTAATTTTTCCAGAAGAGATCCCACCCTTCTTTTGTTTGTCACTGCATCCTTGTGCCCACTGCAATGCAAGCAGACATTTAAAACAACTGCTTTGAACTGATAAATGAATAAATGTGCCCTTTGACCTGCTGGGAAGGAAGGAAGTTGCACTCAGGTCTCTATGATAGGGCTACAGTAGTACCACCAGATGGAACAAGTTAAATCTCACTCACAGGCCAAAGGTATATTAATTCTTTTATTTCCCCAAGCTTGTATTGTGTACCCATTAAATAAGCCTAAACTTCAAAATCCATCTTTGCCTAAGGGGAAAAACTAGCATCCCAGTAATACTCTCACAAAGTACGGGAATTCTAGTAGTCATAAAAAGCACAAGTCTAAAAAATACAGTCGAACTGTGTTGTTTCTAATCCCAGCTCTGTCACATATTAAATGATCTTGTACAAGGTACTAAACATGTATCTGTCATTCTCATTTGTAAAATGGAAAAATAATTTTAGCACCTGCTTCACAGGATTATTGTAAGATGAAATGTTAAGAATTTAACCCAGTGCCCCATACACGTTAGGTATTCCATATGTATTATCTATAAGTATTATTTCAGTTTACCCTCTATAGAACCCCTACATGTTGTTTCACATGTTTGCAAAAAACACGATTCTCACAAATGCAAAATGAACTCTACCCTTTCCTCCATTCCTTTTGTATACCTAGCTTAAATTACTGTTTAGGATTTCATTATTTCCCTAATGCCTTTGGTGGTGTCTAAAGAAATACCACACATGACTGTTAACGTGTGCACCAAGATTGCCAATGCCTAGTGTCTGCTTATGCCAAGAGTAAGGGTGCTAATGACCTTTTTTTATGAAGCCTAAACATTCTCCTACTCATTGGACAAAGGTCTAGCATAGCTCCCTTTCACAGAAGCCATAAGCATTAATGCTTTTATTATATTACATTTGTTTTCTCCCAAGAAAATACAAATATAAGACATTTGATGTTCTTGTTCTCCCTTCTAGTCCTTCATCTTAGAGTTCAAACACAAATGCATGCTTCAGGATCAGAGGACTTTTGAGAACAGGACATCATTCTATGCTTATAGCTGTCCCATTGGTGGGATATCATCCACTGATCTTAAATCAAATTTATGCTTCAATCCTTTCTTCCCTTAGGAAGTGTTCCCCTATCTCCACACTTCCCAGAGCTCTGCCCAATAACTCATGTAAATAACCACTTTGAAGACCCCACAACTATCACCAGTTCTCCAGGTGTAGTAAAATGTACCGAAACTCTAGCGTAGGCTCAGATTAGTCTCAATAATGGATCAAAACAGGATAAGTCAGTGCCACAGAGTAGCTGAAGGGGGCCAGGGACTGAAAAAAGTGGAGAGAGGAGGAAGAAGCCCGGAAGAACTCACAAGTGCTTGTTAGAAACTTTTAGGAGTCATATCAGAGCCTATAACATCAAGACAAGTGAGAAAATAATAAGGATCTGTTTTCCATGGATGGCTGGTACTACTCACTATTCTGTCCTGAGAATAGACCCGATGTTCATAACACACAAATCACTAGCATTTCAGGGAAAAGAGTGGTTATCACCCAAGTGGTGAGATTACATTGAAATCTCAGGAAGACTATGTGTTCTAAGCTGCATCTTGACCCATAAATTCCCTACACCAACTGTTAACCAAACCTGTCACTCTCTAAAAGACAAATGTAAATGACCCCTCAAAAGATGGCTTTGTGCCAGTGACCTAGACTGTCCATCTCTACTAACTTTTCCAACTATCTCATGAAGGTCATATATGGGTAGGCAAGCTTTCCACAAAGAAGTAAAGTTAGACAAATCTTTCCATACTACTACGTCTCCAAATAAAAGATCCATTCCTGGAGAAAGCAACTAGAATTTACATGCAAACATAATTTTTAGAAAATCACTTTGGAGTAGATATGGATGTGAATTTATTCTCTTGAGTCATATTTATCTGCTCTCATCTTTAAAACTGGTCATGAGGCTGCATGTCATTGGTATAAACCATAAAACAGTTAAAAGGCATTAATATTTATTCCCCATGACACTCCTAGGGAAATTTTGTAATAATTGTTGTTTTGATACCTAGAGTTTATTTATTTGTTTGACTCCTAAATGGATACGCTTACATAGCTCAGCCTTCATAACATTACATAATTGGACAAATATCCATAGAAAAATGTGGCACCAATGACAGCAACATATAGAACAATTTGATATTTTGAAATAATCTATAAATTAAGAGGTTCATTTATGAGCAACAGAAAACTCACCTCAAAGTGGCTTAAAAAATAAAGGGCACTAATTGGCTGTAATAAGTAGAAACAAAAAGAGACCAAGCTTTAGACTTAATTTGATTCAGGGCAACACAATGTCAACAAGACAACTTTTCTCCATTCTTCTACTTTACTTTCAGCAGTGTTAACTTCATCCCAAAACTGCCACTCCTATCAGGGACAATTTCAAGGGCTATATACACTTCTTTTTCATCAGTGGAAGGAGAGAGACTCAGAAAAATTCCTGATGAGACGGACAGAAGAAACATATTTCCTGACCATAACAAAACTTTTACCCAGACTTCTTAAAATTAATTGAGTCAGGATGACATGGTGGTTTTTTTTTTTTTCATATTTTCAGATTATTGTCATACTGAAAATATTTTATAAACTATTGTGGTATATTTCCATTTTAACATCTTCATGTAAGAATTTCACAGTGCCAGAAAATGATGACCTTTAAGTATGAAGACCATATTTTGACTATAGGACAGAACATTTTTGTTATCACCTTTAAAATGTTGCCACATTCATTAACTTCCTGGGTTATAAAGAGCACATAGAATCCATTTCTTATCCTTCAATACATTTTTATATCCACAATGAAGTAATCAGATACTGATGAATGTAATAATTTGTGGAGAATTTAAAGATTAAAACTTTTCAGGCAGCACAATGATTTAAAATGAACCAGGAAAAAGCTCCCTCAAAATATTGTTTTAGGTAATTTTCTGCCCATTACCATAATGGCAAAGTAAAAATAGTTCAACTTTATAAAGAAACTAAAGGAAAATGTTTCACTTCCACTGTTCCCTTGAAAATACCATTATTAGTGATCAGTTAAAAAGGGCAAAATTTTAATCTGGGGGGCAAGGGTGGAATCCTTTTTAAGCAAAAATCAACTTTATCTCAATTTACAATAAATAATTGAAGAAAGAAAAACATTACTTTAATTGAAAGTATTATAGGGGCACCTGGGTAGCTCAGTTGGTTAAGTGTCTGCCTTCAGCTCAGGTCATGATCCCGGAGTCCTGGGATCGAGTCCCACATCAGGCTCCCTATTCAGCATGGAGTCTGCTTCTCCTTTTCCCTCTGCCCCTCCTCCTATTCATGCTCATGTGCTCTCTCTCTCTCTCTCAAATAAATAAATAAAATCTTTAAAAAAAGAAAAAAGTATTACAAAATATTTCATTGTTACACAAAAAGTAAAATTAAAGTTAAAAATATTAGCAAATTGAACTAACATAAATCACTCATCAATGTACTTTACTCTTTTTAACAAATTCATAATTACAGAAAAATGGGTTGGGAAAGATGTCCTTTTCCCTCACATTGGTCAGATTAGCTTTGAATCACTAGGCAAGTCATACAACTCTCTGAGACGTAGGGTCTTCATCTATAAAATGAGAGAAGTAAACTAAATGCACTCAAACATCTCTCCCAACCTACAAATTTATATAGTGTTGTTATCTTCAGTAATCATTTAAGGAATGAGGGGTAACCTCAAAGTGTCTTCTAGATATGTAAAGCTCCCCTTTAAGCTGCAAAGCTTTACTTTGAGTATTTACAATAAATGCATTATGTTTCCCTATCACCCTAAAAAAAAATAGGAGCAGGGGTGCCTGGGTGGCTCAGTCGTTGACCGTCTGCCTTCGGCTCAGGGTGTGATCCCGGCGTTCTGGGATCGAGCCTCACATCAGGCTCCTCAAGCCTGCTTCTTCCTCTCCCACTCCCCCTGCTTGTGTTCCCTCTCTCGCTGGCTGTCACTATCTCTGTCAAATAAATAAATAAAATTAAAAAAAAAATATGAGCAATGACTGCTAACACAATCTCCTAACTTAGTCCTGCCTCTCAAACTTGCCACCTGTTGGACTGGATCAGCACAGAATTCTGGGCCTTGGCTCCCATTCTCTGCAACCATGGGAAGAAGTCAGAGTTTCGGAATGAGGACACCTGAACCTTCCCTTTCTCTCTCACTGTTTTGAACACCAAAAGGAATACCATGTAACAAAGTATATACAGATATTTTGTATATGCACATACATATGGATACATATACCATGTATAAAGTATATCTAATGAAAAGAATTATTTTTGTGAGGAACAATTTTTACTTTTTTCTAATGAAAATACTTGGATATTACACAAAATATGTCTTATTTTAGAGGATGTGTAGCTTTATGGTTCAAAACCATCAAAACTGACAATTCTGCAGTCATTCATTTCTAACTTGCTGCTTTATCGTCTAATTACATAGGGCCTAATACTTAGTTTCTCCCAGAGTTTCAAAGTTTGACCTTTTAACACATGAAAATGAAAACCTACAGCTCTCTCTGTTACTTTAGCTAATTTGCTATCACTGTTCACTTTAAAACAGTGGTTCCCTAAACCACTTTGGTTTTGGTTTTGGTTTTGGTTTTGGTTTTGGTTTGGTTTGGTTTGGTTTGTGTTTTTGCTTGAGATCCCTAATCTCCAGCCCTAGAGATTCTGGTTCAATACAGTCTGGGGCAGAATACAGGAAAACTGTTTCTCAAAATTCCTCCGGTAATTCTGAAATCAGCTATATTGGGAACTATTACTTTGCCCTCAATTTTAGCAGCTGCTTCTTATGTTTTACAACAAATATAAAATTTTCCTCTGACATGAATCACAAGTACATTCAGAGAAAATTCCTTTCTACAGAGAACTGGATGTCACAATCTTTTGCAAGAAAATTTTAAAATATTATATAAACAGAAGAGCTAAGACAATGCAAGTTGATGCTGAAAAGTGAGTGGTTGTACCCTCATGAGGCAATTGTTTTCTGCGGTATTTGTAGTCATTCACTGGTAAACAGAGACTGGCTGGTAACAGCTGTCATTACTAAATAAAATATGGAAGATCTTTAAGTAACAAAAAGGTCGCGAAGTAGTTAATCAGCATTATTGAGGAAGTATTTCTAACAGACCTAAACGAAAAGCATAAAATAAGCTGCAGTTTCCTGTAGAAATTCAAAGATTTCTTTGCCTCTGGAGTTTACCATTAATTGGACAAAAACCTTAAAACCACTACTGTTGAAAACTAAGTTAAATTAAGTGCAAAAATGTAAGAGTAAAGTAAGTATCACTACAGTTTTTAAGGATGTTTGAAGCACAGATCGATTTTACAGTCTATGCTTACCCAGAGTAATTAAGTATTAAGATGAGATATAAAATATTTGGTGCCAAGAATGAACACCACTCCTTCCAAACTTGTAATACAAAAACCACATTTGGTGTTTCCAGTGTCCTAGATATCTGCATCCACTGCAGAATATTTTTTTATGCGTTTTGGCTGTTTTCTTGGCCCACCCCTATCACGAGCCCCAGGGTTACTGCTGTCACGCTTCCAGGCAGCTGTGTTATACACCGGGAAGTCTTATATAGGTGAATATAACTGTCCCATAACATTCAAGGAGATATAGCTTTCGTTCTCCTTGAAATAGTGTACAAGATGTTATACAGGCCGTCTATAACCCAAATCAGCCAGAGTGCTTTTCCAGATATCACCACTGGAGGCCAGGGTGTGGTTAAATACCTGTAGCTCTAGATTGAATTTTCCTCAGAGAAACCGCATTTCCACAATCGCTCGTAAGTGTCATGACATGAACTTGAAAGGAAGGGTAAACTATCTGTTGTTAGCATAGAGTTTCATGCATTCCTGAAAAGTTCAGACCCCCTGTGACACAGATGGGTAATACATAAACCTTTTGTATTAGGTGCTCTGGTGATCTTACATTTGGCTCAAGTTCTATTTCAGGAGAGGTAATGTAATAGCAGTTTCAAAATCACTTCCATAATTTCATCTATCTTGCAATCTGGATTAAAACCTCTTCATTTTGAAGAGCTGGAATTATTTTGCTTTTGCCACCAGACAATAAAGTAGCAAATCGAGTAACATTCTAAATGAAATCCAACAAATAATCCAAAAAGTACTGAACATTCTGGCTGGTTGCAGGGTCTTCCTGAAGCTCTCCTTTTATTTAGTCACACTCTGAGCTGTGGTTATTTTCTTGTGTCTCTTCTAGATCTTACCACCTTGACTGTAAAAAAACATGTACAATGTTTGCATCTTCACCATTTTCATCTTTAAAAAGCAAGCAATTCTTGGGGCGCCTGTTTGGCTTGATCGGTTAAGCTCAGACGCTTGATCAGGCTCAGGTCACAGACTCAGGGTCATGAGATCGAGCCCCACTCTGGGCTCCACACTCTGCGGGGAGTATGCTTGAGAATCTTTCTCTCTCTCTCCCCCCATCTATCCCTCCCCCCACTTGCATCCTCTCTCTCTCTTTCTCTCTCGAATAAATAAATCTATAAAACAAAACAAAACAAAAAAACCCCAAGCAATTCCTGACAACTTAATAAGCTAGCTCTATAAAGTTGAGCTGATGGTGTTCTCAGATTATCTGGGGAACTGGTTTATGACTGAGCGTAATCATGTCGGGTATAATCAAAAGTTTTATTTTTCTACCACCATTGCCTGCAAACACCCCCTGTACTACCTAGTTTACTGACCTCTGGGGAGCATCTCCATCGGATCTCCTGCTACTTTGTCACTGAATCCAGGACACTCATAGTCTAAAATTCCACCTCAATCTGATTTTGTATTCTTCCCCTCTCAATCTGTTCAGGCCTCCCTGAGAGTTTACAGACTTGCATGGGAGAGAGGCATTAACTTGATTTTCTTTTTTACTCAATGAACTTTTCTACTCCTTCCTTCACCCCTCTTCTGCTTCTGACACGTTCAGTGCTGGGAGCATGGGAAGAAGGACTTGGAGGAATAAGGGCAAAGTTCTTTATGTGTCAAGTGGTTTTATTTGTTTGTTTGTGGGGTTTTTTTTTAGTTTGTTTTTAATTCCAGTATAATTAATATATTGTGTTATATTAGTTTCAGGTGTACAGTGTAGTGATTTAACAATTCTATATATTACTCATTTCTCATCATGATTAGTGTACTCTTAATCCCCATCACCTATTTCACCCATCCCCCACCCCCCACCCTTCTGGTAACCACCACATTGTTCTCTATATTTAAGAGTCGGGGGGGGGGGGGGGTTGGTCTCCTTTTGTTTTTGTTCATTTGTTTTGTTTCTTAAATTCCAAGAAATGCAAATCAAAACAACAATGCAATATCACCTCACACCTGTCCAGAATGGCTAAACTTAAAAACACAAGACACAACAAATGTTGGAAGGATGTGGAGAAAAAGGAGCCCTTGTTCACCATTGATGGGAATGCAAACTGGTGCAGTCACTCTAGAAAACATTATAGAGACTGTTTGTTTGTTTTTTTGTCTGTTTGTTTTTAAGGTGGCTCCTGGTACCCTCCAACATGGACACCATCCAAAAGTTGACTTTCTATTTCAAAGCCCACTTGTGTGTTCTTTGGAATGTCCTCTTTCTCTGCTCCCCTGCAAGGACATTCACACTGTCCTCTTTTGATGCATCCCTTCTTCCATATCTTGTCCTTAGTAGAATACTTCCAGCATCTTTCTGCTAAAGCTCTCACCTCATTGGCCAGTCATCTTGGGTGAGTTACTTTTAAGATTTCTGGGGCTCCGGATAATACTTAGTCCTTGCTAACTTTTCCTGCCTTATGCTGGCCAGATCAGACAATTCCAGCCAATCTTCTGCCTTCAAAATTCTGCATGCAAGAGATAGCCACCAACTTCTTAGATAGCTTAAAACTCAAGTTGCTAGGGATTAAGAACTCTTGCGTTACTCTCCAGTAGCACCATGGTAAGGACTAGGATTTGCTGATCAATAGCCTCCAGTCCAGAAATAGGATGCTTGCCCTCTTCTTGAAGACAGCCCAAGTTTGTGAAGTGATTCTCTTGGGTTCCCTTCACTCAGCTTTAGATGGGGGAAGAGAGAGAGGAGATTTCCCCTTCCCTACCTTGAAGGAAGGGAAAAATCCCACAACTTCTTAAACTTATGAGTTTCTTCCGTAGAAATTTTTCTCAGTGACTCTCCAGTCTACCCCAAATTTTGTTTGGAATTAAGTAGTGATAATGCCTAAACTGGTTGTAGAAGTTGAGAATGCAGACATTTGGGGCACTGAGTCTTGATTTTGGCTCAAGTGATGATCTCAGGGTCATGAGATCGAGCCCAGCATCGGGCTCTGCGCTTAGCAAGGCGTCTGCCTATCCCTCTCCTTCTGCTCCTCCTCCACTCTCTCAGTCTCTCTCTCTCTTAAATAAATAAATAAAATCTTTTTTTAGAAAAGTAGGCATTCATGCTACACTCTCAGCCTAAGAGTTTCAGGCTAAGCTCTGAAACGACAGGACATTACGACGTAACAGTGAAATTAGCAATCCCTTTTTTCTGATTCATTCTGTTGCTCACTTAGCACCGCAGCAGCCAAGCCAGAGCGCTTAACACTCTTTTTCCTATTATGCCCATTTTTCTATTGGCAGAGAAAAAACTGTGGACAGAGGAGAGAGAAGGACTAAAAGGAATGGGGTACTAAATATATAACTGCTTCTATTATCCTACCTCCTGAGATCCAAGACTCCTGGTTTATGAAAGGTTAACCACACTCTGTGATGGCACTGTAGAGCACGTGCGAGTCCCTTTTATCTAAAAATAGGTCTTTCTGAAGAATATAGAATTATATTCTTATTTTAATATTTAAGCCTGTGCTTAGCGAGATTCTAAAAACTCAAAAACTTTTTCATCACAGGAAATAAATCAAGAGCCTGTATTTAATACCGTGCAAAGCAGAAATAATCCTACACACACACACGCACACACACACACACACGCACACATGCACGCACACAAAAGAAAGGAAAGGAGAAAAAGCACTCCTACAGATGTAGTACGTTAGACAGATACCCATGGATTTTATCTTTAATGAGAGCTATTGAACAGGTGGAAACCACGATTTAATAAGCTTTGTTTTAAATCCACATCAGATAGAAGACACTGAAAGCAAATGTGCACTCTTATCAAATACAGCGACTGAATTTGAGCTTATCCACTCAATACTAGCAGCACTGAAACTCACAGATTATATGTAATTCCATTTTGATTATATGCACAGATAAAACCAATGCAAAATTGTTTTCCATTTATACAGATAAAATAGACTTTCTCTTAAGTGGAGCTCATTCCAATGTTGAAATAATGTAAATATATATATATGTGTATATATACACATATATATATATGTTGTATTTTGTCTGAATAGAGAAACTAAATGAAATTTAACAAATCATTAATAAGAAACTGACAATTAAAATAGAAATTAAGTCATCTTCAATTTTTCAAACTAGATATGCTTTTTAGATATTAGCTGCTTTTAAAATAGTGTGTGTCTCCTGGGAATAGTGCAGTCAGAGATTTTAATATTCAATTATTTTTTAAGATCATTGACTTATGACAAGAAAAACAATATGATTAATACTACAATGTTTAAGAAAATTAAAAATATAATGATTGCTGAAAAACATGCTTTCTTTTTATGGAGAAATTCATTATTCCCCAATGCATCTGAGAAGCAAAGAAAAAAAAATCAACAAAGCTTTTTACTTTTAATTAATTACACTGAAGTTTGAAATTACTTCACTTGCTCAGTGTGTGGAATTAAGTGTCCCCAGAAATAGAAAAAAAGAGTTGAATTATCAGATAATCATAAAAACAAGCTCCAAAAGGAGATTGTACAGTTAATAGCCTAATCACTTTGACAAAGAACAGTCTTAATTCTTAACCACCTTTCTATAGTGATGACAACTAACAGAAAAGCAATTACAGTGTTAGAATTATTCTTACACCTGCTGAGTCTGACCCTTTATGTTTCCATAGGGAACCCAATAGGGCTCGTGATGAATTGAGGTGGGATATTACACTAACTTTCTTTGAAGCTAATTGTGTTGCCACATTTACCAGCATCCAGCACAATAATTATCTGACCAAGCATTCTTTGTTATGAGCAATATGTACAAAATGTGGGCAATCAATAATAACTGGAAAATGGAGCTGGCAAAAAGATATCATTATACATGAGTTGGACTTATACTCAATTGTATAATAAAGGATTACTCTACAAGACTTGTGTTAGCATAAAACTCTACACAAACTATGAAGTTGTACTGTAGTGATCATACATCATAACATCAGAAGAAAAAGCATCCCTCTTGGTTAATGTTAAATAATAAAGCAGCCCTCCACATGTAACAATATGAGCCCTCCAACACGTGTGGAATCAATTTCTCCTTAACATTATATAGTAGTCTTCTTGAACAGTAACTATTCCTGAAAATGTCCTCGTTAAGACAGAAAGTCAAAAATCAAATGATCATATATATGGAAGAAAAAAGACTCCCTCACTTGCTTTCTCTTTTTTCTGCATTTGCAGGGGATTTGCATGGGGATAGGAGTACTGTCTATGAAGCTTGAAAATGAAGACAGCTTTTTTTTCCATAATCCAGGTTCACCCATGCTGTAATAATAGATGTGAGTTTTTGTAATAAATTAAAAGTAGGCAGGGTAAAGTGATACTTTTTTTAGCATAAGAATGCATAAGCCATGCCAACAAATGTCATCAAACAGTATGAAAATCTCATTGTTTGGGGATATTTAACCTTATAACCACACTGGTCTTTTATCATCCTCCTCCATTAATGGAGGTTCTAAACTCTACTGAGAAACATTCAAAAATAAGAAATGAAACAAAACAAGCACCTAACATAACATAAATGCCTGACAGTCTCAAAAGCCTTAGAGGGTAGGAGGTAGATTCCAGACCAAGATGGCTAGGGCAGTCTGGGAAGAAAGAAGGAATTGAAAAGAGGGTGATTTGAGGGGTGGCCGCAACAGTGGTGAATGTAAATCTGTCAGGCCCAGTAAGGAACAACTGGGGTGAGAAATAACACAAATTCTCCATTTTCTACCCAAAGTAGACTCTTCTTAAACTGCACAAAGCAATTGGAAACTGAAATAGTGAATAGTCAATGAATACTGAATAACAAAATAGGATAATATATTTTCCTAGAATCTGTGTGTGACAGATACATTAAGAACACTCACATTATAAGATTACCTATGATTGGAAGCATAATTTCTTCTTTCTCTTTCTGTCCCTACAAAAGCAGCTCGAGGTTGCTCTTGCTGGGACTCTGGGACCAATGTGTGGTGTGTGCATGTGTGCATGCCTGTGTGCATGCCTGCGTGTGTGTGTGTGTGTGTGTGTGTGTGTGTGTGTGTGTGTGAAGAGGGACAGGATGCCATCAACTATTGTTAATTCATTTCACATGAATTATGCATATCCATTCTCTCCTAAATCCATTGGCTTGAGACTTTGCACAGCCTTTATTTTCACCCCTAAATATGTGACGGAAGTCCCATTGCGTATTCCTCAGAAAAGTCTCCATCCAGGATCTAAACTAAAACCTAGTGAAACATCTGGGGATTGAGATAGTGGATAAACCTCTCATTTTCTAGTTCAGGACATTTTCAATGATCCCATTTGGCCAGCTCCAAATGGCACATCAAATTCTATACTTTTGTTCTTCCTTTACCTTAGAACCCATTTTTTGCCCATTACTAGTCCATCAGCTCCTTATGAAATTGTTGGATTAATGTTCTGATTACTTCACATATAATCCATTGACATTTTCTGAATGGAGAAGGGAAAAAAACCCTACTTGACAAAGGTTATAATATTTGGGGGGGGCGGGGTTAGTAGTTAACTTTCACATTGCAGAAGTTAACTATCATCATTCTTGAGTTAAAGAAAAGAAGTGGTTTTTTGTTTGTTTTGGAGTCTCATTCTTTCGTTAAGATTTTTAAAACTCTCAACATGAATTCAGAATGCATAATGAAGCTATCCTGAATGAGCACTGGAACAGTCTCAGAGTATAAGACACAGCCTGCTCTGTCTGCCGAAGAATCAGTCCCATCAGTTCCTTCAAGTACTCTAAGTACTTTGGAGTCAAGTAAACCTGAATTCAAATGAAAGCTTTACCATTAACTTAAAGTATAATGTTGGGTAAACTCTAAACCTTTTTTTTTTTTTCAGTTCTAAAATGGGAACGCAACATCAAATCCATAAGGATGCTGTAAAGATAAAATAAAGTCTTTCAATTAATTATTCTGATAACACTCACAGGGTCAACTGCTCTCGTTTCTTCTGACACTTAGCTCAAAACATTGTAAATAGTAAATGCTCTCTACATGAATGTCTAAGGAGGGAAAGAAATTTAGTGTCTGAACTTGAGAAACTGGTGCTTGAATTTTCATATGCTTGTATTATTAGATCTTTGAATGATTTTTCTTCATTAAAACAGTTTAATTTCTATTATGGTTTAAATAATTTCCTTAGAATTTCTAATCCACCCTTGGCATTCTTTGCTAGTACTTACCACTTTTGTAGATTTATTGCTTTTTGCCTTTATTTTCTTTAATTTTTGTGGAAATTTGGGATGAAGGAGGGAGATAATTGGGTGATATTACTCTATCACGGTGACCTAAAATCTCAATTTATATTCTTTTTTCTATTTTTTTATTTTTTTCAAATTTTTATTAAATTCTAGTTAGTTGGGGGCACCTGGGCGGCTCAGTTGGTTGGGCCTCTGACACTTGATTTTGGCTCAAGTCATGATCTCAGGGTCATGGGGTTGAGCCCCACATTCATTGTGCTCCCTGCTCAACATGGAGTCTGCTGGTCCCTCTCCCTCTGCTCCTCTCTGTGCTCGTGTGGTCTCTCTCTTTCCCTCTCTCTGTCTCTCCCTTAAATAAATAAATAAAATATTTTAAATAAATTCTTGTTAGTTGACATAGTATGTAATATTGATCTCAGGAGTAGAATTTAGTGATACATCACTTGCATATGACACCCAGTATATTCTAATTTAGGTGACATATATCTGTCTGGTTTCTTCATTGAGGAGTATAGTTGTAATTTCAATTATTCTCAGCCCTTGAAAGAGAAGTCTTTCGGAGTTGGCAAGCAAAATGACAATACTTCACAGAGAAGACCCTCTGTGGTAGATTCCTAAATTTTATGAAATTTACCCATCCTGCCAAAGATAACCTGTGGGATTTTTTTTCAGAAACAGAATGCATATATATAAGGATATACTTTAGCAGTTAAATCTCCAAAAGATAAAATACAGATATTTGATCATTAAGTTGAATGGTGGACATGGACACCAAGGGAGGATTTACCAGGCAAAGAACAGTTCTTTAATAAGGAGCTTTAATAACTTCTTTTAGTATTAAAACGTTATCCTTTCAAATTCTGGTAAGTAATCAACATGACAGTCCAAATTAGCTTGAATTTACATAAATCTATTTAATGCTGCATACATCCGAGCCATTGTGCTAGACTATATGAAGAACAGAAAGAGGAAAGGAAATAGCTTTTGTGTGTATGGAGTCTACAGTCAGAGTCAGAGAGCTGAATATACAAATATATATTTTTTAAAAAGAGGAATTAACAAATACTAAACGTATATTTACTTCCAAATCTGATGTTCTCTGTCTACTTTATTGAGGTGAACATAGGGAAGTCAAAGATTCACGGAAAATGATCCAAATGCACTAGGCAGAGATGCAGGACACAGAGGTGGGAGAGAAATAGGCTGAGTGAAGAAACCAAGGGAGGAACCCGAAGAACATTAGAGAATGAAGGGACACCTGCTGACTGCAGGGCAATCTGGTTGATCTTTTGCCTGTTGCTAACTTACAACTTCCTTCCCCATGACAGAGAATGTACACAATTTAGAAGATTAAATGTCACACCTTGAGTATACATATATGTAGCATTTGAGGACTAGGAATTATACCCTAGTGTGCCATTTTATGCTGTTAGAGCAATAAATGTCTTGAACTTGACTCAGAGGTGAAAAGGCTCTCCAGAGAAGCTTTTAAATGTTCAAATTCAGGACATGGTTTTTCTATCTCCAGAAGTGAATAAAATCCCAAAGGAGAGAAACAAAAATAAATAAATCAATAGAAGGGTGGGAAAAATAGTGGACCAGCTAGTAGGATGGTGTTAGGAACTTGGCAATTTGATAAATTCAATTTGTTGAGCATACACAATACAGACTAGGAAGAAATGGAGCAGGTCAAGGAGAGCAAACTTCAACAGCTCTTACACAAAAGATATCAGCAGAGGAGTGATTATTATAAAGTTAATGGAGCTTTATTTTATTTATTTTTTAAAGATTTTATTTATTTGACAGAGACAGAGCACAAGCAGGGGGAGAGGCAGGCAGAGGAAGAGGGAGAAGCAGGCTCCCTGCTGAGTAAACCCCCCCCCCCATATGTGGGACTCAATCCCAGGACCCTGCACCACCTGAGCCGAAAGCAGATGCTTAACAGACTAAGCCACCCAGACGCCCCTAAAGCTAATGGAGCTTAGATTTAAAGGTGCTTCATTTCTACTGTCCCCTTCCAGGGCTCTGGGATGGGCTCTAATTTTATGTCTCAAAAAATATGCAAAATTAAGTCATTGTAACCAAAGTTAGTTAATATCACTGTCTCTTTCCTCTCCAACTTTCACTGTCACAGGGTTCCTTCCTGTCAAGTCAATCAGCTTTGGAGTAGCCTCATTATTGGGACCTAACTAGAGGGAGGTTTAGCTGCAGATGTTTTATTTTAGAAGCATAGTGCCCATTGTTCTCAGTAACTTCTTTGTAATTAGTTAATTTATTTCTAGCCACCATGGTGTAATAATTTTTAAAAATCCAATTACAGCCAGTATATTCAACCGCCTATTGTACCAACTCCGTTTTGTGTCCAATTTTGTTTTTATTTTATTTTACTTAACGAGGATCCTCAGAATTGTATAAACTTCATGACCCACAAAACCCTGGATGAAACATAATTTCTGAAATGGAGAAGTTGATAAGTGACTTAGAGGGAAAGAACAGATCCCAAGAAATCAATGTGGTATAAAAACTGATACAATGTGAGAGTATTAATATCTCTGGGTTGGGAATGAAGAGACCTGATTTCTTGTCTCAGAAGTGTAGGCATAATAATTTAATATAATAGGCATAACTTCATCTCTTTGGGCTTCAGTTGTCTTATCTGTACAAATGAAAAGGTTAATCCAACTTATGACTGCCCAACACTGGTCCATGAACTGATCTTCTAACAGGGTTTTTAAGGACAATTCACTCATTCACACACAACTGGAATGTTCACTGAATATCTACTACATGTCTGAGGCTGCTCGGGCCTAGGGATGCAGGGACTCTGTTTTCCTGCCGCTGAGAGCCTAGTGTTTTGGGGAGCGGGGTGGGGGCAGAAACATTAAACAAATAACCACAGAAATGCATACAAAATTACCTACTGTGTGTAAGTACAAGGAAGATAGAGTAGAAACAGCCACAGGAGAGTACAATAATTAACTTTTCTGAAGGAGATCAGATAAAGCTTCTCTAAGAAAGTGTCATTTAAGCTGAGATATGGATGAACAGGAGGTAAAGGCTGAGAGCCTTTCAGGCAAGTGGCAAAGCACGAGTAACGTCTGAGGTGACAGGGAGCACAGCTTAGGAAAGCAGCGGTCTCCCAATTTTATTTCGCTTATGTACAACAGGTGGTTAAAAAAACTGACCACACTATTAGTTTGCTTGTTTCTTTATCCGTAAGTAGGATACACAAACTATTGTATGTATATGGTGCATATAATACAAAAATAACAAAAATATAAGTGTTTCAATATTACATGAAGGGTACAGAAACCTTTCCATTCTAACAAAAAAAAAAAAGAGCACTGTTGTGAACAAATTATACATTTTTATTTTTTAAGATCTTGGTTTAGCACTTTGTGATACAGTGATTAAAAGTCTTTCTATGGCCAGTTTATTTTGATGACTAATTGTAATGGCCATTATAGCTTTAAAACATAATAGTCCACAAAGGAGCACATCTAAATAGGAAAATTACATGATTAGCTAAACTTACAAAATTATGACTTTGATTTTACAATTCATTTGCCCAGTAAGCAAAAGATTTTATTAAAAATTGCCTAGCAATTTGTGATTTCCCGGCATCAGACAGTTGTCCAGAAAACTAATCAGAGCGTGTTGAATATTCTATTGTTAACAAATAAATCTAAAATCCACAGAAATTCTGTATTTAAAAAATTCTAAGAGATTAGAACACTTTGCCTCCAGAGACATAAAGTGTGCAGAGATGAGAACATTTATAGGTGGTGCAATCGTGGAACTTCCAGCATCTATATAATAATGATGGAAACACTTCCAAACACCTGTCTTCAAAAGAGCTCTATCCATAACAAGAGTTTCCTTAAAAGAGAGTATTATTAGCCGTTTCACTCATTAAAACATCAAAGTTACTTCAAATAGGCTACGCAATTTTAGCTTTAAAAAATGATTAGTAGGTTTGAAATTGAAGAGAACCATTTGACAGAAATGAGCACATTTTTTTGAAACAGAGAGCTTAGGGATTCATCTTTATGTAGAATTAATTCTTCTAAGAATTTTGCCAAGTTAACTAGCAAACTTTGGACATCACAGAAGATTTTGATCACTGCCTGTCTTATTTCCAAAGATCTAAAAACACTCTACTCTAAAAAGCAATGTTTTCAAAAACCAACCTCAGTAAAACCTTACTAAAAGGGTAAACCTATTTTTTTTAAAGAAAGCTTGTGTTGCATGAGCTTCAGTGATTTAAAATATTCTGGAAATGGACAGAAGAGTAAGAGTGAAGTCATCTAGCAGTGCAGGTTTGCAAGCAACCCCTTGTCCCCAGGGAGCTTCTCCACTCAGTGATGGGATGCCCCCCAACCGAGGTATGAAGGCGTTAATCCTCACCGAAAATGTCAGTGAAGTCTACTTTAACAGTTTTGCAGATAAATGTCAAAATAAATCCTAATATTTTCACCATCACCTCAATGTAATATTATCTTGTGATCTCCAGTGTCTTTCTTTATCTCACTTTGTAGACCACTGCTCTGGAGGAACCCAAAGAAAGTCTGGGAAGTTGGAGGGCAAAAGGCAAAGGGACTGAGAGACGTTGCTGGTTAAGAAGGCAGGGCGGCAGGGCAGCGTGTGCCCTGGTGGGGCACGGCAAGGATGACCTCACGAACAACAGGAGTGACAATCTACTACTGCGTTTCATGAAATTTTTAGAAAATTAAAATGTATCTACCCGGTTGTCCTTTATCCTGTTTGTATTATTAGTATTAATATTAGCATTTGGGGTTAAATTTTTGGGGTCAGTTATAATAATGGTACCTTCTTTTTAATTTTATTTTAGTGGGGTAAGCACACATAACATGAGGTCCACCTGTTAACATGTTAACAAATGTTTACGCGTACAGCACATTATTGCTGACTGCACGTGTAAAGTTGTACAGCAGCTCTCTAGACCCTATTCATCTTCCTTAACTGAAACTCGATGCACATTGATTAGTAACTCCCTATTTCCCACTTCCTTCAGCCCCTGGCCACCACTATTCCACTCTTTGATTCTACGAATTTGACCACTTTCAATACTCGTATAAGTGGAATCATACAGTATTTGCCTTCCTGTTGCTGACTTATTTCACTTGGCATAGCATCCTCAAGGTTAATCCATCTTGGGACATATTGCAGAATATTTTTGTCTTCTTAAAGGCTAAATAGTCTTCCGTTGCATGTATACACCACATTTTCTTTATTCATTCTTCTCTGTTTAAAGTGCTGGATTCCAAGAAAAACAGACCAGTCTTTGTTCTCTTCCACCTCAACGTTTTTGCTATTTTGTTTTGTAATTTTAGTCTTTATAACCCAAATGTCTGAGAACCACTAGTCTACGTAAAATCTATGATCCCTTTTACTCTCTAAAGTCCTGCGTTTAAGGGCCCCTGGGTGGCTCAGTCGTTAAGCGTCTGCCTTCTGCTCAGGTCATGATCCCAGAGTCCTGGGATCAAGTCCCACATCGGGCTCCATGCTCAGCAGGGAGTCTGCTTCCCCCTCTAAACCTAACCTGCTTGTGCCTTGTGCTCTCTCTCTCTCTCAAACAAACAAAAAAATAAATAAAATATTTTTGAAAAAAAGTAAATAAATAAAATTCTGGGTTTATATACTTGGAAAAAAGATTGAAGTCCATGTGGAATGAGCCATTGCGTTTTTGCCGTGGTTTAAGAGTAGAAATAAACTGTCCTTACATAAAATGGTTACCTATCATTAAAAGATAGCCACATAAAGTTTTCTGTGTGTCCCAAGGGTTTGGACAACCCACAGATTACATCGCTCTTTCTGATCAGCTTTCTAGCAGCTATTATGCTGGGTATATTCTTACATATCCTTCCTCAAGTGTGCTGATAATTACTTGAAGCTTTTAGAAAAGCACAGAGTAACAATATAAAATATTCCAGAAAAAAAGTGGAAATATTTACTTACATTTTTCAGGTTTCCAAAAATTGATTATTCTAGGAGTGAGAAATCTTAGGAATTGAACAAAAGCCAGATTTCACTTTTTGCATGTTTACTGTCACATAGGCACATGCTACATGGCAATGACTCTGTAAAGTATAAATATATTTATACTTTATATATATACTTTATATATTTATACTTTATATATATACTTTATATATTTATACTTTAATGCCAGAACTTCTCTGGCATTATCCATGAGAATAAAACCCCTAACTTGCATGAAACTTGTTTTTTCTAGTAACTGATAGTTGTCAAGTTGTCAAGAAAAAAAAAAGAAAAAGGAAAAAAAATGAATTATAAGGTTTGACTGAGTTTTGTTTCTATAAAGCCATAAATATGATACTTCTTAGAAGAAACTTAGATATTAATATTAGCATTCGTATTTGATGTGAAATTTTTCAGATAAGTTACGGTAATGTAGCAATATAATAATCCAGTAGGAAGATTTCATTTACACATAGCTAGAATGAGGTCTCATGCAACCAAGACCTCATTATTTTTACCAAGTTATTTGTGACATGTACTTATCTAAATGATATCAGAGGTAATTAAAAGTAAACCTCACTTGTCAAAAAAAGATATAGTATGCCTTAATATCACTTTTATTTTATAGGAACAAATACAGGAACCACTATGAATTATATTTTTTGTAGTTGCTTATGTTAATATTAAACTGTGACTTTCACCAAGTTTTCACAGTTCCCATCAAAGATTTTCCACAAAATGTGCCATGACTAAAATATAAACACTCAAATCTTTAAAAGGAGCACAAATTTGTGGTGCAAAGACATTTTTTAAAGGATAAAGGTAGGTATTATTATTAGGTACAGTGATAAGATATGATAAGCCATATCTGGACAAACAGCTAAAGACCCAGAGTAAGCTGTGAGCCCTCCTAATGTATTCCACTTCAAATTTCATTTTTTAAAAAAGCTACAAAAAAAATATTTTACCCTCTACATAATTATGGACTCAAAAGCCATTGTTTATTCATTAGCTTGTAGTAATAAAATACTGTAAACATAGTAAATAAAAATTCCTTTAAAATATTGAGCATTGTAGAAGCAATAATATGTGTTTTGATTGCTATAGTCTATTCTTCAAAGCGTACAGCTGGAAATCTTAAATTCTGTTATGAAAAAGCTCTTGAATGCCCTACTTTTTCTAGTGGAGAAGTAAACACAATAAAGTATAAGCAGCAGTTTTTAGTGGAAAATGAATAAAGCTTATTCATAACTTCATTAATTCAACTGAATTTATAATTACCCAGTTCATGGACTATACTCACTGTTGTATGTTCCGTTTTCCAGGGAGATGAACTGTTAGTCTACGAACTCAATAGTTTTGAATAGTACTGAACTCAATAGTCCTCTTTTACCTAAATTTCCCTTTTAAATGGAATATTTAAACATATTATAAACGTATGGGTAAGGATGTGGATATGAATAAGTATATCTATTAAAAATTATCTTATAAGCAAATCTCAAATTCTTGAGCATTTGAATTGTGTTGGGGTTAACGTAGAGCATGAAATCAGCCATAATACCTGGCTTGTTAAAATGTAACAGGTTGGCCGCTGGGGGCAGGGAAGGTCTCGGAGGAGGGCATAGGCCTTTGGAATGCGGAGGCCTGTGTGACCACTCTGCCCTTGGAATGCCATAGGGGGTTGCCTTCCCGAAGCTTTCATAGCCCAAACAGCTGCCCTGTGAGCTAAGAGATGTAAGCATTGTCCCCTAAAGCTATGTTTAGCAGAAAACGCTGATCAGCACATTGTATCTTTCCCATAATCAGAGTCTTCTATCTTCTGTAAGACCCCTTGCCACACATCACTTGCTTGAGAAACAGAGTAATAAAGATTTATGATTATCCTGAAGCATGAATAAAGGTGAGAGCAAAGAAGAGCAAAAGATTCTCATCTCTGAGCGTTGACCCCCTTGCCTTCTCCTCTCTTTCACAGCAAAGTCTGGAGTAATCTTTCATCCGTCAGTACAGGGATTGCTGGCCATTCCCAGCAGAATTGTTAGATTTTTTTAAAAATTCAGATCCACAGTAGCAAAGGCTCACATCATGTGAGGCTAGGACTGCCCCTAATGAGGTTATGGAAAGGAAGGAGGAGAAGTACCTTCTACCCAGGAGAATAGGTATTTAAATGCTGAGTTTTTAAATGTTCTTCTATGGTCTTAATATAAAATTGATCTTGCCCTTGGATCATTATATTTTTCCCAAAATTTTAGGTATGTTCTCTATCTAGTTCCAAACAATACTAAAATTGTCCTTCCATTTAGTCCTACTGATCTTTGTCTCTTCCGACTACGGTATCTTGAAGTACAATTGAGGGAGCAACGCTCCTTAAGGACTAGAAGATTGCTTGGTGCTAAAGTAAGTCTTTTCCAAAGTCAAGGAAATTTTAGCCATAAATAGGTTAAATATCCATTCTTGATGATGTAGGCATTTGAACCAGCCAACTTTGATGCCTGTAAGTATAGTATATCACCAGTAATTATTAATGAAGGTGGACATTGTAGGCTGTATAATTTATAACATAATCTTGGAATTCAATCCCCATACAGAAATATTTACGGCACTTAACACCAGACACATGATCACAAACCACACCCTCCCACAGTTCTGAGAATCTAAGAGCTTACTAAGTTTTGTCCATGTTTTAAAACACAAATTTCATCTCTCAAATGTATCTGCCTTCTCTGAATTTTCTATTCTGTTCCACTGATCTATGTGTCTATTTTTGTATCAGTACCATACTGTTTTGATTACTGCAGCTTTGTAGTATAACTTGAACTCTGGAATTGTCCTTTGTTTGTTCGTTTGTTTCATTCTTCTTTCAAGATTGCTTTGTAGCAGCATTATTTAAAATAGCCAAATTTTGGAAAGCAGCCAAAGTGTCCATCGGTAGATAAATGGATAAAGAAGATGTGGTGTAGAGGCACCTGTGTGGCTCAATTGGTTAAGCAGCTGACTACTGATTTCAGCTCAGGTCATGATCTCAGGGTCCTGGGATCGAACCCCACACTGGGCTCTGAGCTCAGCAGGGAGTCTGCTGGAGATTCTCTCTCTCCCTTTCCATGTGCCCTGCCCCTTGGTTGTGCTCCCCTTCCCTCTCTCTCTAAAATAAACAAATTAATCTTTAAAAACAGATGTGGTATATATATATACAATAGAATATTACTCAGCCATAAAAAAGAATGAAATCTTGCCATTTGCAATGACATGGGTGGAGCTAGAGAGTATTATGCTAAGTGAAATAAGTCATCAGAGAAAGACAAATACCGTATGATTTCACTCATATGTGGAATTTAAGAAACAAAACAAACAAGCAAAGGAAAAAGAGAGAGGCAAACCAAGAAACAGACTCTAAACTATAGAGAACAAGCTGATGGTTACCAGAGGAGATGGGGAGGGGAGGGTTAAATAGGTGATGGGGATTAAGGAGTGCACTTGTGTTGAGCATCAGGAGATGTATGGAAATGCTGAATCACTCAAGTGTACACCTGAACTAATATAACATTGTATGTTAACTAACTGGAATTTTAAAAAAGTAATAAATGTTTTCAAAGTAACTGCCTTCTCAAAATTGAGAACAATATTTTAGTGGCTAAATCCAGTGACTTCTTATTGATTTCCTTTCTTAGCCTCTCTGAAGGCTCTGGAACTTTTGATCACCCCTTCTTTCTGTAAACTCTTTTAGCTTCCAGGATGTTACTCTCTTCTATTCCTTTTTCTTCTTTGAATGTTCTTTCTCAGTTTCCTCTATTATCATCTTCTTCCCGATATCCCTATTGAATTATATTTTCTCTGTTTTTCTGCTTTAGGCCTTAAATAATAAATGCTGGCAATTTTAAGTTATAGGAACACATTTTTTAGAATATACTACCTGAATATATTATAGGCACTTGTAATTCAATAGAACCCCAACTTGCCACATTATTTGTCCTTCTCAGCAGCCCTTCTTTCTGAGTATTGTTTAAAGACATTATCAAGCATCCAGCAGGTTTTCCTTACCTCTTTTTCTAGTTCATTACCAAAAAATTTTTACATGTTGTCTGTATCTCTAATCCTCCCAGACAACATTATTCTCTGCAACCTGAGGGATTTTTCTAGAATACAAATCTAACCTGGTCACACATCTGCTTAAAATATTTCAGTTGGTCATCAAAATATAATGATTTCTGAAATCTTTCGCATGGAATTCAAGACTTTTCATAATGAAGCTCTCCTTTTCCTTCTCTCAGTTGCATCCATTCACTCATTCATTCATCAGTTTAGTTATATCTGTAAATCTATTAGGCACTAAGATTACGAGGTCAGAAATAATACGCACAGTGCTTTCCCCCATGGATCTTCTAAACTTACCCACTTCCACTGTACCCACATGGACTGTTCTACCTCTAAGAATGTCTTGATCTTTCGGACATCATGCCTTTGCCCCTGAAATTTTCACGTATTGTCCTTGTGTCCTCCGGCCATCTCACAGTGTCCTACTTATCCTTAGGGTAACTGAAATTGCAGCATCTTTCTTCAAGTTATAAGTAATTTCTCCTACTTAAGTTCCAGTACAATGTTCTCCAAACTGCCTGTTAATTAACTAAATTATTTGATATTATACAGAAACTAATATGTACTATTACATTAACATACAGTACTATGTATTACGGGGACAAAAAGAAGGTCTTTGGAGTTAGTAAAATTCAGTCTCAACTCCTGACTCTGTCATCTATTATCTGTGTGATTTATTCTAGGAAAATTACTTAAGCTGTCTGTACTTCTCTTTCTTGGTATATGAAAAAGGCTTAATGGGTCTAGTTATATATCTTAATCTAGATACCTAAATTTATGTCTCTAGCTCTACAAACCCATTTACTGCTGTAATATATCTTTGATCAATGCATTTTATTTAAAGGCAGAGATTCTGATATGTAGATAACGTACATACAGTTGATTTGAGGAACCTTATAAAATGCATACCAGTACCCATGTATGATTATATCCATGTCCGCCCTCAACATTGTCTACTTTTCTTGATTAAGGTGCAGACATTAATAAGAATGGCTGGGTTAAATAACTGGCAGTGTTCACAACTAAATAGAACGTGTGCTTATGTGGCATTTTAAGCAATACCTATGACATTAGGCAAGTCATTTAGCTATTCTGAACTTCAGTGTCCTAATTTATAGAATGAGAAAGTAGTAGTGGAGTTCTTTTCAGTTCTAAATTCTCATTCTGATCTTTAATTCCATAATCTATAGAACTCTGGTTATAAAAGTAGTACTGTAATAATGATACCAGAAACTCTGACAGTGCTTCATTGATTTTAAAAATTTTATATGCTCTATCTATTTTATTCTAATGGCTTTGTGAGATGAGCAAGTTGTTACTATGATCTTTTAAGATGAGAAAACCAATGATAATACCCAAATGATACAGGCACATCCGATAGCTAGTTAAAATTAGGTCTTCTGCTTTCCTTCTGCTATGCTAGGAGTCTCCGACCAGTGGGCTCGGGACCCCTTGGAAGTCTCAGGACTCTAAATTTTACATTTTATAAGCCTTAGTAGGATCAATCTTTGCAGTTGTGCATATAGGAATTTGTTTTAACACTTTGGCTTTTTTCAATCATAAGAAAGACCTACCTATCTATTCATCTATATACCTACCACTGACATTGGCTTTATAATTTATGACAGGTGACACACTGTAGTTTGAAAGAAAAGAACAGACCAAGCATCCAAGCAATTTGAATTCCTATCTCTGTTCTTCCTCCTACTTAGATAGTCTGCCTTTTATCTACATCAAATTTCCCATGTGTAGAACAGAAAATAGCAGCCACTCAAGGAATTCTCCATGATGATACATACATATATAAAAGAAAATTAGAGCAAGCCCCAAGTCCTATTTGGCCATTCATTTCAATCCTCTACTTTTTTTTCAAGCCTTTCTTAAGCTGCTCAAAGCAGTAAAGATGCTAATTTATTATGTAAATTAAGGTTTTTACCTTTTTTGAAAGTTCACAACCAGATAAGGAACTAGAGAGAAAAGTCATGGCAGCAAATGCAGCAGCCATGGATTACCAAACTGCAGAATGTGGCTATGCCCCCAACACATCTGGTGGAAACATGGATGTCCTCATAAATAAGAGATTTCTGAGCTGTTGTTCCACTAGACCGTGATCTCCTTGAGTAAGAATCTGCTTTTAATTCATCCTTATGTCCACAATATTCCATTACAGGACGCAGAGTAGGTACCTAATTAGTATTTTGGAAAAGTGAAAAGAATATGGAATCCCAGCTCTGCTGTTTACATGTGTGAAATTGGGCAAAATACTTAATTGTATCCCTTGTAACACGGTAGTAATAATAGTTGCTTCACAGGATTATTTTAACTTTTAAATGTGCTTGGCATTTGTTTAATGCTCTGTAAATGTTAATTTCCCTTCCATTAATCTTGAATGAATTAAAGAATATTTGCTATTTTAGGTAGGATTTTTTTTTTTTTTTTGAGCAAAGGCCTTAATCTATTAGTGTGCACAGAATATACTGGAAATAGCAAAAACGTTTGTGATTACAGTGCAAAATAACTTAAAAGGGTCATTGATGTAGGGAAATAGGCTGAGGACAAAACAACATGAATAGAGTGAGATCATGCTATTAAAGACTTCAAATTACTTACTCAATAATTTCAACTTTTCCTTCTAAGAAATGGGAAAGTATTGTAGTTGACCAGTGCCAAACTTATATTTATGATTTAGAAACAGTCCGTGGACAAGAGTTTAAAGTTAGCCTTTGAGGGTGCCTATCCTCATAGAGGTCCAGACAAGACATGATGAGGGTTCTGGATGGAGGCACTGGCATTGGGGATGGAACAAAGTAGATGGAGGTGAAGCCAATTTAGGCGCTTTCTTGGTAGGACTTGACAAGAGATTAGATGTAAGGAATGCAAGAGCAGAAGGACCTGAAGGTGGCTCCAAGATTTCTAATTTTAAAACTAGGTGAATGACTGCTGTGATATTCACTAAGATAAGGAATAATTTATATGACCATATAACTGGATGAAGGTTTATTGGAAAACAATGATAATAATTAAGTGTTAAAACATAACTGCCATTTATTAAGCACCTAAACTGCCACATGCTGCTTCTTTAAGATGGATGTCATTTTTTTACATTTTACATGTAAGAAAAGTGAGGCTCAGACCTACTGACTTGTCCAAATTTACCGAACTAAGAATTTGAGTACATGTCTGATTTTAAAGATTATGTCTGTAAATGATATGCTATATTATGTATCATACGTAAATTTGGAAATTTTATAAACTACAATAGATTTGGAAAATGAGTTTAATGAGGAAAAAGCAAAACATCTGGCATTATTTAAACCAGAGAAGTAAAGGCATGTTAATAGCATGAAGCTTTCTTATATATGGAAATTGGAAAATTGCTTTTTTTTATAGAAGGCAAAAAAATATCAATATTTTGGAGTTAGATTGAAGTCAAAACAGATAAGTTATTAAAAAGAACTCATTAAGTCAAAGAAATGTAAGACATTAGAATTGAAATGAGAATTTAAAAGGGTGAAAACCACATCTTTGGGGAATGGTGCATAAAGGTGTAAAACATGTCGTGCTAGACTCACATCCTGAGAATAGCACTCCGGAAAATGTGGGAGGAGATGTATGGCTGTTTTTGTTTGGGAAATTGTTTAATGTTATACACATTTTGCCTAAAAGCATGCAAGAGGTTGTTGTCCTATTAGACAGGAAAGAAGCAGCTCTTACACAAATCAGGAAGTAAATTAGAAACTGCAGCAGCAAAACAGGCCAAAAAAGCCCTCTGACCAAGCAAGGCGTAAAAGAAAGAACACAAATAACCAATAGGCATATGGCGAACACCCTACCTATTATTAATCAAAGAAAGGAGAACTAAAACAATGATATAACACTACTGACTAAATTTGCAAATATATTTGTGATAATATTGTCATCTAGGGTAAGGAAAAACAGCTTTTGGTGGAAATGTTAACTGGAAATAATCATGACAATAATACTAAACACTTCTAAGAGTTTCCTCTCCGGCAGGTTCTCTAATGATTATTTTACTTATTTTATCTATTCCATCTCCACAGTCATCCTGTGGAGTAGTTCTATGAACCCCCTTGTACAGATAAGGAAACTCGTCCACATGGAATCAGTCTGTGGTCACACAAGCAGATTGACTCCAGAGCCCGCACCCGCATTCTACTCTCGCGAAAACTCCATTCTAACTGAAGGGTACCTAAATAATTAGTTAAATGTACAAACCCTTTACCTCAGAGATGCAAGAATTTCTCTTAAAGAAATGATTAAAGCTTTGATAAAAATTGATGTATGAGAATAGACAGTGTCACATTTTATATAATAGTAAGAAATGAGAAACAACCCAGGGTCCAGCAATTGAGAATATTTAATAGTTATAAATCAATACTGTGGATGCAATCTATGTTATAATACTTAGAAGATTATTTAATTTCATGGAGGATGATTATATTATGTTTAATTAGTAAGGAAACTGCAGAAAAGTCTATATAGTATAATTATAATCTCTATGAACACAAATCTACCTAAACACATACATACACACACATACACACACCTGAGATATTGTGAGGTTTCTTCATAGAAATGTTAACATGTTCATCCTGAGTATTAGGATATCGGTGATATTTAATTGCATGTCTGTATGTTCTAATTTTTCCATGGTGAGTATGTTAAAACAAACGATCTCTTTGTCACAATCACAAGCTCCACACATGTGACTCTTCGTGATACATAAGAACTGAACAAATCCGACAGAAACATGAAGGTCAAAAAAACCATAACTCAGTCAATGGGGTGAAAATCTGCATCTTTTAATAGACATCCGAAATGTTACTCAAGGACAAAGAAGACTTCCTCTAAGTTGTACTGACGGGAGTAAACAATGGAAAAGCTACTGTCTTCATTTCCCACTAATGTATCTGCTAACACTTGCTTTTAGTGGTTCTGGGAGTCTGTCTAATCCCTGGGTGTCCTAAATGATGGCACTTTCACCACTTCCTGTGGTAGATAGATTATTCGAAAAACTCACAGTGTTTATAGTCAGAGGACTCTTTCCTGAGAATCCATTCTAAAGGTTCTCCTTCAATTTCCTCCTGCTCAGTCTTCCTTGCATCTTAGTAATTATTGATTGTTTCTAACTTCTGCAGCCTGACTCATCCTGTAGGTGTTTATGGCAGCAACCTGTATTCTCAGATATTTCCTCTGTAGTCGAACTCATTCGTGCCCTCATCACCTTAGTGTGACTTCTCTGTATGTCCTCCAGTTGGGTTCAAGTGTATGTGGTTTTCCATCGTGCTTAAAGTTTTCATTCGTGGTGAAGATAATTAAAAATAACTTTTTAGGAAACGTAATAGCTGGTCGGACTATGATTTACACACTAGTAACTTTTTGGCCCCGAGAAAATTTACCCAAAATATGAACATAATGAGTTAGCCTTCACTTTGTTTAGTAAGCAGAAATATGAGCAGCTTATTTTCCGTGGATGATTAGAATGCTTTACTGTGAAGCTTGTTGACCTTTTAAGCCAATGTTCTGCCAGACAGTGTGACATTCTGCCCAAGCCTATGATCCGTGAGGTTTCCCCCATAGGTTCTTGTTAGGAGGAGGAGGAAGGATAATGTGCTGATTGCACCCAGGGATTGTTTTGCCTATTTTTGCAAGACTATGTGAAATCTGCCTTATTAGGAAATACGGCACAGACTTTGGGACCAGACAAGCCCAGCGATAAAGCCAAATCTGCCACTCACCAGCTGTATGACCACAGGTGTGTTGGCTAAAGTCTTCAAACCTTTGTTTCTTTATTTATAAGAAGAGGATACTAATATCTACCATAGAGCATGTCTGTGAAGATTAATTAAAGTAATAAAGTATTTTTTATTCAGAATATCTTCCATGAAAGTTTTTTGAATGAATTACAGAAGTAATTAACTTTTGCCCTTCATACTCTTTTCAAGGGTATAATGACAGCCCCTAGACACAGATTCAGATCTTACTGATAAATGTTGCAATGATGCTCAGTTTCTTTCTACACTTTTCATGGTTTTAAATGTTTATTTCAATCCAAATGAATGGTATTTTTCAACCAGAAATGATATTAACTTATTTCATTTGTTATTAGCATTGATCATGACAACAACTGCCATTCAACAAGCCTTTCTGAGATGATATCTTATAAACAAAAATAGAAGTATAACCAGGGACTCAGCTGTCCATCTCAACCAGTAGGCACATATCACTATTTAGAGACCTGTCACCTGATACTCTCCCACTGCCCTTTAATGCAGATGATCTGTTTGCTTTCTAAATGCTGTCATTAATAATGTCAAATTATATAAAAGCACCTATCTTGACAGTATTCCTTCACTTTCCCTAGACTTTCTTATTTTAGATCATAGTTGGCCATTTGGTGACTTTTGTATATTTTATACTAGTTACAACCATGGACTTTGTGTCAGGCATACTGGGAGTATCTATTCCTAGAGTTATCATATATATTGTTCCCATAGATAAGTTACTTACCCTGTCTCGATTTACATTCTCTATCCGTAATAACAGTCTCTAAGTGGTTATTCTAAATATTTGTTTAGACAATGTTGATAAAGCATTTAGCACAAATCTTGCCACATTTTAATACTCAATTTAACTCTTATCACTGAAATTCAGTTTAAAAAGTATAATGCATATATCTAATTTGGGGGCTATGACACTAAAAGCTCAGGAAATCCTGCCATTTGTGGCAACATGGATGGACCCAAAAGACATTATTCTAAATGAAATAAGCCGGACATAGAAAGACACATACTTTACGATCTCACTTCTTTGTGAATCTGAAATAGTCAAACCAAAAGAAACAGTAAAACGTGGCTCCCAAGGCTTGGGCGAGGTGGGGAGGTAAGGGAGATAATGATCAGAGGGTACACTGTTACAATAATCTGGAGAATTTTATACAGCAGAATGCCTGAGGCTAATGATATGGTATTGTTTACTTAAAAGTTGCCTTACTCATGGACCTAACATTAACAATGCCTTAGCAGCGCCCATCTAAACTGCTAACCAGAGCAGTGTTTTTGCCAACTCTATGGCATACTTGGCATTCTCGAGGATTCTCTCTTAGACTCCCACATCATTGTACCTCTTTCTCTTGTCTGCAGTACCAGTTCCCAGGCCGGTAGAATTTCCTCTTCCATTTTCTCTCTATCTGCTCTGAGTTTCAGCTGCATAGTTGTTGGGGTATTTTCTTCTAATGAAAAAAAATTTCTTCCCAGTGATCTCTGCAAGATTTTCATGAATGGCAGCTGCTCCCTCAAATTGGAGACAATATCATCCCAGGTTCTCCTTTCCTTTCTTACCAGCTGTTTGTGACAAATATCAACACATTCTCCTTTGTTGTCCATTTAGTTTTCTCTCCACAAATAACCTTGATTCTATGTAACAAAAGTGACTGTAGATGGCTGATCCAGGAAACAAAACTTTTTAAACTTAGAACCCAAGGTGGGCATTGAGGGGACCTCATGTTTACTAATTTTTATATATATATATGTATATATACATACATACATATATATATGTGTGTATATATATATACATATATATACATATACATATATATATACATCTGTTCCTCTGTGGATGCCTTCCACTATCTTATGATTATTTCATTCAATTCTAGTGAATTCTGTATCATTCCTCATGGAAGATCTAGCTCAGTTTCTCCTTTCTCTTCAAGCCTTAGTCTTCTCAAGTCCTATCTTGCTTACTGACTCACAGAGAATAAGGCTATTTAATATGATATTGAAATTTAATTTGTACAAATTCTGACACGTGATTCCATGTATTTTTCAGGGCTTTCTCTAGCCTCAGAGGAAATGTGTTTTCTTTAAACATATATCCTCGCGTGAATTAGTTCTCAGCCTTAGACTGAACAAAAAAGATGATTGAGAAGACAAATAGAGAATTAACAGGATGAAGACGAAGAAGTTACCTTAAAGGATGAGCAAACGTTAGCCAGGTTGTCTTAGTTTTAGACCCACGAAAAGCAGAGCCTGAGACTAAGGCTTATATGCGGGTAGTTTGTTTGGGAACTGATCCTAAGCAGCACAAGTGAGGGACAGCAGGAGCAAAACAGAGAAGGTGGGCAAACCAGTGTAACCATACGTTATGGGGTTGGATACCAAGATGAGTGACTGGTGCTTGATTATGTGGAACTTTCTCAAGAACTTTTTATAATATTCTCAAAACTATCCACCCAGAGGGTGAAGGAGGAAACATTTATTTATATCTTCTATTGGTCAAGAAAGGTATTTATCCAAAGAATACAAAAATGCTTATTTAAAGGGATACATGCACCCCTATGTTTATAGCAGCATTATTTACAAGAGCCAAGATATGCAAGTCGCCCAAGCATCCAACAATTGATGAGTGGATAAAGAAGATGTAGTGTGTGTGTGTGTGTGTGTGTGTGTGTGTGTGTGTAAATAGTGTATATGTGTGTATATATATATATATATATGTAGTGTGTATGTTTATATATATATATAATGGAATATTATTCAGCCATAAAGAAGAATGAAATCTTGCCATTTGCAATGATATGGATGGAGCTAGAGAGCATAATGCTAAGCGAAGTAAGTCAGTCAGAGAAAAACAAATACCATATGATTTCAGTCATATGTGGAATTTGAGATGCAAGACAAACGAGAAAAAAAAGAGTGAGAGAGAGAAAGAGAAAGACAAAACCAAGAAACGGACTCTTAATTATAGAGAACTGATGGTTACCAGAGGGGAGGATGTGAGAATATGTATTAAACAGATGATGGGGATTAATGAGTGCACTTGTCTTGATGAGAACCGAGTGATATATGGAATTGATGAATCACCCTATATCACCCCTGAAGTTAACTGTATGTTAACTAACTGGAATTAAAATAAAAACTTAAAAAGTGAAAGAAAAAAAAAAGGAATGGCCCCACAGGCATTGATTTCTCCTGCACCCATTCATGACTATTAGGCAGATTTCCATTTATCATCTCACGTGGCAACATCAGAGAAATCCTTGGCAGGATATGAAATGTACACATACAGGTCCACACTTGCAACAAACTCCTTGAAGCCACCACAAAACTATTGACACATAGTGTTTCAAGTCAGCAGTGGGCTCCAGAGGGTTTGAAGAGACACATTAAAAATATCTGATTCACAGATCAAGGGAAGAAAGGTAGCAAAGACATAATGAAAAACAATACAGTGGTGTGAGCCAAGAATGATTAAAAAAAAAAAAAAAAGTAATGCAGCAAGAATAGTCCTCTAAAACCAGGTATGGTGAGAGAAACTGGAGAAGTAGATGGGGCTTTCATGCCATGCTAAGAAACTTGGAATTAATTCTATAATTAATGGGAAATAAATGAATGATTTAAAGGGATGTAATCACTGCAAATGCTTCAATATGTAATAAAACAGTTGGCAAGAATCGGGATAAGAAACAATATTGGAAAGCGATAAACGGAATGACAGGAAGAAAAAAAAATATTTGAAAAGTTGGGATTTTTGCCTCAGCAAATGATATGTCAAGTCAGTGGTTCTAAACTCGGGGCAATTTTACCTCCCAAGGGACATTTAGCAATGACTAGACATTCTCTTTGTCACAAAGGGAGGATGCTACCGTATGGGTAGAGGACAAGGAGGCTGCTACATATTCAACACACAGAACAGCCTCCAAGAACAAAAATTATCCAGCCTCCAGGGTCAATGGTACCAAAGTGGAGAAACCATAAATAGGTACTTTGTTTTAGTTCAGCCAAAGGATGTAAGTATGCATATACTTATACATATACATAGCTTGATGACATTGAAGAAATAACAAAGGAATAATGAATTATTAGAGCAAGATCCAGTGGCAGAAGGAAAACCAAAGAGGGTAAGGTTTTTATTATGATAGTGTTGAAGTAAATTTGGTGAGAACATATACCTTAATAATACTGAGTTTTTCACCCTATGAACGTGATACAGCTCTAAATTATTTATGTTTTTTAAAATCTCTACCAGCAGTTATTTGTGGTTTTCAATACAGAAGTCTTTCACGTCTTTTTAAAAATATCTTCCTAAGTATTTTGGGTTTTATGATGCTCTTATAAATATTTTTTTCATCTTTCAATTGTTTGTTATTAACATATAAATAAAATTGACTTTTTGTATTGACCTTACTAAATTCACTTATTAGTTATAGAATTAAAAACCCTGAAAATTTAATTTTCTCCAGTATCTATTTTTTAATAATCTTACAACTGGATAACTGAAAGCACACTGTTGCATCCTAAAATTACTCACTCTGATTGTCCAGTTGTTTTCAGACATTTTCAGTGGCAAAACCCTTTATTCAAATGAAATTTTAACTGGTAGCCCAAACAAATAAACAGATAAATCAGAGTTTCCCTGGCTGAAGTTTGTGTGAGATGAGGGAAGCAAAACCTGGCCTGCTTAGCCCAGCAACCACCAATGTGTATTATGTGGGAATTTGTCTGAGCCCCCAAGGGCTCCGCAGAACGTAGCTAGGAAACCAGAGCAGGTTCTGGGGGCCTTGCATATATATTAAGAATTTCAACTTTAGGAAATAGTCAAATTTCTATAATTATTGAATGAAAATTTTTGTATTGAAAGACATTGTAACATGAACAGAGAAAGAGAAGCATAACTGCATACGGGACTATTTTAAAAACATAAGAAAACACTTACTAGGAAAGTGGGGTAACTTTGAACATAGGCAAAACTCAGAATGGGAATCAGAGATAGTCTATTAACCCTGGAAAATCCAAATGTCAAATTAAAAGCATGGAAAAGCAAAGCAAATAAGAAGGGAACACAAACACACACACACACACACACACACACACACACACACACACACACACCCCTTTCCTAGAGAGACAGAATAGCAGAAGCTTTTGAGTTCAATGGTAAACATTTGAATCCTTGCTCAAATTGATACTACTGTGTGATCTTGGCCAACCTCTTTCAAATCTCTAACCCTTAACTGGTTTATCTATAAAATTAACTTTTTTGAAGTTATGGAAGTAAAGTATTTCCCATCAGTAAGAGCTTAATTACAGGTTTCTTAAAAAGAAAATTCTCTGCTCTCACCCCCACCCATCCAATTCAGCAGCCTTCTCTATCAGGCTACCTCTCCCAAAGTTATACATACATAAACTAAATAGTCACGGTGACCTCGTGCACATTTGGTTTTTAGAAATTATGGCATAATAGCAAGAGCATTCATGCCATATAAAAGAATCAATTCCAGGTAGATTCAAAACCTAAATGTGAAAGGCAAAGCCATAAAACCTTTAGAAGATACTATGGAAGAATATATTAATATCTTTGGTATCTTAAACAAAATCCAAAAAGCAGTAGCCATGAAGAAAAAGATTAATAAATTCAACTATGTTAAAATTACGATCATAATTTTGCCTTCTTCAAAAGATATCATTTTTAAAAAGTGAAGCATCACAGAATGGAGAAAGGTATTTGCAACACAGATAGCTGACAAAGGGATTTTATCCAGATTATTTATGATAAGGAAGAAAACTAAAAAGTCAGATAACCAGAGAGTAAAACCGGTGAGACTTAAAAGAACATTTCACAAAGAGGAAACCAAATTACTAATAAACATACGCTAAAGGCACTAAACTTCAGAAGTCAAGAAAATGCTAAATAATATTTTACTTCATGTTATACATGTATACATGTTAACGTATGTTAACAAGTATATAAACTACCAGAATTTTCCTACATGGCTGGAAGGACTGTAAATTGGTACCTCTTTGATAAAGCTCTTTGTTTACCTCTTTGGTAAACGATATACCATAATCTAGAAATGTTAAAGAGGTAGTCCCTTTCATTCAGAAATTTCACCCCTGTGTATAGTCCATAGAGATAAACATACTTATTTGCAATTGATACAAGAATGTTGAGAGCACAGTTGTTCATAATTGTCAAATATTGGAAGCAATCCAAATGCCACACCACTTTAGAATGGAAAACACATTATGGATACATAAATAAAGCAGACCACAGGTACAGCAACATTAGTGTCTCCAAAAGACAGTTTTTTGAACAAAAGAGAGCAAGTAACAAAAGATTACAGACACTGTGTTTACCTAAAGTTCTAAAAAAGACAAAATGAAACTGTTTAAAAATGTGATGAAACCCAACACCCAGCCCTCCCCACCAAGAGAAAGGAAACTCCTCACCTCACCAGACCTCAGCTGGAGTCAAAAGTGGGGGTCTTTACAGGTTAGGAGCTGGAGCTCCCTGGGCAGAGAACCCCTCCTTGTTTCCACCCAGTTACACACCTGCGCGCACACACACACGCGAGCGCGCACGCACAGGTACAACAAGGAAACACACTCATCGTACTCTTACCTCCACGGTCACAGTGCATGTGCACCCCTAAATGTACAAGAACAGGCGTGCTCAGCTGCCCTCTGGTTCTGCGGGCATCTACTCATGGGTAATACGCACATTCATTGCCAGCATTGCACATACACACCTCTCGCACCCACTTGCACTGGCAGGGAATTTTTTAAACTTGTTCATCATTAAAAAAAAATGTATACATGAGCAACAAACTTATAAAAGAACTCAAGGAAATCTTTTAAAATGAGTTAGGAGAGTAGCTGCCTCTGGGGAGAAATGAGGGATCGGTGATTTGTAAGGTGTATCGGTCAGGGTCCCAAACAACTAACAGAGGAGAAATTACGAACATGTAACTACAATTCTGAAAAATACCTTATGGCTGAGGGAGGTACACACGGAAGGACAATCTTGGAAGGGGTGTCCTTCCTCAATATTGGGGTTCATACCTTGTAAAGAAAGGGTGGTAGTTGAAGCTCCCAGCACGGCCAAGTTCACGGAGTTATCCAGGCCGAAGGTGGTTCGCAGTCACTGGGCAAGCAGGAAACATCCCTCTGGGGTACAGACGGGCCAAGGTCGGCTGACAGACACAGAGGGAGTTGGGACACCTCCTCGTTGCGAATGCTGTATCAGCAATGCAGCACATGCTTAAGAGACCATACGCGCCAAAGGCAACACACACCGGAATAAGAGAAACCCCTTCCGCTTGCAAAGTCCCTCTAGCTCCCTCTACCGATAACGCTTAATATCGCATAGGCAGCAAAGAAAAAAAGCGCTTAAAGCTCTCTTATTGCGGAGCAGGTTAAAAAAAAAAAGGTGGGTTTCAAGGCGAGAGGCAATCAACTGTTAACAGGCACAGAGGAGATAGAGAGCCTTCTGTGATGCCAGTAATGTTCTAATACTTCACGGCTGTGATAATTACACAGGTGTTCTCATTACAGCTATTGTTAAACTGAGTATTGTGCACGCTTCTGTATATTTCATAATAAGATGTTGATTTTAAAAATCAAATAAGCATATATATGATTAGCATTTAGCTAACTTAAATTGTACTATATCTCCTGCTGCTAACTAACCACAAATTCTTTGCTAAACCACCTAATTTTTCCTCATCTTGAATCCATTGTCCTTAAAATGGAGATGGTAATACCTGTCTAGCTATACGAAGCAATTCACATTTTCTAACAAAAGGAAAAGGGGGGGGGGGAAGGTAATATGTACAAAAGTGTTTTGAAGGCCATGTGAACATGTACAATTAAAATAAGAATTATTAATTTGTCAGTAATTTTGAAAACTCCAGTTTTTGCAAAGAAAAGTATATTACTCAGGGTTCTCCAGAAGAACAGAACCCATGAGATAAATACATAAAAGAAGTGATTGGCTCACATGGTTAGGGAGGCTGAGGATTCCCACAATCTGTCTTCTTCAAGCTGGATACCCATGAAAGCCAGTGCGGTAATTCTAGTCCAAGTCTGAAGGCCTGAGAACCAAGAGAACCAACGGTGTAAGTCCCCACTCCAGGGCAAGAAAAGATCAATATGTCACCTCAATAGTCAGGCAGAGAGAATTCTCCCTTCCTCCACCTCTTTGTTCTATTCATTCCTCAACAGATTAAATGATGCCCATCTACATTGGTGAGGACAATCTAATTCACTCTGTTCACAAATTCAAGTGCTAATCACTTCCAGAAATACCATCGCAGACACATCTAGAAATGTTTATCCAAACATCTGAGCACCTCATAATTCAAAATGACACATAAAATTAACCATCCTAAAAAGCACATATTCATTTTAACAGTGATACTACTACCAAAAAGACGGAAAACTAAAACGTCTAATGCCAGTCTTCTCATTGAGAGTCAAGAGCATGTAAACAATTATTTACACAAAAATTAAATGTTTCTTCTCTTATTGTCTGAAGTATATATTTTCCAAGCTGAAAGTGACCTAGAAAGTATCTAGTCCAATCCTCCATTTGTAAATATGAAAACACTGATGCCAGAAATGCTCATATTTTCAGTTAATGAATTCCAGAGTTAGAATTAGAATCCAATCTCCTAACATACAATTTATGTTCATCCCAGAATATTACACTGAGGATTTTAACAAATCCCCTAAAGTTGCAGCAAATCGGTGAGTATGAAAAGAAGCAGCAGCTATGGTCTACTTCCTTCTTTGCTCATTTGATTTCTCCCCTTTTGAGTAGGTTTGAATCCGAGATTTATTACCAGTCGGTAGCCTCTGGCAGTGAGGGGAAGATGAGCCTGCCATAATGGAATAAAAAATGAAAAGTGTGATAAGATGTAATGAAGTGAAATAGAATCTCTGCTCAATGCCCAAAGAAGACTGTCACCGTTGGGGTGCTGCAGCCCGCTGGGCTGTGCTCAGGTGGGCACACGTGAGATCAGCACTGTGTTGACTGAACATGCTGTCATTTGAGTCTCTGAAATCCCACACGTCTATGAGTTGATGTGAAGAATGAATGGCGACACAGTGTTGTTATGATACTCAATCTTGGTTAAAATCCAGTTCGTAGAAATGAGTTGAAGCAAAGTTTGGCTCTGCCTTCTAATGACTTAGATATTTAAATAATAAGTTCTGAACCAATTCTACCCGAGTTCATTAATAGGTTACAAAACACACTCGCAGACAATAATTACTACAGTCTCCTTGCAGAACAGGTGGGGGCTACTTGGAGACCTTGGGCAGAGAAAGTGTTTCTTGCCTCAAATCAGAAACCCTGAGTCTTTGTGAAGTTTGGACTTGTGTAAGAGTTGAAACAGCTCTGACATCCTCCATTACCTGTGGAATGTAAAACGCGGCCATTCTGCAGCTGGATGGCAGCGATAAAGTGCAAACTAATGGTGTTCACACTCTGCGCAGACCCTGATGGACCTGGCCTTTTCAAAACAGGGAGGCTAATGTCTAACAAGTCATGTAAAAGTCATAGCGAATGAACCTTAAAGTAAATGCAACATAACATCCCTTTGCATTTCAGTTTTCCTTGAAATATCATCACTTTAAGTTCAGAGTCAAAGCCAAAGGCAACAATTCTGGGTGAGTTTTGAAACGTGTGTTAACTTGACCAGAAAACAATCTAGTAAAAAGAAAGTTGAATCACTTGCTGTTGCTTGACAGTTTTAGCACTCGCTTTTCGCTTTGGTAATCAAGGTGCCGGAATTGGATTCAAGATACTTTCCCTGAAATTAGAATTCCATCATTTTTAGTCAAAAGCTAAAACAGCAATTTATGAAAATATAAATTAGTTTCATCATAGAAAATACTGGAAGTGGAGGCTTTTTGAAGACCTACCATGTAGAGATGTTTTTGCATATATTACGTGCAAAATGACTATACATAACCTTCTGAGTAGATACATTTCTATTTTTTCTCATTTTACTGACATAGCAACTCCAGTTCAGAAATGTAAAAGAATTGTTCAAAGTTATGAATTCAGTAGATGGCAGATCATAATAAACCTGCAGCCTTGTTCATAATTTTTTGTTTTAAACATATAACACATTATATTTGTTAATCACTATATTTAGAGCGGTACAAACTACATCGTATCTATGTTTGGTTGGTTTAACCTGTATGCCTCTCCTCCTGTAGTAGAATACTGGGTTTCTATCACAATTCTAAGGCTGGAGGACAGCGTAGGCAGCCAGGGTATCACAGACGAGGTGTGAGAGAAGAAACAGAGATTGAAACATGGCATACAAGATCAGTGAACCAGAATTTAGGTGATTCGGCTTCCAAGGGACATCACTGTAAGAAAATAAAATTAAGAGAAAAAGATTAGTACTTCAGAAAGAAAATAAAATGCTTCCTCAGCTCTGACCTAATCAGTTGAAGGGTGTTATAGTTATGATTTGTGTCTCTCCACTTCCTCCTTTTGGAGACGTCTTAAATATTTAAAGGCTTCACGCAGTCTCCTTTAAACAGAAACTTCTGGAGTAAAGGCTATAGCTGGATCCTTCCATAATTATGAGCTACGGTTTGCGGCCCATATTTTTTCCAACTTTATTGAGGTATGATTGACAAATAAAAATCATATTTATTTAAGGTGTACAATGTGACATTTTAATACGTGTACATTGTGAAATGACTACCACGATCAGGCTAATTAACATATTCATCCCCCTGCTTAGTTACCCTTGTGTGTGTGTGGTAAGAACACATAAAGATCTAAGAAGATAACATCTAAAAGGATCTAAAAAGCAGGATAAACCTTGAGGCTTCTACTCCTGACTGGCAATGAGATTCAACTAATTAAACAAACAGGTAAAAGTAAGAACAAGAATTCAGAAGGTAATTGCTGTAATCTACACCTACGTAGCTGCAGTGACAACTCGTGATCAAATAGAGATCATACAGATTCAGAATGTAGCCTCCAATTTAATTTCAGGATGAGAGCTGTTTACTACTTTTTATGGCGGAAGTGAAAGTGCAAGCTGGAGGAGGAGGATGGGCAGAGGGAGAAGAAGAGAGAGAACCTTAAGCAGGCTCAATACAGAGCCCGAGGCGGGGCTTGATCTCACCACCCTGAGACCATGACCCAAGCCAAAATCAAGAGTCGGACCCTTAACCAACTAAGCCACCCAAGCACCGCAGGATAAGAGCTTTTTAGAAAGTTGCCTTCATCTTACTATTTCTCTAATACGAAAAATAAAGCAAAATTATCTTCTCATTGGAATTATTTGGTACAATAAATAGATGGTCTAATTAGTATAAATATACCCTCTCCCCTTGAGGTTCAGTAAAGTAAAATAGAATAAATGTGCTTTGTTACCTGTTAAACAACACTCTTTTTTGGATGTTAGTCATATTTTATGTTATTTTACTGTTTGGTGTTTTAGAATGATCACTTATCATCTTTTTAAAGACATATATTTTTAAAACTTTTTCCTAAAGGTCAAAAATTTAAACATCACTAAATATCTTTATTTTTCATAAAATGGTTCTCATGCAAAAAAAATGCTGAAAAAGAGTATAATTTACTAAGTGGGCAGTTTAGAAGGGTAGGACACTTCAGATCTGGATAATAAATTAATCCAGTTTAGTGATGGGAACAAATTAACATTTCCTGGAAAGTTCCAACATCTTCATAACATTTTATAATGTTTCCTAACTTTTGGTCAATGCTATTTTTCTTTAGCATTACAGATACTGGTATGGAGGAAAACTTCTGGTTCTATCATGATACAAAGTATATATATTCCAAGGAGGGTTTGTTTCAGAAAGGAGTGTTTGTATTGTTCTCTTTAGTAAGCTTAGTTTACTTTTGGTTGTTTTCAACTGAGGAGAAAGAAAATATATAGATGTTATTCCAAAATAGCTTAGGGGAAAAAATACAGAGAGATAGTAAGAAGAGCCTGTCAATGGAGGTGTGAAACGCCCCAGGGAATCAACCGCCACAGACGCAGCCTAGCAGATTTTCTTGTGCTTTGACAGGAATAGACAGAGTATTAGTGAAAAGGATCACACAGTTACACTCAGGGTTGTTGATACCTCTTCAAGAAATAAAAATCAACTTGTTCTTTCTTTCCTCAGTTAATCATTTTCTGTGTGATATATAGGTTTCCAAACACATACAAGTCCCCTGAGAATCTGTTTCTACAGGTTATTTTCTAGGGTGAGAAGGATCTGGAATCCAGCCTCTCTTCGGTAGAAAATTCATCTTCCAAAGCTCAGGACAAAAATGTCATTATAGAAACACTTAATTGGGACAAAATAATTTCTAAATAGACTCTTTATAATTGTCCTATGTTGAGTTCTTACTCTGTGCTAAGTGCCTTGTATATATTATTTCATTTAATACTACAAACATATTAAAGCCTATCAATCAAATATGTACTGTTATTATTATTATCTTGATATTACAGAAGAGGAAGCCAGGATATGGAAAATTTAGGTTGCTCATTCAACACCAAATAGCTACTAAGTTACAGAGTTAGAATGTGAACTCAGGCTTACCTGATTCCTAAATTTACACCCTCAATGTTCTCTTTCTACTACTTCTCAAGCAGTGGATTTCAGTACAAGAAAATTGTCTGGATGATATCTGACAGCTAATTAATGTGTTGGAGCAGTAGTACAGGTATCTTTATTAATCAGTTCTATCAAAAAAAATTATAGCAATTGCTATGTGGAATTCTTAGGAAATGATGTCTCTATAGTTATATAAAGTTCAGTCATTTTCAGAGAAGCAGGGGATTTCTATTTTTTTTAAGGTTTTATTTTTAAGTAATCTCTACACCCAATGTGGGGCTTGAACCTACAACCCTGAAATCAAGAGTTGCATACTCTACCAACTGAGCCAGCCAGGTGCCCCAGGGAAGTGAGTAATTTCGAGTAAAAACTATGTTCGGTGTTTTATGTACACAAATTTATCTATTATAAAACGTTGTAGCCAAAGCTGGAATCAAGGATTATCTATCTAAATTTTTAGATAAATCATGGAATCTAAACCAATGAAAGATGGTTACATTAGTTGGCATTCTGACTTTCTTCTGCTTTGGTCCTTCGGTATATCATGCTTTTGCTTCTACCCTGGATTCCAGCAAAGTGAGGGTCAGGAGCAAGAATATCCTTTCCAAATCCTTCTAATCTGGACTAAGCATCAGATTGACATGAGACAGAGTAACAAGAGAATCCACACAGACATGGAAATTCCAAAGACAGACAGGCAAAATGAGGTATATATGGCATCCTGAACTAAGAAGAAGGGGGTAGAGGTCTAGAACTTCAAAGGGAGGTAATGCAATTCTCAGGAAGACGAAAAAGAGTAACTGTTTGGTAAACAAATGTTTGCTGGGCTGCTCAGAAACAATGGGACAGAGGACTTTGATTAAACAGGCCTTGCTAGGTCCCTCTCTGTCTACTATGCCTAGTTCATACCACAATGTAGTTATCTATGGTGATCGTTCTCTTTCTGGAGCAGATCCTTCATTTGAACTCTTTTTTTGGCAGTTGTGGAGGAGGTAAAGAGCTTTTTCTCATTGTCCTGGAGTTTTATTGCTTTTTAACTCAAAATAATCTTCAAGCCAAAGTGTCTCATTTTGGGTAGCCTGCCCTTGACCCCTACAAGAGTGTCTGTTCCTACCCTGCACGTCTCTCTTCCTCCATCCTTGAGTCTGCCTTAGAACCCCAGGGAACTAGAATCAGACATTATTCCTGCCTGCAAGCATCCCATGGACACTCTGAAAATTCCAGATTATCTGTTATTTTCTCAGTACATATTAACAAAAATAGCAGATGAAGAGTCATGCGAATCTCTACATATGTCTGATAAACTTTCAAATATCAAGGCAATAATGTGTGTCCCTATTGAAAATATTATAAACACATACCAGTATTAGGACATGCCAATAAATTTTCATTTAGATTTTCTAGGAGGCATAGAGAAATAGCATGGGCAGGCATGTTACTTTTGAAATTTTACATGATATCAAAGGCTCAGACTTGAATTGTTCATCATCCAACTGTTCCACTGGTGGCCTTCTTTTGTGTATTGTCTAAATTTATGTGACTGGATCATATGTTTAATGTAATATATTTGTGAATATACCAGCCAAAATGAAAACCTTATTCTTTTTTTTTAATTTTTGTCAATTGTATTGAGGTATAATTTAAAAAAAAAAAGCATATCTATTCTAAACATACAGTTCAATGAATTTTGACAAATACGTGGTCTTGGGTAACTACCTGTACAATCTAGAAATAGAACACAAACATAATCCCAAAAAGTTCCTTAGAGCTCCTTCGCAAGTTAATATGTTTCCCTCACCTCCACCCTGGACTCCCACTTCTCTGCTTCTCTTGCTGTAGTTTAGACTCTGTAGGACTTTCGTGTAAATGGAATCATACAGAAGGTGTTTTTTCTTACTTATTTCTTTCACCCCAATTTTTTCGAGATCCAATCAGACTGTTGCAGGTATCAGTGTTTCCAGGTTTCACATCCCTACCACCCCCCCACAATGTTTAAGAGATATAAGGTATATATCACTTCCCACACTGGGTGCAATCAAACTTTTTAAAACTTTTGTCAGTTTTGCTTCACATTGCCCTGACAATGAATGAAGTCAAACATCTATTTACTAGCCATATGTATTTGTTCTGTTGTGAAATGCTTTTTCATGTGCTTTGCCCCTTGTTTTCTCTTAGTTGTTGGTGCTTTACATACTAATTCATAGGGGTTTGTTAACTCGTCTTGATAAAATTTCCTTTTTGGCTGAGTTTGTTGCTAGTGATGTTTTCCCATTTATAACTCATGTTTTCACTTAGGATTATTTTTTGATGAACCAAATTTTTTAATTTTTATATTGTCAAATACTGCTAATAATTTTTGTGCCTAAAATATGTTCACCAATATGTTCTACTAAGACATTCACAGGTTTTTGAAATATTAAAATCCTTTATCTGGTGATGATTTTATTTTTGTGGGTAATCAGTTATCCGGTTTCATTTACTGAATTCTCTCACCTTTCCTTACTGTTGAGACAGGCCTCCTCTGACATATCTAAATTTCAGCGGATGCCTGAGTCTAGTTCTTAGTTCTCTGTTCGATCCCATTGGCCTACTTTCTATCCCTGTGACAGTTACATACTATCTTTATTATTACAGCTTATAAAAAATTCCCATAATTAATATGAATAAGCATATAATAAATTGTTTACTTTCAAAATGAAATATGAAACAATAGTCAAAACAAATGAATTTGAGCTAAATACAATAATAAATATGAACATTAACAACATAGTATTTGTAGGAAAAAAGCCCTAAATTATTACATATAGCATCATATACTTTTTAATAAAGTTAAAAACAACTGAAAAATATGCCTTTTTATGGGTAAACAAAAGAAAAGAAATTATACAAAAAGAAAATGTGTAAGACTGCTCTTCTTCAGGCTTATATTAGAAAATCTGTAAACATAATTCACCACATTAAGGTATCAAAAGAGAAGAGCAATAGGACTATTTCAAATAGGTTCAGGGAAAGCATTTGATAAAATTCAACCTAAATTCATAATTAAAAAAAAAAACCTCTTAGTAATTCAGAAATAGATGAGAACACCATTAATCTGATAAAAATATCTTTGAAAACAAAAAGGCAGAGATTACTGAGTCCCATCCATCTTCTACCAACCACTTCAGACACAAAAGGAAAAGTTAAGCTGGAATAGAAGTAAAACTGACCAAGTCGGCTAAGCCATATGATGACACGGCAGCCTGCATCACCAAGCAAGGTGAATTAACTCCAATGAGGAAAGTATCTTTTTCTCAGTTACTTGTAAAAAAAAAATTGTAAAAATCCGTTGGTCACTTTGGAGAGTCTTCTCAAGTACTGAGCTAAAGACAGAAGATGCTGAGGGAAAAAAAAGATTATTCATGAGTACAGAGAGAAAATTGTGACGACGCTTTGAGTACATCTGCAGTGATATACTATCTCTTTTGGAGAAGTCCTTGATCACAATGCTTCACGAGCAGAGAGTGAAATCTTCTATTTGAAAGTGAAAGGAGACTCTGTTACGTGTGTGGGGTTGCTTCTGGTGCTGAAGGAAAGGGGTTGTGGATCAGTCACCACAAGCATACCAACAAACTTTGAGGTCAGCAGAAAAGAAGTGCCAGCGGACACATCCTATCAGACTGGGTCTCCTCCTTAACTTTTCTGTGTTCTATTATGAGGGTTGAACTCCTCTGAGCAAACCTGCTCTCTTGCATAGACAACTTTTGATGAGACTATTGCTGAACTTGATACACTAGGTGAGGAGTCATATATAGCAGGCAAAAATGAAAGGACTGAGAGGCAACTTGACCTTGCAGACGTTGGATACCCAATGAAACAAAGCTGAAGCAGGAAAAAGAAGGGAAAATTAATTAGCCTTCCAAATTTTGTCTGCCTCATTCTAAGATTTACACAGTAGACCATTTGTTATCTAAGCTATCCCACAGATAGGCTTTTGTTTATGATTTGTGATAGGTTTATGTTACTACTATTTGAATTTTTATCTTTCTTATGTGGTTTTTATGCTTAATATTAGAGGAGTAGAGCTGCTTAACATGTAGGGAGTTGTCTTTCTTTTTTGGCATTCATTTATTTATTCATTGTTAATTAAATTTTTATTTTAATTCCAGTATAGTTCACGTATTAGAGTGTTATATTAGCTTCAGGTGTACCATACACTGATTCAAAATTTCCATACATCACCCTGTTCTCATCATGACAAGAACACTCCTTGAGAGGTGTCTGTTTTCGAGGTGCCCAATATAAGAATATGGAATTTTTATACAGCTTATAAACGTTTGGCACAGTACTTTTGGTATATTGTGGCTATATCTCAATGGATATCTCGATGTTAAATGAAGTGTAATTGTCAGATACACAATCTCAATGTGCACACTTTTTTTGAGTATAGTTGACACGCAATATTACATCTGTGTCAGGTATGCAACATAGTGATCGGACAGCTCTAGACATTATGCTGTGTTAATCACAAACATAGCTACCATCTGTCACCATACAACTCTATCATGATACCATTGACTATATTCACCATGCTGTACCTTTTTCTAATGTGCACACTTCTGACTACAGCTACACAAGTATTCCTCTACGGAAAGTTGTGACCCACTTCGCTCTGGATAAGGGCAGAAATGGTTCATATTTCATACCTTGTAAAGTTCCCTGCTGTGTATTTTCATTATTTTTGTTACACTTATTTTTATCTAAATGTTTAAGTCAACCCAAGAGCAAATGTATAAGAAAAGATGCTGTAAAATCAAATTTCCTAATAGCCATCATTTTCATATACGTCAATCACTAGTAAAACAAACAAACGATGTGTTATTTTAGGTTTTTTCATTTTTGTGCTCTACATGCATGACTGTAAAACTAGTTAACAGAGAAATAACTTAAAAGGATGGATAGGTTTGTTTAATTTTTCATGAAACTTTCAATACCAGTCCAGGCATAATTGTTAGGATCATGTATATTAAGATGATGTAAGTGGAATAAAAGTTTTATGACTGGACTCTTAAAAAAAAGGATGGCCTACTGTCATCCTTTATTCACTTTTACTTTACATCATAGTCCGTGTAATAAGATGAATAATTAGAGATGTGGGATAAGAGAGGAGGATAACACTCTGTTTCTTTACAGATGATGTTACTGTTACACAGAAAACTCAAAATAATCTACAATTACTAGAAGGCAGGAAAGTCTTGTCAGGATAACCGGATGATGGTTAGTATGTACAAGACAACTGCATTTCCATACACCTTCAACGGATAGGTGGGATGTGTAATTAAGGCTTTTTACAATAGTATTAAAAATATCTAATAGCTAAGAGATAATTTTCGAAAAATCAGGCAGCCTTTTTACTGTGAAAAATATACAACTTTCTTAAGAAATATCAAAAAAGAGCCTACAAAAAGGAGTTACACCATATTCACTATAGGAAGACAAATTGATTTGTAAGATTCAAAGCAACTTCAATAAAAATCTGTTTTCAGAGAACTTGACAATTTTTATTCCAACATTTAATTTGGAAAAGTAATGTGCCCTGCATAGCCTGAGCGCTCATATTCCCCCAGGGAGACGTACTACTTTGTTAGGAAAAAATGATCTGGCTAATAGGGCCAGATCCTAGTGTGTGTAAAACTTTATAAGTTCAAGGATCACAGAGATGGATGTACCCCAGGCTGAAGAGCCCGAAACACCAGAGTTCCCACAAAACAAACAAACAACAACAAAAAATTCAGTTCAAGGCTTTACCCTCACCACCCTGGAGAAACAGCCTTAGGAGGAATTACTTCTTAGGTTGTAATTCACCAGCCAGGGAGATTTAGTTGGGGGAAAATAGGAAAGGGACTTTCTGATGCTAATTAATCTCTACCTATTTTTCTCAGCTCTTTGTTTACTCCTGAAGGCCTCTAAACCAGCAAATGTGTCACCAGGTGAGGGAGTAGGCATTGATTGTCTCAACACAGCTAATGGGAGAAGCACCAGCAGAATTCTAAGGACCCTTTCCTTATTTTATCTTGTCCATGCTTCCTTCCCTCCCCAAGGTTTGAAAGACAAATAGGCTACAGCAGACGGGCATTTAAGAGATTCCTAATGCAGGAGGAATAAACATTTTTCACTATGTCTCTAAAGGCAAATGATGTAGAGTGCAATACACAAAATTATGGGGACTTTCTGGAGTAGGAACAATCCCCAATAACTTATCTGCAGCACTCCTATTTCCTCTCAATCAAGGCTTATCAGAATACAAGAAAAAATAAAGATATTTAAGAGATAATCTTGACTCCACTGTATTCCTAAAGAGTAAATCACACGCAAACTCAAGCACTTTAATTATTTTTAGTGTGATCGGGTAATAATTTACACACAGAAATTCAGACGTGAGAAAAATTATTTATTTTCACTACCTGGTTTCATCTGCATTCTGGAGCTCACCTTCTCATTTGGTCGTGAAAAACAGAACTTAAATTTCCATTTGAGCTAACTTAACTTCTTCCAGTTTAAAACACATCACACTTGTATTTAAACATGTTTTCGCTTTAATCCACCCACAGTAAGAAATCCTTTTTTTTTCTTATTGTGATATAGTACAACTGAAGCGTGAATATGTCCGTGGGTGGGTGCATATATAGATAGATACAGATATAATATAGATACAGATGGATAGAGATGTATTCAGAGATAGAGAGATTTAGCTATTGATAATAAAATTGAAACTTGATATCACCAAATAATACTTAACATGATTCGGGATACACTTGCATTTTTTCTATTTTATGCTATTTTATCCACAAACTGATTGCAAGATACACTAATACATTATGACCAGCAACTGAAAAGCCACTGATATAAAAACCCTGATCTACAGCAATTTATTTTAATGTAAATTAACTCTGGATTTCTACCTCCCTTTTTCTCATCTTTTTTTCTCCTGTAATAAATTCAAACGTTTAAGATGTAGGAACAGGCACAGGTGAATCCTGCGCCTCACTGCAGTGTTACCAGACTATACTTGAGAAGCAAGGTATTACCCCCAAACTTACCAGGTTATTTCTTTCCTTTTTCCCCAAAATCTAACCCCAAGGAAGGATGAAAGATCAATTGGCTAAGACACTGGATCTAACCATTTGGGTCTCTCTCTCATTCTCTCTCCTCCAATTTCTTCTCCCAGCACAAAAAGAGAGTTCTATTTCCCATTTTTATCCAGTACGAATTGCCCTTAAGTCTAATTCCGTAGGTTATTTTGGTAGTATTTGGTCTTCTCATTGCTGAGGCAATAAGTCGTAGGTTCAAAGACCCATCATCGTGGCAGAAAAAAAGTATTGATACAGGAAAACTCTTACAATATTTCAAAAGGTTACTCCACTACCGAGGAAGTACATTTCTTGCGATACATATCATAATAGCTTATGATATGCTCTACGCAGAAAACTTGCTGAAAATCACTAAAATCCAACACCTTCATTTTCTAATGAGTTAATTAGGAGCCTCAAAGGGAGTGATTTTCCCAAGATTGCTTCATTGATTATTGTCTATCCTCACCTCTACTGAATTCCAGTTTCCTAAGAGGTGTGTCCAGATATGTCTCTGGGCCAGTTAGAGAAAATAACAAGACAGATAAAAGAAAATGTAAATACGACTAGTCTTCCCACTCCATAAGCTCCCTCTCTACCCTCTCTGCTTGTCCCTCTCTACCAGTGACCTATGCCCTCAACCTCTGACGACATTTCCCATCAGATTGCCTTCAAATCTTCACCCTAGGGTTAATTCGGTCTTGTATTACCATTTCCTCGAACTAGAATACTTTTGTCAACACCCTGTATCCTAAAAATTCACATTAAGTATCCAGGCCTGGCTCAAAATTTAAGGCAGTGCAAAAATATTTACTGAAGCAGAGATTTTTGCATTTGTTTTCTAATTGTACTCACTTTTCTAACAGGATACATTAGCACCACGGATTCAGCATAGCCAATTCCAATAAAATAGGAAGTGTCATTATATATTTAATTATATTAATTAAATTGATACTGCCCCAATTAAAATAATATTATTCACGAAATATGAGAAAGTTCATTTAGAAAACAAATCTGTCTGATTTTGAGATAATAGAAAGTACTCCAAATGCTTATAAATTGTTTTTTTAATTAATATGATATCTATAAACAAGAAATTAAGTGGATCTGATTTTACAATAATTACACTAATGAACAAAGCATCTCTACCCTCTTAAACATCCACATGTTTAGGAAATAATTGTTTTGTGAAGGGCTGTGCATTAATGAGAGAATTAGAGAGCACATTAAACATGGTGCCTTATAAACATATATTTTAATTTATGTTTAATCTCCTTTTCTCACTTTGTCACGTTAATATGATAATCACTGGAAGTAGTCACATAAAAAATCTGACTCTGATAACAGAAATCAAATCAGGCTAAATCAACCAAATATATCCATGATTTTTTTTAAAAACCTGATTTATACTGTTTTGTATTTTAAAATATGAGTTAAAAACACTTGCCCTGTTCTTTTTCACCTATTACCCTTCTCTTGCCATCATTAGAAATCAGGACCAGTCACTGTAATTTTGTGATTGCTCTTCTGAAAGTTGCAGGGGATAAAAGCACTTGACCTACATTTTCCTTTAGGCTCTTCCTTCTGTAACCAGAAAGAAAAAATCAGAGTTCAGAGTGAGAACAATAATCTTTCCTGCACCACCTACACCTCTATTCTCAGGGTCCTGTAATCAACTGTGACAGCATTTGAAGACGCTAATCAGTCAGACTCTGAGATTATTGATCCCAGAAAAAAAGTGCATGAATGACTTCCTTTCCATTTCTTCATATCTGTGGGTATGTCCAAATAGAAAACAGTATCATCAATGACTCAAAACCTCCTACAAATCGATGTGCTTAAGTCATAATACATAAAAAAAGTAAAAGGCATAATTGAATTTGTGTGGTACTATTAACATTTATGTTTGGTTTTGAGAGAGGTTCTGGTTCAGAGCACACTGCGTACACCTGCTCTTTCTATGAAGGACTAAGGAGATTGGGGAGTGGAGGCGATTTGACTACAAACACTCCCCTGTCCTCTTCTGGTCAGACTCTTTAATATATCATAGCTCGAGGCTTACATGAACCAGTCTTCACTCTTAATGACAACGGGAATTCGTGTTTGATTACGTACACAAAGAAAACATACCCAGATCAGTATAGGACATAAAGAAGTCAGATAATGAGGTTTTGTTGCTTCCACATAAGTGTCCTAAAGAGAGAGTCTCATTCTCATTTACATTCACTTGATGCTAAAAGCCCAGTTTAATTTCAAACATCACATCCCCATGAGCAGCTAATAATGTGTTGTCCACATGACTTATTTATCTGTGTATCCTCAGCCCCTAATATAATGCCTGCCACACAGAAATGACATTAAAATATGGGCTGAACTGAACAAAACAGAGGTTGTCTCACTCGCTATTGAATTGTGGAGAGTTAAAAATCACAAACATTTTTATTTTACAAAATGCTATCCAATCAATGAAATTATATTTATAAAACTCAATGTTAAAAATTCTTAATGCCTGTATCCTCCGTAAGGGCAGGATGGGTTAGGACTTTTGAGATACTTGGAAGTAAATATCAGGTGTGAAACAATAATACACAGTATCTGAGACTGAAGTCTAAAATAGAAAGATAGGAAACCACATGGAAATTCATAGAGTCCACCATTTTAAATCAATTTATTTTTGGTTCCATGACATTTTCTCTGCAAAATCTGTGTTCCATTTGGTAGGACTGTTACCTATCTTTAAGTCAAGAACTTCATGGTGTTTTTAAAAGAAAGATTATATGTAAGCATTCCTAGTGCTTGGCTTGCCAAGATGGTTAACCTAATAATAAGAGTCTTGTGAATTACGTTCGTGGTGTATTCAGCCATATAATTCTCTGCATCACCAGAGAGGAAAAATAAGTGTTTCTGGAATAGCTTTTCAAAAAGTTGCTTTCTTTCACCTAGCATCATTTTAACCAGCACAGTTTTGAAATAAAAGGGAGGCTTTAGAATTTCCTTTATTAAGGTCCTTTAGAGTTATGATAGTTTCTCATCTGTCTGGCTTTACATAAAGATTAAAGAATAAAGGTAATATTTCCTTAAAGATTTTTTCTATCCCTGTGGTAGAAATGAAACTGCACCACCCAGATCTCCTTTCAAGGTAACATTGTCCAGACACAAATTACAGTCAGCAGATGGCTTCCAGCTGTCCACTCCTGCAGGTCTACTTCAACCGCAGTGAGCCACTTCAGCTTGATGTGGGGTAACGTGGGCTCTACTCACTCCCAAACTCCTCACTGGGTTAGCCAAGACTTTATGGGCACCCCCATCACAATTCTTCCCTCTGTCCAACACACTTCTTTCCTCCTTCCTTTCACAGGTATTAATCAGCAATAAACTTACACCTTGCATTGTCTTAGAACCCACTTCAGAGGAATCCAAACTTAGGCAGTACAGATCAAGGCTGATCCAAGATGTGGGCAATAAAATAGAGTTGTGGGTTACTTACTATCCTGTTAGCTGAGGACTCCATCACTGTTGGGGGCGGGTGTGGTGGGGATGGCAAGAGGACACAAATTGCCCTCGACACAAGGTGGAAGTCCAGTTGTTAATACATGAAGTAGGCTGGTATACTGGTAGAAGGGACACACTAATGAGTTTGAGTATTGGATGATTATTTTTAAAGGTCACTGATGCAGTATGGAAGGATAAAGAACAGCTGAAGATGAGTACAGGCAATTGAAAAACAAGTGTGAAAGCCAGACGATTTACTTGGTCCATCAAAAAGCTCTCATCTTCTAGAGCAGAAGGGTGGAGGAAGTTGAGGAGCAGGCCCGTGATTTAATTGTCTGAGTGACATACCTGCAAAGAAAATTAAATGCCAGGCCAAAGCAAGTCTGTTATGCCAGAGTCAAGGCCTTAGCTGGGAAAATTTGAGACTTTGACATCTAGGTAGATGGCCCTCTATCTGGGTGGATATTCCTATATATTGATTGATTTGCCATCCTGCGCTCAAACTTCTGAGCCTGAGGAAGTGCCCTGTATCATCATACATGACCCTCCACAGACATTGACACACAAAACAATATTTCCTACTCCCATGGTGGAAGAAAATGCTGAGGCTTCTATCTTACAGATGATAGGTCACCTCAGAATTTGACCTCACCTCTTGTCTTGGCCACTACGCCAATAACTGGGATGAAGTTATAACGTAATTTTCCTGGGACATTGCTAGGTCTGATATGAAGAAAGGAGATTGTATCTCAAAGTAGCTGTAAGACCTAGCTAGCACATAATGGCAAGAGCCAAGAGAGTAAAGACATGGCCATATTCTGAAGGTGCTTGATAAAAGTTATTAGAATATATAACTGGATAGGAAAGAATTTGGGAGTGCACTCACATGACACCAGACTTAACACTCTGGCAAAGAGTAGGGCTGCAAACTTGCTACTGGGATGGTACTCAGAAACTTATAAACAGTGGTACTTGCATTGTAGAAAGAAAGGAGAGAATTGTCATGGTAAATGGTGAAGGAAGGGATAAAGGTTTAGGGAAGTGGGCATTTGGGAATGGGTAAACAATATGTGCCCTAACCATCCTTCAGATGATTATATTCCACAGGAAAGCCCCCATAGAACACACCACCTACTCAGCCATAAGGAACACAATGGTGAGGGGGGTGTCAGCATTACTAAAAACTTTAGTGGTGGCTTCCTCTCTGGGCCAGTGTTGATGGTGGAAAAGGCTGTTAGAGAATTTGTCTCACTGATATCAATGAAAGTGCTAGAACCCTGAAAAAGTAGAGGCCAAATGGTGCCGCTTAAGCACCAGAAGGCCACTGGTACAAGTCCCACATTGATATTCTAAAGAGTGGAAGATAATCCTCTAAAGAGTGAAAGCCCAACAATACCTATGCAACTTTTAAAGACCCAGTGGTCAGGTTCATGCTGGATTATCTCCTTCACAAGCAGGAGATGAATAATTGCATTTTTCATATCCTACCATTAAAAAAAAGTACAGTTCATTTTTTCAGATTCTGGCAGCATCATATTCCACACCTAATACTTCTCAGGCTCATCTACTGATTAAAGAAATGCTTCCAGCTTTGAAGATCCCAGAACAGGAAAGGGCTCTGCAGCTGATCCAAGTTATGGTACAAGAAGCTTGATACTTAAGCCACATGATTTTGCAGACCCTACAGTGTTGGAGATATCATGGATAGAAAAAATGCATTGCACAGTTTGTGGCAAACCCCAGTGGGGAAATCACAATTCAGGACCCTGGGATTCTGGAGCAGGGCCATGCCATTCACCAGAAAAAAATCATATGATTTCAGAAAAACCCCAAGGGTTCTAGAGCAAGATCATGTTAAATAAAGCAGATAATTCTATACCTTAAAAAAAATAGCATGGGAATTCTTGTGGTTTAGTAGAGACAGAACATCCAGCCACAGTCATTAAGTGACCATGTATCCGGAATTGCCCATTCAGATCTCGATCTGTCAGCCAACAGATCACAAGCTTAGGTAGGCCCAGAAGCAATTTGACATACCTCCTACTGATCATGAGAAGGACCACAGGGCACAAGAAAGCTGCATAGATAGGAAACCTAGACCACGGTGGCATGCATCACTGTTGGACTAGTGTCTACCCCTAAACTTACAATTATGGTCATACCAGGTTTCCCATATGACCTGCTGAAGAAGGAGAACAAAGCTCAAACTTGGATTATGAGTATGTTGGCTCAATATATGGGTCCAAGCCCAAATTGTATATTAGCTGCATTATAGCCTCACTTAGGGATGGCCTTGCAAGACTGCAATGAGGAAAAAGCCTTCCAATGGGCAGAGTTTTGGACGGTGCCGCTGGTCATCTAGTTTGTGTCGAAAATAAATGACCTGAATTAGAATATATAAGGACTGTGGGGTAATAGTAAATGGCCTGGACAGCTGATTAGCATCCAGAAAGGGGAAAAATGCAACATTAGGGATGGACACATTTTGTGTAGAAGGATGTGATTGAATATAGGGGAGTGGGCATGAAGCATGACAATCTCTATATTACATATTGATGCCACCAGAAAATATTCACCACGGAAAAACTAAACACCTGACATTGTCAGTGATTCTCTCAACAGCCACCTCAAAGTAGATACGATGGTCATATAAATGAAGCGGCCATAGTGGCACATATAGAGGCTCCATTCTGGCTGATATAACAAAATACCATAGATTGGGTGACTTACAAACAACAGAAATTTACTTCTCACTGTCCCAGAGACTGGAAGTCTGAGATCAGGGTGCCAACATTGACAGTTAAGAGCTCTCTTTCAGGTCACAGACTTACTGTGTTTTCACAGGGCAAGCTAACTCTCTGGAGCCCTTTGATAAGGGCACTAATCCCATTCATGAGATCTCCACCCTCATTATCTGACCATCTTCCAAAGACCCCCACCTCCTAATACTATCACATTGGGTGTTAGATTTTTAACATACGGATTTTGAGGGGACATAAACATTCAAAAGGTATGTATAGACCCAACAATATGGGCTTCCATTTATCAAGGCTTATCTAGCTATTGCAACAGCCTAATGGTCAACCTACTGGCAATAGAAAACAACTCTTAGCTCCCATTATGGCACTATTTTTCAAGGACACCATTTGGACTCCTATACTAGAAGGTCCAGATATTTGATCCCAAGGGAATTGACACGTATTCTGGATTTCACTCATTTGTCCCAGAACTTAGCACACCTGCATGAGGTCTTACAAAGTGTTTGCCTATTGGCATGGAATCCCACAGTATCTCATCAAACCATGGAAACATTACAGCAAACAAGGTATGAGAGTAGGCTCACAACCACGTGATCCACTGGATACATCACTTACTCCACCACCCAGAAGCTGCTGGCCTGACAGAGCATTAGAATGGCTATGAAGGTACAGATAAAGCACCAGCTCGGAGGCATTATTTTGTAAGGATAGAGTACCTTCCTCCACAATGCACTGAAAGAACTGTGTATGGCATGGTGTCACCAAACAGAATGAATATGTAAGTTCAGAAATCAAGAGCTAGAAGTAGGAGTGGTCTCACTTACCTTCACTCCTGATAACCCCCTGGTGGACTTCATGTTCCTTTAACTGTAATTTGCACTCTGAAGGGTTAAAGATCCTGTACTACAAAGGGGAGTACACTTTCACCAACAAATACAGCAAGAGCCCCACTGATTATAAACGAGGTGCTTTAATTCTGTCAATACATTCGTTTCTATCCCAGTCTGAAAATAAGCATACACGCGGAACTCTGTTTCCAAGGACCATCACTTTCTCCTCAGGAAGAGAAGCTCACAGAAACCCTGGAGGAGCTGCTCTCCGGATGTATACGGAGAAGTGGAACTTAGCACCAGAGAGGAGCATGACAGATACAGGGATGAAGGACCCAAATTCCTTTTCTTTTCTTTCTTCCCCCCCACCCCCAAATTCCCTTTCAAGGAAGGGCTTGTTGCCCAGCAGTAGGGAGGGAGTCAGTAGACAGACTCCAGCTGTTATCTCCTTCAAGGTCTGTCTCTGCTACAGAGAGCCCATTTGAGATCACACCATTTTCATGAGTAGCCCTTTGGTGAGTAATCTAGGTGACTATATTAAGACCCAGCAGTTCTGACTCAATGTAGTACAATTCTAACACACTGCTCAAATTTCTCCATCTGTTTGACCAGGGCTTTGTCAGGCCTGGTTCACAATTCAACTGCTCACCTTTGTCAATTCTTTCTTCCTCCCCCTTCTTTCACAGGCAATGATAACCTAATACATATCTAGCACCCTAAACAGTCTCAGCTTCTGCTTACCAAGATTCAATCTTCAAAATTCCCAACCCAATTCCCCCATTTCTGATTACTAATATTTTCATTCTTCCGTTTCTTAAAGCAGCATTTCCCAAATATATTCCTAGGAAACAACATCTTATCAAGATGTTAACTTTTATTCTATCATAGTAAAAATCCATGATCAATGGCTAATACTAAATTATATGTTTTCTTACTGCATGACCAGACTGTTTAACCTACAAAGGAACTTGTCACAAAAAAAAAAAAAAAAAAAATTTCCATCTTATGAATCTTAAAGACATTAATCTCCTACCCATTGCCAGTAATAAAATCTCTGGAAAATAAGTAGTCATGTGGTGACCTTTTTCATATATTTTTCCAGGAGCAGAAATAAGGCTTCATAAGTACCATAAATCATCAAACATAAAATTAAAAACACCATTTGTAACAAGAGTTATAAGGCTACTTTATGGCAGCTGTGATTCTTACCTTTTAGAAACTGAACAGAGAGAATCAATGAGCATAAAGGATGCTTGAAGGATACTTAAATGTTTAGTTTTTAGTAATTTTTAATCTCATCTATTGTCATTAATATTATTAGATAATTTCTTTTAAAAGATGTGTAGGGGCGCCTGGGTGGCACAGCGGTTAAGCGTCTGCCTTCGGCTCAGGGCGTGATCCTGGCATTACGGGATCGAGCCCCACATCAGGCTCTTCAGCTATGAGCCTGCTTCTTCCTCTCCCACTCCCCCTGCTTGTGTTCCCTCTCTCGCTGGCTGTCTCTATCTCTATCAAATAAATAAATAAAATCTTTAAAAATAAAATAAAATAAAAGATGTGTGAGATATTCCATCAAATCTAATTTAATCAAAGCTTTTAAAATCACATCTTGTTTGAGAATATAAGTAACAATAATTTTTCAGTGGAAGATTATTACTTTGCATACACTCTTTAAAAATTATGGAGATAAGATAATTCATGTATATTATTTTTTTGCTTAAGTGAAATTGATCTTTCCTGTAGCTTTGGAAGAACTTACAGGTAGAAGTTTTCATTTAAAAAATGTAGCTCTTTATATACATTTTTCTACCAAAATAGTCTTGGGTTGACTAAACGGTTAGTCTAAACCAATCACATTCCCCTTGCCACTCTACATTTAGAAAAGGACATGCAACCAAATGCAGGATGATGAGATATGAGAGAAGTTTTCTGTGAAACTTCTGTGAAATAGGTCCTTGCTTCTTAGAACTCACAAGAGAAGATGGACACTTCCTTCCAGTGGATACTTCCAACTGCATATGCAATGCCTGGAAGTTCTGGAGTTGTCTTTCTACTAACTAGTATGAGTATAAATTCAAGACATGATGGGTAGAGCCAAAAGAAGCTGCCACAGCCTCCATACGTCATACCTTGATTCCATCTTGCCTCTAGACTTCCTCTTATGTGAGATGAAACTTATTAAGACTGTTTGCATTGAGGTTTTCAGTTACATGAAGTGGGCAGCATCCTTTCTTATAGGAGGTTTCTAATTCTTCTAGAAAAAAATCATAATAATAAAAAACCAGTTTATTTCCAGTATAAAAACTGATATATTCCATTATAAAAGATATATTGAACCATGAAATAAACATACTACATAAATTAATGGTTAAAAAGTACAGCTTTCATAAGCAACCAACTTAAATAAGTGAACTTTTGTTGTTCTTCCCCTTACAAAAAAAAAGAGATGCTGATAGATAGATAGATAGATAGATAGATAGATAGATAGATAGATAATAGATAGATGATAGATAGAGATAGATAAGGAGAACAAATTTAGGATATTTATCATTTTAAGAAGTCTCTGGTAAGATCCTAAAGTGTGCTATTGTTTTGCTTTATATCTATTTATATTTGTAAGAGTTAAGGTATGACTGGCCCAGCTTCTGAGCTAGTGTCTTGACAAATTGTGCATGATTGGAACCTGCTGATTGTTCCTTGAAGATGATAACAGAATAGGGATTTCAAGGTGGTCAGTTACACCAGCCCTACTTGACCCTGGCTTTCTAACACAATTCTGCATCCCATTTATGAACTTCGGCTCTTCATTCTAATTCAAGAGCATTTTCTAGAAAGGAAAAGGCATGATAAAAGAGGGAAAAAAGGGGTATGTATAAAATTTACTTCTCCAAATGGAAGAATGTGACTTAACATTGCCCTAGAATACATTTAACCTAGCCTCTTTATAGTGGACCTGAACGAAGAGTGTGGATGTTGAAATCTTCAGTTAGTAAATGGCTGTATCTTCTTTGAGTAATGAAATGTCAGACTGCCTGGTGAAAGCTCTCAAGAGACTGTATGGGTAGCCAGAGACATTACAGTAGAGTTAGTTCAAGGTAATGCATTAATACAGAAGTAATCCAAAATTTACTGAGGAGAAAATAGTCTCAATTTATCCCCACTAAAAATACAGGAAATAGATTCTACTGTTATGATTTGGCAATGCTCCTTGAAGAGTAGGTAGACTGCAGAACCATAGCAATCATGGAGTCCAACATGAATCTAAAAGCCTGAGTTTAAAAACAACAACAACGGGGCGCCTGGGTGGCACAGCGGTTAAGCGTCTGCCTTCGGCTCAGGGTGTGATCCCAGCGTTGTGGGATCGAGCCCCACATCAGGCTCCTCGCTGGGAGCCTGCTTCTTCCTCTCCCACTCCCCCTGCTTGTGTTCCTTCTCTTGCTGGCTGTCTCTATCTCTGTTGAATAAATAAATAAAATCTTTAAAAAAATAAAAAAAAAACTAAACTAAACTAAAACAAAAAACAAAAAACAAAACCCTACTGGAATCACTTCAGTAGTTCTATGACTGCAATTAGCTTTGTAAAGGAGCAAATGAGATCTTCAAAATAAACCTCTCCAAAATCATCATGATGTCCACGGGGGCCTTGGAGATAATTCTTACACATCCAACTATTGTGGTAAGACAAAAATGTTCTCTATGAGTCTGTATGCTTCAAACACACTCTGAGGTGGCCTGTGGCATCTCTACGATGATCAGAGCATGCTGTGTTACCATTAATAAAGAAGACTTTGTAGCTAAATCAAGATTCCCCTCCATCAGCAATTCTTTGAAGGGCTCTTGATCTAAACCCATGGTCTCCAATAAGTTCTTCTGGTTGCATCACACCTGGAGGGACGTGTGTGCGTGTGTGTGTGTGTGTGTGTGTCCTCATGTGTAAGTAATTTTTGAATTACTATATAGTGTGTTCAGCTAATTACTATCATTAGAAATAGCAGTACTGAATCTAGTTTCTTGTTTTTTGTATTGTTTTTATCTCTTCACAACTTCACCTTTGAAAATAAGCAGAGAATGGTAGCCATATTCAGAGTCAGGAAAGATCCAGTCGAAAGTGTGCAGAGCCATGAAGAAGAAATTCTCCACGCTTTCATCAGCCAATACTTATTGGCCACCTATGTGCAGGAGTACATTGTGCAAACGTACAGGACGGCATAGTATCGTATTTCTTAACCGGTGTACTCCATCTAAAATGGGAGTCCCTTGAAAGTAAACACCATCAACTTTGTATCTCTTGTCCCTAGCATACAGAGGTATTTTACAGATGCATAAATTAATGAGGGGTTTCCTTTGTTCTCTATGGGATATAGATCATTTGAGGAAGCAGTGTGTATTCCATAAAGTTATTATATGTCCAGTATATGTACAGCCATCCAGTTACTAATAAATATCCTTATCGTTCTCCTGCATTGATGTAATTTCACATTCTTTCCTCACTCTTCATTTCTGAGATGGTGACAGGCACACAGAACAAGTATGCTGCAAAATTTCAAAGGCAGACGGGGTTAAGTGAGACACAGAAATAGTTGACCTAGGCCCTGAAGGAAAGGTGGGATCTTGACAAAGGAGTGGGGGCAGAAGTCATTAAGTCTCTGTGAAGGCGTTAGCTGATGTGGTAGTGGAGAATTCTGGAAAATTCATGGAGAACAAGCTACAGACTTCAGCAGAAATTATTAGATCTGAAGAAACATCTGGGTGAAGATTTCCTTCACTGGACATTTCTGCGCTAATGTGTCATTCATTTTTGCAAGCAACCTAATAAAATGCATATTCATATTCCAGTTTAAAAGAGTACAGGGAATAAAAATATATATTCTATTTTCCCCAAATTAGAATTCCCTTGCACTTAAAATATCATATTAAATTCAGATAATTAAATCTCTAAAGAGACTGACATTTATTATGAGAGTATTTTTCTTCATATTAAGTAAAATCTTATCTACTAACAACTGTCAGCCACTATTTCCTGTTCTGTCCTCTGAAGGTACATTGAAAAAACCTTGGCAGTTTTCTACATGACAACTCTTCAACTTTTTGAAAATATTTATCACATTTGTCCTTGATCTATTTTTAAGGCTAAACATACACAATTACTTCACTATCTTATGTGCTGTCTTTGGACAAATTCTATTTTCACAGGATTCTTCTTAAGCTCTAAGCAGAATTAAAGGTAATATGGAGAATTTTTCTGGTTGTTAATTATTATTTCTAATAATTAAAGAGACCGTTTCTCTCAGAATCAAGACAGTGTATTTTCAATTTTATCTTAATGTTGTGGCATTGCAGGTTATATACTTATGTGGATACATATTTAAATCTGAAAGCGAAATAGTTTTCATAATTTAAATAAATTTGTTTAATAGACTTATAATATAATATTTTAGTCAAAGATTCTTGGGAATTTTTAATTTTAAAGAATAATAAAACTTCTAGTCATTTCACATCACAACTTTTGGTGTCTTTTTTTTTTTGTTGCTACATGGAGAATCTAGTAAAGTGCTTCTTACGAACTTGGAAATGTTATGGTCTACAATTCATATTTGATTAGAACAAAAATATGCAAATTCACTTAACACATATCTGTAGTAGTAAACTGAAACGTGATTAAGTATATTTGCAGACAATGTGATGATCACATGAAGATTAGACCATGCAAGAGAGAGGGCAAATTAATAGGAAAATATTTTAATGGTCGTATAGTTCTAAGAAATTTTTGTCCAGGCAAATGAAGAATCTGCCAGAGGAGTTCTTCGTCTCATGGGACCTGCTCTGGTACCCATCAAACTGATTCAATGACTCCTCAGAGTGGATTGGTGTAAACAAGGTGATGGCAATCACTGTTACAGCTAGGGTCATCAGTCAATTACAGTCCCCTAAATAGGAGATCTCAAAGATACATTTTACGGCCACCATGCCAAAACATGTGGACTTTAAGTATATATGTGATGTTTGATTTACAATTTAAATAAACATATTAGCATTCTTTTTTTTCTGAAGATTTTATTTATTTATTAGAGAGAGAGAACACACACTGGGATGAGAGGAGTGGGAGAAGCAGGCTGCCCACCAGCAGGGAGCCCGACACGGGGCCTGATCACAGGATCCTGGGATCATGACCCAAGCCAAAGACAGAAGCTTAACTGACTAAGTCACCCAGGCGCCCCAACATATTGGCATTCTTAAGTTAATATAAAAGAAGAGAATGAGTTAGCCATGTATTCTTCAGTAATCTGATTTTTCTTATATTATTAACATTAATTAATTAAACTGATTTTATATATGTCATATGAGCTTGTTAAAATGTGTGCTTTTAAATATTTTATTTATTTATTTGTCAGAGAGAGAGAAAAAAAAGCAGGGAGAGCAACAGGCAGAGGGAGAAGCAGGCTCCCTGCTGAGCAAGGAGCCCAATGTGGGACTCCATCCCAGGACCCTGGAATCATGACCTGAGTCGAGGGCAGACGTTTAACCACTGAGCCACCCAGGTGTCCCAAAATGTGTGCTTTTAAAAGATCCATCCTAGCTGCACTTTGACAAAATATTATAGCTGGATGTGAAAAGCTAAGGAATAGATTCTAGATAATGATTTATCAGAATTTACCAGGATTGCTCCCTTTGAGGCCTCCTGGAAGAGAGATTCTGATGACCTGTTCATGGTACAGATCTTTGCTGTGATATTGACCAATTGTGAGGCTTCCTTGCTTTTCTTGTTAGAATATTTATACTCCAGAGACTGACCATAGAATCAATGTATTAACTTCAGAAAAAGCCAAAGATCTCATTGAACCTGGCCTAGTTGGAGGGGAGACACCCAGAGAGTTTTACTTATTTAACCAGTCATACAATGAGTTGGGGATAGAAGTGTCACTGAAACTTATAACTCCTATTTCCTGGTTTAATACTCTTTCTGGTATGGACGTTATGGTAATTCCTTTATCATTTTAGTTATCTTTCTCAAGTTTATGAGTTTTGAATACTATTACCTCATCATTCTAATACATTTATTCTTCATTGATGCATTCATTTAATAAGATTTCCAATAAGCAGTTACCTGTGACAGGCCTTCACCGCCTATGTCAGTCACTAGCCACACATGGCTTTTACTTTCTTCAGATGTGGCTAATTCAAATGAAGATGCACCCTAAGTGTAAGATGTTAAACATGAAGGCTTAGCACCAAAAAATGTCAAATATCTTACCAAAATTTTTATATTGATTACTCAAATGATAATATTTTGGATATATCGAATTAAACAAAATGGATTATTAAAATTAAGTTTACCGGAATCTTTTTGATGTTTAAAGTGACAACTAGAAAATTAAAAAATAAATACGTGACTCACACTATATTTTTGTTGAACAGAGTTATTATAGAAAACTGCCATGGGTCATCTATTCATCAATTCAAGGAATATTCAGTGAAGTCCCACAAGCTTTTAGGTACTGTGCAACACACATGTCTTCTTTTGTTTAAAGATGGTGTTTTGTTGTTGTCATTTTAGGTGAGGTGATTTAGGATATTTTAGAATGGGAAAAATATTCTCTTATCATTAGTTTTCCTTAGTTTAAAAAGGTTGGAACCTGAAGGCATGCTATCATCCCTCTTGGAGCTAACGTTATCTGAAGAGTAAGAGGAGTTTTACACAATACCACTGAGCTTATTTTCTTGAGCAAAGTATGCGTGGGCCAGGTCTACAAAAGCCTGACCATTAATTTGTGGACTGAAAACAATTTCATTGCTGTTATGAGTGTTTTTTGGATTATTATCTTGTTTGTGTCTGCTATGTCACTTGTTCTAATTCTTTTCTTCCTTTTCATTTGAGGTTACCCACCCCCCATCCCCCCCAAAAGGCATCATTTTCAGAAAAAGAGACAGGGCTGGACTAAGGACAACTAAGTTGCCCAAATGGATGAGACAAAAGAAAACTGTTACTCTACTGTCCTTTTAATCATCTGAATTCTTCCATAATATTTTTTATGATGGAGTATATGAAACCATAGGCATATAGTTATCCTTAGGAAGACATTAGACTGAACTTTAAGAACAGTAAATCCAAGAAATTGCCTGACGTAGAAATTCATAATAAACTATGAATTGTTGAAATTAAGTGCCCTGCTAAGGGAGAAACTGTTGAGAAAAAAAATGAAGAATATAATGCAATTCTTTCCATAAAATTAGAGAATAGCCTATTACATTTTGAAACTGAATTAAAGAAACTGCCATTTCCAAAGGAAAAACCCCTAGGTAGCAGCTCTTCTCATCCTTTTTGAATGTATGATGAGGAGCTTATAAAAAGCCAGCAAAGGACATGACAAAATGTTCTACTTATTTGTTTCAAATAGAAATGGTGTTGGAAGTAGAATCCAGAAATTTTGTGCTCATAAATATGATAAATTAGAAGACAAAATAAATTAATCCCCCAAAAATGAATATTAAAGAAGTGATAGAGTGCTTTATTTGCCTACTTAATGAATTGATAGTTGTAGGGCTCACCTCTATGACCCTGAAGAGGCGATCTTACTTTTGAAACAATGGGTTAATTGAGTTTATCTCTGTTATGAGAGTTTTATAACTCAAGCAGCTCACTGTGACAGAGAAAACCAAAAGTCATAAGTCTCTTAAGATAAATTCCAGGGATCGTCTATTTATTGTGTACCTTAAGGGGTTATAAGTATTTCTCTGTGATGGTTTCACATTTTCAAAAAAAAAAAAAAAAAGGGAGGGGGAAATGGAAAGGGATGCTGGTAGTTTTGTGATCATAGTAATATAAATCATACAAAGTTTTTTGATTCCCCTTTCTCCTTTGGAAAGTTGTTCACAGTGCTACTTTACTTGTGGGCTAGTCAGCCTTACACTAGGAGATTGTCCCGCGAAAGTCAAAACAGATACTTTGTTCACTGCACATGTTATTGAGGGTATGTTCTTTAGTCTATGAAAATTAATACAATCTCATCTTACCAACATGGTTAGGAAGGAAACATTGGAATGAGTCACCATCATCAGAGATGCTGCCACTTACTGCATGGAGTCTGAGCTGAGAAAGGTCCCATTTCTTCAACAAATGATGATAGAAAAACTGGATACTGATATGCAAAAAAAAAAAAAAAAAATCTAGGCACAGACCTTATACTCTTCCCAAAATTAACTTGAAATGGGTCATGGATCTAAACGTAAAGTGCAGGGGCTCCGGGTAGCTCAGTTGGTTCAGCACCCAACTCCTGATTTCTATTCAGATCATGATCTGAGGATCCTGGGATGGAGAGCCCCACCTCCGGCTCCAAGCTCAGCTGCGAGTCTGCTTCTCCTTCTCCCTCTCTCTTTGCCCCTCCCCCACTCGTACTCTCTCTCTCTCTCTCTCTCAAATAAATAAATAAATCTTTAAAAATATATATAAAATGAAAAACTATAAGACTCCTAGAAGATAATAATGGAGAGCAGAATATGCGGTCACAAAATCTGCCATTTTGGCATATTGATTATTTTAATTTAAAGTTACCTGACAAACAGCTGGTGCAAGAAGGACACTCTGACCTTTCTTGGTTCCCCTGAAAGCAGTAAGTAAATCTGTCAAGTGAAAGATACAGCCTGTACCAAGAGGGTAAAGGGCATTCTTATCACTGGAAATGGGGAATTCAAGGTCAGGAAGGCTGTATGAACAAACCTTGTTACTTCTTCATTGATTTGCCACCCCAAACCCAAACTCCTTTGTTTTGCCAATTCTTCATAAATTTATTGTTTCTTTGTCTAAAAAGTAAAAAAGCTTCCTGCTTTGGTCACTTGTTTGAGCCTCATATTTTGGGGGCTTCTGTACATATAAAATTAAATTTTTCTCTTGCTAATTTATCTTATATCAACTTAATAATTAGACCAGCCAAAGCACACGAATGAGAAAAAGGGAAAAGTTTTCCTCCTCTACAGTAACACAGGAAAAAAACTAGATAATTTTTGTATGTTGATGCAATTTTAGATATACTACCAAAGACATGTTCCATGAGAGAAATAATTGATTGGGCCTTCATTCAAATTAAAAACTCCTGCTCTATAAAGGATAATATTGAGAGAATTTGAAGACAAGTCATAGACTAGGAGAAATTATTTGTAAAACTCATATCTGAAGAAGAGCTGTTACCCAAAATATACAAATAAATCTTAAAACTCAACAATAAGGAAACAGAAGACCTAGTTAAAAAATGAGACAAAGGCTTTAACAGACACTTCACCAAAGAAGATATATCCATAGTGAATATTCATAGAAAAGATGTTCCCCAACATATGTCATCAGGGAAATGCGAATTAAAGCAACAAGATACCACTACACAGCTTCTAGAAGGGCCACAATCTGGAACACTGACAACACCAAATGCCAGTGAGGATGTGGAGAAACACAAACTCTCATTCATTGCTGGGGGGAATGCAAAATGGTGCAGCCACTTTGAGAGACGGCCTGGCAATTTCTTACAAAACGGAACATACTCTTACCATACAATCCAGCAATCATGCTTCTTGGTATTGGAGTTGAAAACTTATGCCCACACAAAACCTGCACAAGGATGTTCGTAGCAGCTTTATGCATTATTGCCAAAACTCGGAAGCAACCAAGTTGCCCTTCGGTAGATAAATGGGTAAGTAAACTGTGGTACCTTCAGATAATGGAATATCATTTTGCACTAAAAAGTAATGAGCCATCAAGCTATGTAAAGAACCTTAAATACATATCACTAACTGCAAGAAGCCAATCTGAAAAGGCTATGTACTACTTGATTCCAACTATATGACATTCTGAAAAAGTATGGAGATAATAAAATTTACTTTATTTTTAAATTAATAAATTTTACTTACTTAGATAATAAAACTTATTTTTAAATTAATAAATTTTACTTATTTATTTTATTTAATAGTGGAAATTTATTAAATAAAATTTATAATATTTTCATATTTATTTTTAAAATTTGTTTTAAAATTATCTTTTATTATTTCTCTCTTGAAGGGTTGATTTTTCCAAAAAATAGAATGGTTTCTTCCAAAGGAATTCATATTGTAGCTTGGCAAGGTTTTGGCTTTTGCTTGGAATATGTTGCCCCACTACCAGGATTAAGCCACTGAGGGGTGAATGGGAGGGTCTGATGTGGGAAGAGAAGGCCAGTTACGTGCCATATCCTGTCTGGCACATGATATTGAAATGATGTTTGGCTACTGTAGTTAATCTGATCAATACAATAATTTGACCACGGAATTGGTGTAATAGCTTTCATGTCCCACTTTTCCAACAATCTGAGATCTCACCAATAAACAAAGGGGAGCTTTTGGAAAATTTACTTATTTGTAAATTGGGGCCCACCTGTAATCTTAGTAGGGAGATAGATGTACCTAGCTTGTATTGACACATCAGCTGAGGTGTGGACCCTAGTGCCAAACAGAACTGGATTAAGGGTTAAGCACTGCCACATTAGGATGTGTAAACTTGCTGAGTTTATATAACCTCTAAACATGAGTTGGTTTATCTAAAATTTGGTCATAAGAATAGATACACAGTCCAATGAGTCACTGTGAGGACAAAATCAGATAAGAAATTCATTATGTAAGTCCCTCTATAAAAAGCAGTTTTCCATAAAGGAAAAGACAGTGTCATTTTCATTATTATTTATATCGACTAGAGCTGTATTCTGCATAAGAGAGGTGTTCAATGAACATGTGTTTCTCTCAGCTACTCTTTAATCCATGTATCCACAGAGACAGCCACAGTGGTCACACCATTGCTCTGATTTTGAGCAATCTATTTTTTTTTAAGATTTTATTTATTTAGTTGTCCCAAAGAAAGAGAGAGAAAGAGAGAGAGTACAAGTATGGGGAGCAGGTGGGGGAGAAGCAGGCTCCCTGTTGAGCAGGGAGCCAGACTCGGGGCTCGATCCCAGGACCCCGGAATAACGACCCAAGCTGAAGGCAGCTGCCTAACTAACTGAACCACCCAGGTGCCACTGAGGAATCTGTTTTTGAGGCAATAAGTAACATGGTCTCCTTCATAGACATGGAACTATCTTAAATTACCTGGCAACAACAGACAGCTCAGCAATGAGTTTATATGGGCATAGCATCAATATGAGATAGCAAGCTGAAGCATTGAATTTTTGAGCTTACTATCAAAAGAGGTGGTGATGCAAATATTGAACAGTAAGATTTTATAACAGTACTTCCATGATAGAAAACAGCATAGATCAGATGCTTATCACTTGTGAAATTTTCAAAATAGCTTAAGTGAAAAGAGGGCATAAAATTAAATGTGCCGGGATTGCAGATGTCATTTTTCAAGCTGAATGTTGGTCATACTGACTCTGTGTCGATGCTATGATACTAAAGGCAACGTGGTCATCAGAGATAGAAATACAGGAAGGTACTTTTTATTTATAGATTCCAACTATGGGCTGGGGCACCTTGGTGGCTCTTTCAGTTAAGCTTCCGACTCTTGGTTTCAGCTCAGGTCATGATGTCAGGGTCCTGGGATTGAGCCCCATGTCAGGCTCCATGCTCAGCAGTGAGTCTGCTTAAGACTCTCTCCCTCTGCCCCTTCCCCAGCTCTCATGCATGTGCTCTCTCTCTCAAATAAACAAATAAGTAAATCTTTTTTAAAAAAGAAGTTCCAACTACCAGCCACACTTCAAAAATGCAGAAGCCTTTTCATGGAATCTGAAAGCAATTTCCTTCTACTGAGTTCTCCTACACAATATTTTGTAAAGCATTTCATGTGAAAACAAAATAATTTTTTTAATATTACTTCTTTTTAACTAAGAGAGCATAGAAAAAATTATTTTTTTTCTTTGTATTCTTAGATATGAGATGGCCATATTTTTCTCTTGCCTTTCTAGGTACCAAGAACTATGTCCCTACCAATGGGGAAAGAATGTGAATTTTCTTTTCCATATTCCTGACTGAAGTGCAAAGGGTTTTACTGAAGTGGCTCCAGTGATAAATCATGATCTTAGACTTTATCTAAGGTAATCAATTTGCATGTGTTATCCTGGAAAAATATATCTGTCGATGGATATAATCCACATGCTACCAGTCCTTGCGGGGACATGAGGATGAATGCCTAGAAGTATATCTTGGCAACAGGGCAAGCTTTTATAGATACACCTTAATTGTTTTAGCCTAGAGAATGTTGCTTCATTTTGTGCTTGATACACCTTAATTGTTTTAGCCTAGAGAATGTTGCTTCATCTTGCTGCTTCATCTTGAAAGAAAAGATACAATAAAACCTTATAATTTAGAGTGCTTTCTTCTCATAAGATTTGATGACATGCCACAAATACGACCTGGTTTTGCTTCGCAGGTCATTGAACTTTAAGTATCAAATACTTTATTCTGTATTACAGATGGTGAAAAACTGTAAATTTCATAAACTTTCATAAGGGGACACAGTCAGCTGATAGAGAAACTTAAAACTGAACTCAGATAAGACCAGACATTCTAACTTTTCTTCCATGGGTCATAAATTAGTATATATTTCAGAACTCAGCTTTAAATATTTGGCATTATTGATGCCTTTGCTTTACTTTGTAAACCAGAGAGAGAGAGAGAGAGAGAAACCTAGTTTCATTAGAAATTAAGTACAATTATTATATATATCTTTCACCATTCTACAGTGTAAGCTCTATTTACTTAGATTTTCAATTGAGAATTGAGTTACCTTAGTTACAAATGCCTCTCATTCTAAACGGCTTTTAATGTGGGAGTGTGTGTAGGGGTACCACGGAAATACATTCAGTTGAACATAACTGTTAGAGGTTTTTTGAATGGTACTTGCATCGATATCTCATAATAATGATAATAATCTTTGAAATATATGAAAATCATCCTATATAAGGGAATTTCCATTAAGTCAGCTTATTTCTGTTAATGTACCAAATAACCACAAAATTGAGATTATGTGGGAGAGAAAAAATAATTTTTGTAGGTTTAACACTTAAGACATCATTTACTACATGTTATTTTTGTGTGTATATATATATATGTGTGTATATATATATATATATATATATATATATATATATACTCAATTTGTACTCTGTTTAAGTAGGTTTGTCTTCATGAGCTTGACCAAATTCTACAAATACCAATATCTCTGATTCTTGACTCTGGAAAGAAGGGGAGTGTAAGGAAAATAGCACAAATCTCTATGACTTACATGGGCCTTGGAATTATTTTCCAGGGAGGGACTATGATTAGTTTCGTTAATTCCATGGGCAATGGGTTATATAGCCTTCAAGGCCTTTTGGGAAAATGACTGGTTCAGAGAAACTCAAGACTAAGGAATGTTAATGAATTTCTATTAGTTTTGATATTTTAAAAATATTTCCTTATTTCTATAATAATGTAGGAAAATAGTCCTCATTGTATTTGTTAAATTATAAATATCTGTATTTTTAAATATTATTTTGAATGCAAACATAAAGTTTCTGGAGCACAGCAGGTAATTATTTACTAATGGTAAACCCTCCGGTTCCTAATGCATCAGTTCCCTCCTCCTAGGGCAATACAGTGGAGTCCAGATGAGATGTCATGCTACCTGCAGTGAAGTTTGTACTATAGGCAACTAACTCTAGAAATATAAATTTGGGTGGTTAAACAAGCAAGGGGAAAGGATAGCTGTCCCTTCTCCCTTCCTGCGTTCAATTCACAAAGTTCAAAGACACAGGATGAAATACAGTTACTAAATTGAGGCCATTAATGGGGCTCCTGGGTGGCACAGTCTGTTGAGCAGCCTACTCTTGATTTCAGCTCAGGTCATGATCTCGGCTCAGGTCATGATCTCAGGGTCTGAGATAGAGGCCATGAGTCTGGCTCCAAGAGTTTAGCACCAAGTCTGCTTGAGACTCTCACTCCCTTTACCTCTGCCCCCACCCTCCTCCCGCACGCGCTCCCTCTCTCTCTCTCAAATAAATAAATAAATCCTAAAAAAACCCAAAAGGTTCCTTCCCTCTCCCTCTGTCCCTTCCCCCTGCCCATGCTCTATCTCGTTCTCTCTCTAAAACAATAAAAAATAAACACAAGTAAATAAATTGAGGACATTAATACCAGCAATTTCTTCGATTATTTCTAGATATAACAAAGCATTGTGGACTCTTTCTTTCTTTCTTTCTTTCTTTTTTTTTTTTTTTTTTTTTGAACAGGGGCTTGAACTCACAACCCTGAGATCAAGACCTGAGTTGAATTCAAGAGCTGGAGAATGAAAGGGCTAAGCCACCCAGGCCCCCTCTTCTTTTCCTTCTTTCCTCCCTTCCTTCATTTTTCTTTCCTTCCTCCCTTCTTAGCTTTTTTTCTTTTTTGTCTTTCCTTCCTTTCATCCTCCCTTCCTTTACTCTCTCTCTTTCTCTCTCTCTCGCTACATTTGGAAGGTATCTTTGATAAAAGACATTTTTTTTTATTATGGAAGTAAATATGTGTTTACTGCAACTTAAGTATTCTAGAATGAAAATTCAGTTATGTCACTGAAGATATGGATCGGCATTCCTAAACATAATGACCATAAGTTTCAAACCAATTTGAGGTGCTATAAAGTAGATTCAAAAATAGTATACTAAAATCACAGAAGATATTCATGATATTTTCTTCCCTACCATCAACACAGAATATGGAGTCATAGATGAGATACCAAGTTTTATGCATTAATATTTGTCACCTGAGGAAAATTGAATCTTCCTTGTGATCTGATTTTGATCAGAGTTTTCCTGTCTAAACATAACTTCTCCCAAGGTTTTTATTTCACTCACCAGAAGGGCCCCACTGCTTCTCCTATGGGAATAATTCTCTAAACCAACCAATAAACTATTCAAAGTACACTCTCAATTCATAGGCTCTTAAAATAGAAATCAATTTATTTGGGGTACAGCAGTCAAAGAGTACAAAATAGTCACCTCGTCACCATATTTTTCCAAGGTAAGATATTTTTAACCAACTAAACAGCATGGGACTAGGGGGTTCTCTGAAGCAGAAAACAGCAAATGTGAAGGGATACGCTCTCTGCCAGACACATCCTGGATTTCCGGACTTACCAAGTCAGCAAATGTTGTCTCGGTGAAGGCACAAAATCCTGACCCCATACCTCTTCTATAGTCTGCAACAGCTCTGTCAGCTGATATGGCATGTTAAATATATACTTCTAAATATTAGAAATTGAGAAAGTTCAGCAATTGGTCAACTCCCAGCATGATATGACCACATGGAGGACATTAGCAATGACACTTGGGAACTTCCTTTCATATTCTTAACAGAAATTATCTTTTGTGGACTTTTCAGTTAGGAGTAGTTCGATAGCAAAGAAGCAGAACCACCACGAGTGGTATGAAATAAAGGAGTTATTACAGGAATCAGATCTTACACAATTCATGGAAGTTGCTTGCCTCTGCATGTGGTGATACACGTGAGGTGCCTGTAGATTCTGAGCAATAGCAATTAGGAAGAGACAATGAGTGCGAGGCAGCAGAAAGTAATAGCAAAGTGGCAGTCACAGGGGCAAACCGAAACTACCTTCAATCTCAAGGACACAGTAACCTGCAGAAAAGTTGGAAGCCTCACCCCGGAGCTACACTGGGACCTGGCCCTGAGGAGAAAGATGCTAAAGGAGATCTGGGGGAAGCAGAGCCCCACCTGAAAAAGGGTAGTCCGTACCTCCGTGACAATTCACATGTGTTGCAGAGCTGTCTGGTGTCCTACATCAAACGTTCAGTATGTCATCACTTCTACCTTCCAAACTCATGTAAATTTTTCTTTTGGCCAACCCTAACCTGAGACCATCCAGAGAAGGGGATTGGCGAAACAGTTTTGGCTTAGCCAGGTTGATACACTGTAAAACAACTGGAGCCCAATCTTATTAAATCGACGTCCACGCAAACACCTTTTATCTATATTTAATTCCAAGGAGTGACATTAACAAAAATCTTGCTTCTGCCCAGCTTGACCCAACCGTTCTTGTACAATTAAAGATATGATTCTCCATAGTAAGAAATTAAATTCCTTGTGTCATTATAGCAGATTCTGGGGTGGTTTGTTTCTCTTCTAGCAAAGTCACACACACCCCTTTTCTTGGTGAAACGCCTTTCAATCAGTGCTTAATTCTAACACAAGAGCAACCGGGAAGCTGTGAATTCAATTTGCTTGACTCAAATCCATTTACTCCCAGACTTTGAGTTTGGTTTTCATTTTATTTCAAATTTTGGCCCTGCAGCTACAAGAGATAAGAGGTTGATTTCTGGTTTTGTTTTGTTTTGTTTTGCTTTTCTTAAGGGCAGTGGTAGGAGGTTTCTACTCCTTTACCTGGACCTTGTTCTGGGAATCAAAAGCACTGAGCTGACCATTTTCTTTCCCCAAGTGCTCCAGCACATTTAGAAGTAACCAACCAATACCATTATTGTTCTGTTTTTTACTGTGGCAACAAATATTTGGTCGCCCAAAGACTTTCTTTATATAGGCACTTGATTAAAGGTATCTACAGGTTACAATTTAAGTAATTTTTGTCACTGTATATCATAAATTCTTAGTGTCCCCTTTTTCAGTGGCAACAGGGCCACTAATGCCTTTAAATCTAATCAGATTTTTAAAAATCCATTCCAGATAACCCAGAATTAATTCACATAACCCACCCCAAAATTTTTGTTCTCCTGGAACCACTTTGCTTACCAATTTCTGTACTGGCTAAACTTTGATCGGGGAAGCACAATCATTAGAATAGTATGGAATAAACCATTTATTATAGAGATTAGATTTTACGTAGTTGTGCAAACTGATGAAGAATTCTACAGAGTGCTTTTCTTTCTGTGCCCAGTTGTGGCCCTAAAATCACTAAATGTCTATAGGACCAGTTCTCAGAAGCAAACCTAGACAGGAAGTAGGAAGGAGAGTAAAGACAGAGTAGAACCCATGATGACAAACAGACACTTGTGTCTGTCTCTCACCAGCTCCAACCCCAAAACACAGGTGATCTGCAAAAGAAGCTTTTGCCACAGAACTACATTCAAGCTGGGTCCAGGGTTCAGGGAAGCTGCAGGAAGGAATCCAGGCAGGAACTGAATTGTGCTCTCCTTCCGTTCTTCCCTTCTATTCCTGTTGTTTTTCTCTAGAGAATTGCTCTCAGAGGATGATGGCATAAATAGCAAAGAGTCTAAGCTCTTAAACCATCTTATTTTCACTGAAGTTTTCTGTCTTTGTTTCAAATCCAAAATCAAATAGCCTATCTGCCTTTTCTAACATTTGCTAAGAAAACAGAACCTTGCATTGGTTTGGATCATGTTTTGAGATTCTAGTATTTACATGCTGAAATGCCAAAGGAATATAAACTAGAACATGCTTGTGGGAAAATGCTGCCTGTTTCTTCCAACGTAAAAAAAAATAATTTTATCTTTTTCACTAGTTATAGAGCACAGGTATTAGCTTGAAAGAAAAAGGGGCTTCTAGATGTATAAATAAACTAGTAAAGCTTATCTTCACAGGATTTTAAGTAATCTGGTGGTCTATAAGGGTCCCGAAAGTAAAGATGTTAAAACTTCTACACAAAAAATTCATCATAAGGGGTCTGGGAACCAGCTGAATGCTAGACTTATCATTGAATGGAATTGTAGATGTGATATAACATATAATAAATTACTATGATTAAGGTCATTTTTGAAGCATCTACCTACTAAAGGAGAAAAAAATAACCCAAGAAATTAGCCAGTAAGTTCAAACCCACAGAATTAATTAATAAATCAAACAACTCAATTATTAACTTAGCACTGAAATTATTAATGCATGGTATTGTGTGAGAATTTACAAAAGTCCTGGACATAGTTCCTGCCTTCAAACTGTCTCCAATCCACATAGGAAGTAATAAGTTGAATGCAGCAATAAAATACACTTTACAATGCACTCCTTTCTTGAAGATCCCACTTTGTCTGCTAGCTGGATGATTCCCTTTTCTGCTTTCGAGCTGATGTAATTTTCACTGAAGAGAAGACATCTGTTTTATGCTATGTCAGAACAGAGTCTTAGTTTCGTTTGCTCTTAGAAATAAAAAAGCGAGGAACCAACTTTGTGAAAACACCATATACTTGACCCTGTATTTTAAAAAAATATTTTCTTTTTCCTTAAAAAGATGGAAGGACTTCAATATTTAAAAAAAAAAAAAAAATGGTTTCCTGTATAAATAGCTCTATCTCAGAGCAGCATATCAAGACTTGGCCTCTTCGATCTCAGCGCTAACAAAGTGACACCACTGGCCTTTGGTGATTTGTGACAGTCATTGCATTTCAATTGTCTGAAACCAACACTATCCTCCAGCATCCTCCTCTTAAACATGAAAAGCCATTTATCAGCTCTGCCTGATGAGGCCTGAGATGATGCAAAGCTTCAGCTGGCTTGTAGACCTCTTGGTGCTCGGACCAAGCTCAGCACTTCTACTCAGCAAATTTTCAGCACAGTTTAGCGTTAGATGCACACTCTCATTCTTTGGACAGATAATAATTTCTGGTGCGTTTATGTTTCTGGTAACTGAACCAAATGAGTGTTGAATACAAACTTCTAGTGTAACAATTTATGTGTGACCAATGAATTTCCTAAGCATTGTACAATACAGCAGCAGTGGGAAACTGAGAAAGAAAAACGCATTGTGTTAAAATGTAAGGATGGTGTCAGAGATAAGAGGCCCCAAAACTCAGGGAAGTGTTAAGACATTTTTGTGTGTTCTTGGAGGATAGCAGGTAGTATCCTTCAGATTTTTATTATATGTACTGGTTGAAGTTGATTTATATTTATGTGTTACTTCAGTGTGGTTATAGAAATAACCATAAGCAGAGAAGTGGAAAAACTCCTGATAGAATCAAAGAAATCAATTTAGCAAGTTTTTTAGGTTATATACCATTTTTCCAACACTGTGATAGATTCTAAAGGGAATATAATCACAGTGTACGTGTAAGAATCTTCCTGGATCCCAAAAAGCCTATGAACTTGGTAGACATTCAAGGTTAATAAACATCAAAGTGCAGAGTTAAAAACAATAAAAGACCAAAATATATGGTTCTGAGAAGAAACATGCTTTTCTCAGGGGAGGTTTCCATTAGGACACAGACCTTGAAATATATCCTGACCTAGCAGCTGCAAGGTCAGATAAAGGATGACTGAAATCCACATGTTAATTCCCTTTTGGAGTTGCTATGCCACTGGTATCAAGCATGAGCAAAGCAGATGAGGAAGCAATCATGAGAACGCCCCAGCAACAGGACAGAACATGAGGTCAGGGCATAGTCACTTTCACTGCTATGGCTTTCTTTTTTCACGACCACCCCCAACTTTGAGTGCTGTGCTGGATTCGTGTCCTCTTAGATCACCAGTCTTTTCCCTTCAGGCATGGGACCAATCCCTGGAAGTTCTTCTAACCGTATACTTCCTCAGAAGGCCTCCTTCGGATTGCCAGGAATTGTTATTGTCTATTTTCAATCCCTCTTCTCTGTCTTCTCCTCAAAAACTCTAAATAAAGAATTCCCCCACCCACCCCCGACACTCAAATGGGGCCTAATAAATATTTACTGAATAAGGTGTTTTAAAGGAGTGATGAGTCTCTATTATTCTAATGAAGTTTTTACTCTATGATCTTCCCTTGGGGGTCCACCATGGTCTAGGCTTAACAATGTTACTTTGAGCGGTGCCTGGGTGGTGCAGTCGTTAAGCACCTGCCTTTGGCTCAGGGCGTGATCCTGGCATTCTGGGACCGAGCCCCACATCAGGCTTCTCCGCTATGAGCCTGCTTCTTCTTCTCCCACTCCCCCTGCCTGTGTTCCCTCTCTCGCTGGCTGTCTCTATCTCTGTCAAATAAATAAAATCTTTAAAAAAAAATGTTACTTTGAATTAGGGATAAGAATGCTGGTTGGAAAGAAGGATGAAATGAAGAAGTAATGGGCACCAAAGTTAGAGTTTTTGATGCCTGGAGGACCTCTTAGAACTCTGGACCTCGAATTGTGACAAAACCTCTTCTATCCACACAAAACCCCATTTGGTAAAACATATGATTGTAGTAGATGCTGTTGGTGTCCAGTTAAATGCTCTTCACCACACTGATGTGTCCATCTCCAGTTGCTAAAAATGTTGGCTGCCAAATTTCTGCAACCACATACTTCCCTTGAGAATGGTCGGTGCATAGTCACCTCCTGGAGAAGGGCCTGGGAAGCTTTGTGTTTCTCCCACAGGGAGGTCTGCAATCAATACTAGCTCACAGAGAGTGCAAACACTGCCCCCACCACCTGAAAGAGGGATGAGTCTGCAGTGCCTTTCAGGCTCCAGGGTTCTCTGTAAGATCAGGCACAAGCTAGACTTCAGTTGGACCAGTGATGGTCACGTTGTCGTGTGTAACAGAAGCCCCTGCAGGGCTTGTGAAAGCACTGAGTACTGGATCCCACACCCAGAGTTTCCGATTCAGTAGCTCTGGGCCTGAGAATCTGCATTTTAGCAGGTTCTCACACAAACGCTGATGCTGTCGATCTGGGAACCACATTTTGAAAACCTCTGAGCTGGACCCATATCTTTATCTACTTCCTTCCGTTGTCTCTAACCTGCTTCACTTACTCTCTTGTTTTCTCCTGAGAGCACTTTCTCAATGATTCATTTGCATAAGAAGCCCTATCTCAGGCTCTACCTCTAAGGAACTGGACCTAAAAAATAATCTAGGCTGCATTAGACCTATGAGACTTTAAAACAACGTCCTTTTGCATATGTACGTACGTACACATAATGGAAAGCAGGATTGGGACCTGGAAAAAAATGTGCCACTTCAATTCATGGAGCGTACGTGGGCTCTTTGTACACATGAAGTCACATTAACAGTAATAGCCAACGTTTCTTTAGCTTCACAATTCTTCCTGGAATTGCTTCTGTGACTCTTGCTCAGCGGGCATCAGCACCAGTGCACTGAAGCATCCGTAGTTGCTAAGGGATGTGAAGCTTAAAGAAAAGTATGGGAAGGAGAGATAGGAGTGAAAGCCTCTCTCCCATTTGTGTTAACCCTGTTAGAAGGATCACAAAGTGCTGTTCTAGGTGACTCCACATTTCGCAGAGTTTATTGAAACTGTTCTTGCAGAAATGAATGTCAGCTCCCTTTTCCTCAAACTCGGAGCTCAATCAATGCGAGAACATAGAAAAGTCACGGTACTGTTCTCAAAATTCTTCTTTCCTCTCACAACTCAGGCTTCCTTCCTGGGTTGTGCTTTTTGGACTCTCTCTTTTTCATCCAGGTTGTGTTTTCACAGGAGTCCCTCATTGCTTGTGTAAACGTATTTCGGAAGGACTGACTCTTATGATTTCTCCAAGTCTCTCTGAGATTCAGACTGGGAACCACTATATAAAGTTGGTTTATACCAGAAACTGGACCTCATAGCTTCTTCTTGTAAAGTGTTGCCTTATGTCGATTCTCTTCATTTAAAAAAAATCTAGATATAAAATAGAGGGCAAAACGTGTGTGTGTGTGCATGCACGCACGTTGTGTATGTATCCAGAAGACCAGAACCATTTTCCATTATTTTCTTGGTTGTCAGTATCACGTATAGTAAGTGCAACATGAGTTTAGAAACCTCAAAAGGCAGCTCACTATTCCTTTTTCCTTCTTACATGACTACCTAAGGCTCCGTGTCCACTCCCAGAATGTGGTGGCTACGATAGCAAATCTCCCACTCCTCACATGGCAAGAACTCTTAGAAATTACTGCCTTATGTTAAGGAGAGGCACCAAGCAGCAGAAATATGACCTGGGCTCATATGGAGCATGGGGAAATTATCGAAACCTATAAAACAAAAGGGTAAAACCCTGCAACATTCATGTGTTTCTGTTTGGTTGTTTGGTAGTTTTAACTTTTCGCAACTTACTATAAACTTTCCTCGGGACAAACATTTAGAAAAGAGCATAGCACCAGTTAATCTCCATTTTAATTCATATATATTTGGTCGCAGAACTTTCAAAGCTGAAAACCACTTCCCCTGCGGGAAAGCACAGGTTCTCATTCCACTCTAAGAAATCCACCGAAATCACTAAGATATGCTTGCTACCAGACAAAAGGGCCTTGGTACCAATGTATTGGTACAATTCAGAGCTTGACTACATATAATTTTGTTTCCATCATTCCTAAGCCTTTGCCAGGATTGGAAGACCCAGACATTCTATGACATTTGAAGGCTCTAATCAGGTAGCAAAGAGACAAACCCTCTGAACAACCTGCTATATAAATGAGAACAATTTCACTACTTGTGACATTTAGCAAGTTTTTATGTCTTAACCATCAGCAGGATTCTTGCTCTTGCTTAAAAGTAATTTGTGATTACATACTCCATTTGTATAGTGAATATGATATCCTGTAATAGTTGAATATGCCCACATCCACATTATAAAGATCCGTAACTTAGGATTTGCAGGAGTGATGATAGGGTGTCGTGGAGTAGTTTACAAAACAAAAGTAAATATTTGATAAAATATTAATTGACAAAAATAAGTCTTTTTTCACATTTCAGAAAGTTTGTGAAAACCTCAGTGTCTCCCAACAAAGTGCATAAACACAAGGGTGTGACTTTTAATCTTTACTGTATCCAACTCTTTAGGTATTAAGTACAAGTCTAAACAATGCTGGAGTTGTTACCTTATTTTGCTACTTTATTTTGTCTTTCAGAGGCTGGTTTGAAGGAGCCAGGGTTTATTTAATTGAATTAAATTCTAAATTTAGTTCCTGTATAAATTTCTGACAGATTATGATGTGCTACTCTATAGGCTTTACTCAAGAAGAAACAGGATTAAACTATGAGAAGTATGAGGAAGTAATTTAAAATGTCAACTTAGTTCTAGTTGCTTTGGGAAATATTTTGATGCTTCAGCTTATTGGTTCAGTGAAAATATATTTTTATGTTCATCATGACTGTTCATAAGCACAATGCAGAAAAACATGAATTGTCCCTTTTTTAGAATGGGTTCAAGGAATAAGATCTCTGGGCTGGGCAGGAGGTAGTGAGACATTATTACCTCATGGCATGCAATCAGTCTACTCTGAATTTCACCAAGGGTGGAAAAATCTACTCTCCAAATTTGGAAACTAGTTTAATTTTGCTTAATTTCATTTTTGATGTGTTGTTATATAAGGTAATGTGACAAAGACTTTTTATTACCTCTTGTCTCCAATGGGTGCTTATAGAAGTAGATTTAGGAAATCTCCCAAGTGCATGAAAGACCCCTCAAGTAGTTTACTTCTCCTGGAATTTGCAAGTATAATAAGCAGAATTCTCACCACAAACTTGAAAACACAATAACTTTTTAGATAGGATCCTATACAGATTATTGAACAATTGTTTATATCAAGGAAAATGGGAGTCTGATGGAGTCAAACCAGACGTTGACCTGCTACTAGTTGGTCACATTGTTATTCTTTCAATAAGCCCAGCTGCGATGATGCTCCTTTGTAATGGGTCCAGTTTATTTAGAGGAACTTCAATAGTATCATATTGAACATGACATAATATCTATCAATACTATTCAATAATGTCTATCTTTCAGACTCACAGTTAATAAAATGGAACATTATGAGCTTGTTCAAAGAAAGAAAGTACTTCTTTTTTTAAATTTGTCTAAAATTCTAAACTACTATTTAGAATGTTAATTTTCAAGCCATATGTAATGCCCAAAATAACTAATTGTGAATCTGATGACTCTATAATGTAGCTCATAACTTTGTTATTTTAGGAACTATTTAAATATTTTCGAGATAACAAATGTATCATCCTTCTGAAAAGACTATAATTTTATAAATAGATGTATATATTTTATTTAATTCTAAGGGCAAGTTATGATTGATAGAAGCAGGTATCATTGACATATATTATTCCCTATCATTGTGTTATTTATTTCCTTGGAAATTATTAAAACCAAATAGTTAAAGATGATAAATAAATCATACAATTGTTTGAAGGATTGTGATTCTATTTCTTTCTGAGAAACATGTAAAATATTTCCATATCTTTGCAAAATCTTTAAAAAATCATACTTAACAGCCATGTATTAAATATTGATTGTGTACCAAGGACTGATACAGGGATAAAATTCATGGTCTCTACTTTCAAGGAGTTTTCAGTTTAGTAAAAAAGAATAAGATAGACTTAAAATGAAACAAGTTAATGAATGAAAGAAAATTATAAACAATGACATAGAGAAGCAAGAACCATTAGAGATTTTCTGGTAAATTAAGAGAATGCTTCAGAAAGGAAATGAATAGCATTTCTGTTTAGAAAGGTAGTATACTTTATGGTTATAAGCCTGGATTATGGTTCTTGGCCACCTAGGTTAGATTCCCAGCTTTGTTACTTACAAGCTGTAAGTAGCCAAGTAACAAGTAACAATCTTTCTGTCACTCGGGAACTCAGATGATAGTAATAGCACCTTTCTCATGGGTTTTGTAGGATTAAATGCATCTAAACACATAAAATACTTAGGACCGTGATTGACACATAGTGTTATTTAAGTACTTAATAATAATATTCGAAGGATGAGGACTAGCTTGTTGTGGGGATAAACATGGGGAGAATACCCCAAACAAAGTCAACAGTACCAACAAAGGTAAGGAGTTAAGAGGCTTCTTAATCCATGAAGGATCTTTAATTCATGGAGTAGTTTAAGGATTTTATCCTAAGGGTATAGGTGTCCAGGAATCACTGAACAATTTTCTGGCATGTTAAGAAGCTTATCCTGGGACCATTTTGAAGCAAAAATTGGGGGATGTTAAGATTTCAGGCAGAGAGACCAATTTGGAATCTGTTGTGATAGCACAAGGGTCTGAAGTAAGGGAGTAATGATGAAAAATTAAGGAAGGTAAAAGGAGATTTTGTAGGTGGAATAAACTAAACATGATGACTCTTCAGAATTACAGGTAAAGAAAAAAGAAGAATATAGGAAATACATATTTATTTTCTGCCTACATTTATTTTAAAGGTATAAGTAGAAAATTAGGACTATAAACAATGGGATGAAATTTTAATTATTGATATAATAATGAGAAAGGATGGAACTCTGACTCATAAAGCTTCAAAAAAATATTTAAAAGAAGGCATATTAGTCTGCACAGGCTGCTGTAACAGAATACCACCGCCAAGTTTCCTAACAACAGAAACTTATTTACTCACAGTTCTGGAAGCTGAAAAGTCCAAGATCAAAGTTCTGGCCAATTTGGTTTCTGCTGAGAGCACTCCTGGCTGATGGCTGGCTGCTGTCTCAGTGTGTTCTCACTTGGCAGAGAGAGAGGGAGCTCTGGTGTCTCTTCTTGTAAGAGCACCAGCCCCATCAGATTAGAGACCCACTTTATGACCTCATCTAACTTTTATCACCTCCTCACAGGCCCTTTCCCAAAAACAGTGACATTAGAATTTAGGGCTTCAACATATAAATTTTGTGGAGACACAATTCAGTCCAAAGCAGAAGGGTTGGCTGAATTACCTTTTTAAACTTAAAGCTTTTTTTTAGTAGTTAATATTTAGGGAAAGAGAGTGCGATTGGATGGAAACTTCATCCTGGAATCAAATTTGAGTTATGTAATTTAATATTTTGTCCACACAGTTTATTCACTTGCATGAGTTCAATTATGTTAAGTGAAAAATGATACAACTTATCATCTTGTACAATTGGGACATTGCAAAGAATGAGATGTTAAAATGCTTCCTTACAAATTCGAAAAATTTTTAAGGTCGCTGCAAAGAAAGAATTTGTGAGTAAATGCCATGATTCATAAATTTCAGGCATTTTGAATTGGAAAGGACGATTGGATGTGTTCATTTAAATTAGTATTGTCTACCATTTTACCAGAGGAGGAAGGGAAGCACAGAGACATTAGGTCATGGTCTAATCACATAGTCGATGGCAGCATTAGAACCAGCCCTAGAACCAGAATTCCTTTTCTCCTAGTCCAGCATTCTGGCCAGCACATGTCATGAAGCTCTAGGTGAAATATGGGTATTTTGATATGAAATTGCTATTTCCTGCTAATCAAGCATTTCAAAGACTACCTAAAATATTTGTTTTAAATACTCTTTCAACATCATTTCATCTGCGGCTTGAATGTTTTAAAAACCAAATATAATCATTATGATGTTGATTTCATTATTTCTTTTAACGTCATTATCAGAGGATTCTACATCTCTCTTTAAAGGGAGATATTGGGTTTTCTCTACTGGTAACACTGACATTAATATGGGTCATATTTATAGGCATTGGGAACTAACAAAATATGCTGCTTCATGTTTTCACCTATCATGGGAATAAAATCAAGCTATGCTTTATGTAGTTCCTACAGTTGTTGACACAACCCATTGGGAATTAGTGTTCCCAATAAAGAATCCACTGAGGCAGTCTTCTGTCATTTATGGCCTTCTTTCTTGAGCAATTCTGAAGCTAGAATTACAGTCAACTCATCTCTTTTCCCTTTGGAGACAAAGGAAAGAGGTAGAGACATTTACATTTTGAACTCAAAACCATTTTAACCGGGCAACATCCAATTTTTCATTTTTCCTGCCAAATATAAATGAAAAAAAATAGGTGAAATTCATGATTTAAATCAAATATTATACAAGCTTATGGAAATTAAAGCAGGGCGTAAGCACTTCTATTATTTATATATTTTAAATTGCTTAAGCTTACCAGATGTCAGAACAAATATCAGTGGCCCATCAGGAGTTTGCAGGAACCAGTGACTCTCACTGGCTTTGAAGAGTTGATTGTTTATCATCTCCTCCCAACACCTCTCTTCCCAACTGTGCTTTTGCTGATGGCACAGTGGCAGCTTGAGATTGGCTGTAGTGGGAGTACTTAGACGATGGACATCTGTAGTTGCTACAAATCAGGATTGTATTATTATTATTATTATTATTATTATTTTAAATTTTTGGAGAGCTGGTTTACCAGCACACCACTGCCCCCAATCCATAGTACCTGGTACAATACTGCACATATTCTGTCTCAACTTGATAATGGGCTCAGAATTCTGTCACTTAACACAACCTGTGTGTTAAATACGTAAAAATGAAAAGTTTCATCTATTTATAATGCTATGATAGAAACCAGAGTTGTGGTGACTTTGCTCTGAGACTTAGCAAACAGTACCAAGATTCTTACTCCACCTTCTGTAGTCATCCATGCTGGGAATAAAAGGATGACTGAGGAGGATAAAAGAGAGTTTGAATTTTGCTTTTCTTTTATTTAAAGAAGAGATTTTTAAGGAGGTTCATAAGTCCTATTTATACCTGTTATATCCAAAATAAGAATAATACCCAATATTTTTAAGCAGCTTTGTTCTCTACAATATCTAAGATAAACTTTCCCTGTTTAATACTCAGAGAAGCCTTGTGAGCCAGATAGTACTGTTCCCATTTCATATATGAATATACAGAGAATCATAGAATGATATACAACATCAAATTCATAATTCATTTTTTTAAAGATGTAATTATTTGTTTGAGATTGGGGGGTAGGGGCAGAGAGAGAGGGAGAGAGAAAGGGTCCTCAAGCAGGCTCCCCAATGAGCATGGAGACTGATGTGGGGCTTGATCCCAGGACTCTGAGATCATGACCCAAGCCAAAATCAAGAGCCAGAAGCTCAACTGACTGAGTCACCCAGGTGCCCCAGCAAATTCAGAATTTCTATCTCCATGTCCAGTGTTTTTCCAATACAACCCAAGCACTGATTACATACATGATGTAAACTATGTTATTCTGGATATACAAAAAGGTGAGTCAAATGCTTACTAGTCACTGGCATTATCTTTCCCAATCAATAATATTGTGCCAGAGTAAAACAAAATACATAAAATAAGCAGACCTTCCCCAAGAGTCTGCAGCAGAGTAAAATTTGCTGTTCCTTAATTTTCATAAAGTATTGGCATTGTCAGAGCATAGCTGCACGTGTGTGTGTGTGTGTGTGTGTGTGTGTGTAGGGACTGGCATATAGGCGTTACTTGGACATGTTAGAAATAGGACTCAGTTTTTTCTTCATTTCTCAACTGGTAAAATATTTCAGATTTTTAATCCGTTTTGAGACAAATTTCAAAACTCAACTGACCCTCTGTGTTCTGTCATAAGGCATAATATGAAAGATATATGCCTCTTATACTCCTTCTTGTAACTGACTCTTATATGTTTTTTCACAGACTAACTTATGTGATCGAAGGTTTGCATTCCTTGGGAATTCACAAAAAAAAAAAAAGAGAGAGAAGAAAGAAAGAAAGAAAGAAAGAAAGAAAGAAAGAAAGAAAGAAAGAAGAAAGAAAGAGAAAAGAGAGAAAGGTGAATCAAATAATGTTATTAAATTTAAGAAAAATATAAAATTTCTCACAATAAAAACAGCTGTGAATCTATAGTCTCTATAATAGAGAATAATTCTTGCCACTGTACAGTTATGCAAAACAATTTAAACCAGTATTATGACCCTGGAAATTCTTAGAACATGAAAAAGAATCCTTGGGAAAATAAAAACCTCCAGCATTCAGAAAATTTTCAACATATCTGACAGTAAAAGACATTAGGATATTTTAATATGTATAATATTCCCAATGATCTATTATGATGATTTACACCCTAATTTAAAACTAGACCATTAACGACTTTAGAAATCACTTAGTCCTTCATCCACATTTACAGGTAAGAATACTGAGGCCAGGGGTGGCTGAAAGTCACAAAGATTAGTTACTTAAGTGGGGCTCCATTCTTCCTTAATTCAGTGCTCCTTCTTCATTACCAAATGTGACAGGTCTGTCATATTCATGTATCTGATATAAGAAATACAGATAAATTGATTACTCAGTTGTCATTTAAGTCAGATAATTTCTCTAGTTAAGAGGAGACTGCTCAAGTGAATATATTTTTTTGAACTATAATGAAATTTTAGAGACACATAGGCCTGCTAATCAGAAAATCTGAATTTGGTCTTAGGCTTCCTACTCATAAGCTAGGCTCTGCGTCCTTTGAACAATACTAGCTTTGAGGATTGTGAAAATCCAATAAGAAAATGGATATTATGTTGGAAAACTGTTAAGTGTTACCTAGACAAAGTATTATTGCTGATATGATTACTTTAAAATGTTAGAGATTGAATAAACATTAACCCTACAAAAATGCTTGCTAGAAGTGGGCTCTAGAAGCTTTTCATTAGGAGTGGGAAGCATGTACTTTACTCTCCTTTTTGATTTTTAGACAAGCAATGAATTATTATTGGGAAATCAAATATCAGTCCAGATGAGCTGATGAGCAGGAGACTAACCAGTAATTTATTTTAGAACTTTTGTCTCTAGTATATAGATACCCAAATATCACGTTGATCTAAATCCTGCATTTAGTTAACATTTATACAATAAATGCTGCCCCTGCTGCTGCTGTTTTAATCAATTTTTTGAGAGAAACTTGTAAAGGAAGATATGGATAATCTAGGTCCCCAATTCGAGCTTCCCCGGTGATTGTTCCTATTCTATTTAGAATTTGAATAACTCACACTGGGGCCTAGGATTTCTTGGTCAGAGACACATGCAACACTGTTTTCTTTCCGTTCCTGTTTGATGATGTGAGACCTGTCAGGGACATATGCTTTCAATATTTCCATCTGACTGAGTTCTGACATCGCTGGTGCACGGATCCTGAAGAGCCCAACCAGCTAACTCTCGTGTGGCAAGGCAAAAGGCAAAAGGCAAGGAGGGCCAGCTCTCAGGCCATGCAAATACCGTGTCTTCCAATGGATGCTAAGATCATAACACGCCCTTTGTCAATTATTCAAGGTGACCTCTCCCATTCCTCTTTTGTTCACATGCTGATTTATTTCACTGTATTGTTACATTGCATATATATCCGGCAAAGTTCTGGTTTCTGTAGCAACTAATTTTCTAAGGAGAATGCAGTTTGTATCCTTAGTATCTAGAAAAAGACAATATTTAAAGAAAAGACAGGATAGCACAAGGATTAAGAGCACAGACCTGGGAGTTAAGACCCCTTAACCTGGGTTGCCTGGGTGACTTAGTTGGTTAAGCACCTGCCTTCCACTCAGGCTCAGGTCATGATCCCTGGGTCCTGGGATTTAGCCCCTTGGGGAGCCTACTTCTCCCTCTTCCTATGCCCCGCCCCCTCTCTCTGCGCCTCCCCCCAGCTCATGTGTGAGAGCATGCACCCACACTCTCTCTCTCACTCTCAAATAAATAGAATCTTAAAAAAAAAAAAAAAAGACCCCTTAAACTTTGCTACTCTACTTTGAGGTAGCTGGTGCGGAAGGGGGTCTCTGAGAAAAGTGGTGATTTAACCTCGCCTTGTGTTGGTTTCCTCATGTGTAAAGTATGGTTAAGAATAGTTCCTATCACATTAGGTAATAATGCATGCAAAGCTCTTATTATAAAGTAAGAACATCTAAACAATGCTCTACAATGTCATTTTGAAGCCTTTAGATTTGACATAGCATACTAGGCAAAATTTCAGATCAAATTGTTAATTTGTACATTTTTCAATTTATGAAATTGTGAAGACAAGGTTTAGAAAATTACTTTGTACTATGAATGGCATATTTATTAATATTTAGGCATGTTTAGTTTTTTCTCCTTACGAGGTAATGTCCTTGAAAAGTACCTCCTGTAAATATGTGCTAGGAAGCTTGGTTTCTAGACTAAAGTAATTTACACAATGATACATCTTACTTAATATGTCTTATGCGCTGCTTACTGAAAATCTATACAATTATTAAAGTGATGAAATACTTTAGCCATACTGTAGTTACCTTAGCAACTTGTTGCAATGTGGGTTGTAAATAACTGCCTCTTTTATATTCTGAATAAATTTTTTAAAAAATGATCATGCCATATAGGCTGCTTTAAAATGACTTGAAGAGCCCATGTTTGGGTATTTTAGCTTCATTACAGCAATATTAATTTAGCTGTAACATTCTGTAATTATGGTAATTCTATAGTTACCTTATCTAAAAATAATGTTCCTAACTCAATTACTTTTTAAAAGTAAACTATTATATATTCATTTGTTGAAAAAATAATGCTTAGCATTCTGCTCTGCAAAGGCACTGCCCAAGAAAAATGAACAAAGTGGTAACAAATCCTTGTCTTCTTGAGCTTAGATTCCATTGGGGGATATAAATCAAAAATATGCCAAATACATATTAAAAAAATAAAGCAAGATAAAATTACAGAGAATGGCCTGGGTTTGGAAGTGGGGTATACAGGAAAGTTTACAAGAAGATTTACAAGGGGAAAACAGGAGGTTTATTTAGAGAGTGGATTGGAAAGGCCTCTCTGTAGAGGTAATATTTGAGCTAGGTCTGAGCGAGGTGAACAAGTCATGAGAATATCCTGGGGGAAATTACCCCAGAAAGAGAATAAAAACCTTACAAGATCAGGAACAGAATGAAGGCAGGGTAACTAGAGGCTCGTATAAGCTGACTAGATATTCCATAAACTGTTGTAGTTTCCAAAATTTGCTCTAATTGTGTGCAGAAAGGGTGGAGCGGGGTGGGAGCAGTGAAGGAAGGAAAGGCAAGTGTGAACACTTGAGAGCATTTTGGAAGAAACCTCGGGAATCTAAAGAAAAATGTTGGCAACATAATCCAAGGTCATAACAAAAGTTATACTCATCGGCCTTTTTCAAGGTATATTTTGGAAGAAGAGTTCATAGGTCTTGAGACTGTCCTTAAATCTAGGAGCATGGGATCTTTGGTCTCCTTTACAAATGGCAGTGGGTAGTGCTTCCAGGAGCAAATATCAATTTGATTGTTGACATTGACTTCAAATGTCATATAGCCCGTTTTCTCAGCATCCTACCCGCAGGTAGTTATTCAGTCTTTTTGAATACAATTGTAAGGATATCTTTTATTTTTCTTACATTAAGCCTAAAATTGGCTACCTGGTTCTCCCTTGGAAATAGGGAATGGAACAAATTCACCACTTCTTTAAAACCATTATTTCTTCTTACAGTGTTACATCTTTTGGCCGGGGTTTTTAAAAAGGTATTCTGTGGAATACTATAGTCATAAAATTTGGGAAGATGCTGCATTTTATAAACTTCTCCTAAAAAAGTCACCAGTCACCTTAGCAAAAATTTGAGATGTCCTTCGATAAAGAAACCTTTTCTGTTTTGATTAACACTGCCTCCTAAAACGTTTTCTACCATGGAACACTTAGGTTCTTCTTCTTTTCTTTTTTTTTTTTTTTTAACATGAGACTCATTCATATTTCAGGAAATTAGTGTATGTGTCATATTCTTTGTAATTGACAATACACATCTAAGAATATGGCAGACTATTTAACAAAACAATTCTGATGTAGTCTCCATAGCAGCTTTTTTTTCAAAAATATTTTTATTTATTTATTTGAGAGAGAGAGAGCACACGCGGGGGAGGGAAAGGGGCAGAGGGAAAAGTGGACTCCCTGCTGAGTAGGGATTTCCCCACGTGTTGCAGGGCTGGATCCCTGTCATGACCTGAGCCAAATCAAGAGCCCTAGGCTTAACTGACTGCGCCACCCTGGAGCCCCTAGTAACTTTCTCTCTGTGGCTTTTACTTCCTGTAAACCTGAAACCTGAAACCGTGTTCCTTTTGAAGCAACTGAAGACTTTGTTAAATGTGTTGTAACCACATCGCATCATCAGTCAGGATAAACACAGATGTCTCCTCCAGCGAAAAGTTGCCAAAGCATTTCTTCCCTATGTAGCCAATGTTTTTAGCATACGGGCTGGACCTAGAATTCTTGTTGGATTTCAACAGAAATGCAGATGTGACCAAATCTCTCTCATTCTTGATTCTAGCTTTTATTGGCAATGTCTTTGTGCCATCTATCTCCTTTACACGTTTTATGTCATCTACGTGCTGTATATATTTTGATCCCAGGAAATGAAAGGAATTTGAGCTAAAACAAACAAACAAACAAAAAAAAACCTAAACACAGAAATGTAAGTCAGTTCACGACAGCCCTCTCCCGAGCCTGATACTAGATTATTAACAAAAACACGGAGCATGGTTACACTACCAGGTTTGAATCCAGACAGAATTTAGCTATTTTATCCCAAATGAGGTAATTGGGATTGCTTTTTTCAAAATGAAATATAACTTTATTATGTTGTAACCTGATTTATCAGCCTCTCTCTTATTTAAAATGCTCAAGAGACAACATACGTGGATTTTAATGTTCCCTATACTTTTCTAAATTTTCTTATAAATCATTAGGTTAAAAAAATGTTCCTTTTTATTTTTTTTTATGACTGTGACCTCTCTTAACCAACTAGTACTTTTTAGGATTTACCCTTGCTGCCTTTTAGCAAAGCAAAACACTGGCCAATTTTCCTTTTTAATCTGTCTCAGGTCCTCTATGATTTCTCAGAGTTTTCCAAGGATAGCCCTGAAGTCACATTAAAAAGTGCTTTGATAATGTAATTCTATGAACTTACAATTGAAATCCCTTTACAACTGAAGCTGGTATTCTGCATGTTGCTGTACTGGTGATGGAAGGAATATGTGTAGCTAAGCAGAAGTGAAAAGGCAATTAGAAGTGAGTCATAATTAAATGATTGCAAGATGAGAACAAAAGACGGACACTTTAAAAGAAAGAAGAAACTGATTCACTGTTCAGATTTTCACAGCATCAATTATGAGCAAAATAGGCATATCTCATACAAACCCCACTAAGGTTTGAGAAAACTCTGCATACAAAATATTTTTCTGTCTCACCTAAGCTGTAAGATCACGAGCAGCGCATTAACTATATTCTTTTTAGGCCCTGCCATTTTCTTGATCTAACACATGCACAATAAATAATGAAAGAGTAAGAAGTTATAAAGTATGGCATTCAAAAGGTCTTCCCAGTCTGAATGGTATTAGAAACCATTAGAAGATTTACCAATTCATATATCACTGTATATAAATGAACGTTAGTGACCCAAATCATGGCATATAAGGCTCTTCTAATCATGTGGGACTTTGATCCTTCCTATTAGTGGTATGGTTAGTGATATGATTAGATACAATAGAGAGAGTTTTGATCATGAGAAAGTATTTCCATTAATATGAATAAATAAAAAGATGTCAGCAATTTATATATTAGAATGCTAGAATGCTGAGGACAAATCTAATAAAAAATACCAGGTAAACATCCATTTGGTAAGTCAGGGAGTTATTTAAATATTCACCAAGAACCTACTAAGTCCCAAGGATTTTTCTGGGAAATGGACAAATATAAATGTAGTTTTATCTCCACCCTCACAGAATTCAACAGGCAATCTTGTCTAGGATTCAGAAACCTAAGCAAGTACATTATAATCGTAAATAGTAAGGATAACAAGAGATGCATGTAAAAGATATAGAGGCAGCATTGATGGAACATGATGAACTCTATCAAGAAAGGCAGGAATATTGTAAGAAAGAATATGCTGTATTTGCATTTCTATAGGAATGTATATTCTTTCAAACAAAATGAAGCAAGAACTTCCTTTTTGCTGCGTGGTTTTTAAAATAGAAAAATGATATTACAATATAACTATTGATTATAGTTAAAATAAAACGAGAATGGGCAAAAATTAATTCCTTAACAAATTAGGAAGTGATCCTTAAGATAAATGAACCACAAGTCATAAAGCCAGATAAATTAATGTTTGCTAATCATGAATTTTCATGTAAAAACACTGAAATTGTTACAGATTTCTCTTTCCTACTTAATGTTTTTTAAAATATTTGCTCTTATTGATATCTATTATAAATTCTTTCATGAAAATTTAAGATATCAAATAAAGAAAATGAATACAAATCATAATACTGTCTGGATGAGGAAGCTACAAATTTTATGAGAAGTTGGGCTTTCTGATTATCTAGGTAAGTGGGAAACCAGCAGTGAAGATGTGAAGATGGGGAAAGAAATCTTAGGCTTGGAAGAAAGTGGAGATGTGGGTGACAGGAAGGAAATTGTCCTGAAATGTACAAAGGACTGAAAATTTTTTGAGTAGAATTCTGGTATGCTATTTTTCAAATTAGTTCTCAAAAAACCTAAAGATTTAATGGCCCAGGGAGAAATATTTTAAATAGAAGTTAGATTTCCAAGTCCAAATGTAAATCCAAAAGATTTCCTTTCTAATGCTATGGTTAAGGTAAATGGCACAAAATCATCAATGCTGTTTTCAAATATTACTGTATGCAGTTGCTATCTCTCAGGGGACATAATTATCCATAAAAAGCAGTAATGGAAGCAATGTTCTATCATAGAAGTGATAAACATGTATCCTCTCCAAAGATGTTTTATTTGGGGCAAAATTATCTTTGTACAGGTTAATGTAACAGTAGTAACATTCTTAAACTATGGGTCCAATCGTAGAAATTTTTAGCATTTATACATGTTTCCTGCTTGAGTTGGCAGCTGGCAATGATTGGTTTCTGTTTATTATAGCACTGATCTTCCTTTGATCATCTCTCAGATAAATAAAACATGCAGTTCACAATATTTGATGTGGCTTTTTTTTTAAAGACCGATAAAACAGATTAGGAAGTGTTGCTGTTCCTTACATAAGAGGTACAATGAATTTAGTGGTTTAGTTCCCTTTAAACAAAGCTTTCATGCTTTTATCAAGGACATTTCAGGGTAACAAAAGATTGAAGGTGAAGAAGAGTAAAGTCACGGGTGAAACCTACAAAGGAGGAGATTTTTGGGGAGCTGACAAAACAACAACAACAACAAAACAGATCTAAGAATATATAAAGAACTACAAACCAGTAAGAAAAGTACAAATAACCCACTAAAAAATGAGCAACAGACAAGCAGGCATCTCACGGAAAAGGCAATACTAATGCTAACAAACATACAGAGATGATGAGAATCATAACTGATCAAAGAAATGAAATAAATTCCATACAAAAGTATCATTATATATCATTTTGATTGACAAAAACGTAAGTCTGACAATACCTCATGTTAGAGATGCTGTATATCCACATGATATCTTGTATATTGCTGTTACAAGCGTAAATTTGTGTAAACATTTTAGAAAGGAATTCAGTATCCCCTTCTATTGTTGAACAAGCCTATCCTCTATGATTCAGCAACCCACTTGTATAAGTACAGCAGGGGATACATACAAGAGCGTTCATAGTGGAATTATTCACAATAGCAAAAATGTAGAAATCACCTAAATGCCTATCATGGGAAAGTACAAAATTGTGGCACATTCGTCTAAAACAGCAATCAAAAGAAATGAACTACATACAGCCAGACTGCAATTATATACAATATAACAATACACGAAAAATATAAGTCCCCAAAGTTTAAACACAGCATTGTATGCTTTCTGTAAAATTAGACACATAGATTAAATTATGTTTAGAATAAATATGGATATAGGAAAACAAGAAGGAAAGTGAATGATGAATATAAGATTTAATATGATATTTGGGGAAGGTAGGAGGATAGGTTAGTTACAGGATGGAAGGTAGGAGGATAGGTTAGTTACAGGTTAGAGGTAAATTATTTTTAAGATCCCAACATTTTTCAGGTAATGAATTTACAGTTGTCCATTATATTCTTAAGGGAAAAACTATGTAATTACATTGTTTTAAAAGTAGGCCTTTTTTAGAACAATGATAAGGGTATGTCATGAGCCAAGGATTAATATTAATAAAATTAAAAATATTAATAATATTTTAAAAATTATATGAAACTGTGGTCTTGTGTAGGTACAAATATACAATAATGAAAATATGTGAAATTGTGCTGAATATCCTAGACCAAGCAAATAAATTTATCTGCTAAATTTCTGCTGTCTGCCTGATTTTTCTCTTTTGATATTCCCTTTGGATAGGGGGAGTACAGTATACTTTTGGTTAAGAATTACAGTTAACTCATTTCTGGATAACTTAGATTGTTCTGTGTTTCACATAGCCAACTGTTAACCTCTCTCTCTCACATCTCATAACCAGGTTTGTTTGTTTTTTTCTTTTTTTAGAGAGAAAGAGCATGAGCCAGTGGGGGGCGGAGGCAGAGAGAAAATCGGGCTTGATTTCATGACCCTGAGATCATGGCCTGAGCTGAAATTAAGTCTGTTGCTTTAGGAACTGAGCCACCCAGGCATCCCTCTCATAATCAATTCTTGATGAAAACTATCTGAGTACTGTTAGAGAGATCAGGTTGTCTTATTATTATTATTTCGATGGAGCAAATCATAATGTCTTTGGTAATAAGGTCAAAAGAGCAAATCTTAATGTCTTTAGTAATAAGGTCACCTACCACTTAAAACTTTGTGGATTATGTTGTCATTCAACAGTTTGAAGTATAGTGAGAAACAAAGGAAAATAAATGGTCTCTAAGATACTGTTGATCAACTTGACCATGAAGCTAAAACAAGACCTACCCTCTCTATATCTATTGTTTATACAATAGAAACCTACTCAGCATTCATTTGAAACGCTTTAAAGAAAAAAAAAAAAGGAACTTGTATTCCAGAAAAACAAATAAAAAACATTTACTAAAATTTTACCATATGTTCTTTTTTCTTCCAACAAATCGCTGTATTGGGCAAGTGGGTCATTGCTTTCTTGATATTTGTCAACACAGTCAGCAACTGAGTCTATTACTATGTTGCTTTATCTCCCCACTAAGAACACCTGCAAGTTGGTACTCTTTCAGAAAGACTCACATTCATCTTACTGTCAGTACATTTCTTGGAATAGACGCTATACTTTGTCTTCTTGATGTTTGCAAAGCTTTAGAAAACCCAACGTCCACTGGCAGAGGGTTGAGGTATGTTACACAACATTCAATTTAATGGTGAAATTTTTTATTGATACTTTATACTAAGTTACTAGCTTGAGGATAAAATGTCAGCAACAACTTTAGGATAAAATTTTAGCAACAATTTCTTCAGAATTATATTCTGTTAAGAGACATAATTCTGTGGACACAGGAATATGAAAAAAGAAATTAGAATATCTTAGAAGCTGCCCATTTTCAAGGTAACAAAAACTCACTTTTGCGCCACTTTGTAATATCAACTGCTCTATGTGGCATTGTCACATGAAGATTTCATTATTTTAGACTTCGGATTATATTATTCATACAATCATACTTTATTAATGAAAACATTTCAAAATCTATTTTTTGCAGTTACATGTATGCAAAACCAAAATATTCTAATATATTAATATTTGATACCAGTTAGATGAGGTAAAATTTAGGAAGGACAAAAAAATGTTTATAATTTGAGACAGAACAACATAAAAAGTAAAAAAAAATAAAATCTAGAGAAATTTAAAGACAATCACAGGAAGACACCTCTTTAATCATTCTGTGAAAATGAACTTAAGCCCAAAATAACCAGTGGCCCAGAATGGACAGCCTCTAACTTGAAAATTCCTTTTCTCTTTAGTTTTTCGGTAAGTGATCTTCAATTATCAGCAAGACATATTGCCACATGGTTGCAAGAGAACATTTCCCCTACTCTGCCTTATCGTTTTGGTGACCAAGTGGCTAAGTCCCCGTGAAGATTCATTAGCCAAAGAACTGTGTGGGGACATCCTTGAAGTTGCCTTTTTGCCTTCCTCCATCCTACTCTATTTGATAACTGGGGTTTCGGCTGACCTCTTGGATCACAAAATGACCTCGAGGGTGGAAGCTACATGTAGCAGAACAACCACCATAGGGCACATGATGGAACCACCACGCCAACCATGACTGCACACAGACTTCTTTCCTACAAGAGAAATAAAATATTATATTGTTTAAGTGACAATGTTATTCATAACTGAACTTCAGTCATTACTAAAGACAGTAACTTATGCATCCCCAATATAATCAGGATAATGTAATCCCCATATTCACCTCAGTATTCAAAACTCCTTACAATATCATTCAAAGTTAGTTCCAAAACCACTTCCAATTATATTCTTTCACTAATTGTTTTGTCCAACCTCCATTTTACTTCCTGTGTATGAGTATCCCTTTCACGGTCTTACCATACATACCTTGGTTCATCTAATTTTTGCTCATTTTCTCTAGCTCTCCATTCACCTTTATACTCTCGAATTCTACGTCCTTGAGAAACCAGTTCCAATCTTTAGGAATCCATTTCTGGAATCTCACTTCTCCATATTCATAGCACCTATTTTTTTTAAATAAACATTTGTACTTAATTGCACACTATCTTAAAGCACATCTCACATTGTTTTGTTAAATGACTATTTAATGTTTGTTTTTGACCTTTTTGTGTATTCATTTGTATTTCTCACCCTATCTATGCTTGAATCATCATTTGTAACTTATCTAGTAGCAAAAACAAACAAAGGAACAAACACATTGCTTCCTTGTTTATTATGTTGACAAACTATCATTTGATTCTGTATTTCTCCCTCCCCACTGCCACACATGACATCAATCTGTAAATCCTATCATTTTCCCCTTCATCCCTCTGGAATCTCTACACTCTTTTCCGTATCTATTTTCATTGCCTTAGTTAGGCTTTAGCATCTTTAATTGCTAACTGGTCCAGTCTGTCCCCTTCCCTTCTTCTTTCTCTGAAGTGATTTTATGAGAATGAGTTATTAATGTTATCCCAAGATTTTGAAAATAATTTATCCAAAATTTTTGCTTTTGTAACCAAATTTTGTAGCTGGCAAGTCTTTATCAATAGCCGGCTTCAGGCTGACTTTTCCAGTCCTATCTCTTTGCTGATCTCTTCTGTGTTAGCTTGCTAGGGCTTCCATAACAAAATACCACAGACTGGGTATCTTAAACTGTAGAAATATATTTTCTCCTTCTTCTTCAGGCTAAAAATCCAAGACCAAATTTTTTTCTGAGACCTTGTTCCTTGGCTTGCAGATGGTTGCAAATTTGTGATTTCATACGTATGAGCCCCGATGTCTCTCTCTGCTTCATAGTCTCTTCTTCTCATATGGGTATCAGTCAGATTGGATTTGGTTCTGCCCTAACAGCTTCATGTTAACTTAATTACTCTTATCTTCAAATATAGTAACATTCTGAGGTACGGGGGGGGGGGAGTTCTTGCTTAAACTTAAGTTTAAATGTCTGTCTGCAGTTACCCCAAAGGTAACAAACTATTTCTCCCTCTCTCCTTCCTCTCTCTGTTCCCACCGTCTTCCAGCCCCCAACCAATTTTTGAAAACTTTGCATAGGTTTGTGCCTCTCAGTTTATATTTAGGCTACTGCCAACTTGTCCTTTGTGATTCTGCTTAGGAGATATTCCTCTCTGTAGCAGTCCCAGAATTTCCCTTCCTGCCCCTTTCTCCTGTTCTTGTGTCCCCTAAAGTGATTTGCAGGGTCCTTCTATGTGCCCCCGTGGCACCTTTGATTATCCTTGGAAGAATTCGAACAACTAGCAAGTCTCAGAGCCAGAATTCAAATCCAAGGGGTCTACCTCCAGACTGTGTAGATTTAACCATTACATAGAAATGCATGAACTGAGAGACAAATTGTTTATGAGATGGCCATTACTGTCGAGGTGAATTTCAAACTCCTCGTCCAAGAGCCCCACCAATAGCCGGCCCCTAGATAGCAACTCTGGCTTGTCTGTCAACTCCCATTCTAAGCCCTGCTTTATGTATAGGATTTAGGGAAAAGACAAATTTGAATTAGGGTAGAAATCAAAGCTTTCTATTCGTCATTTCCTTTTTCTGATGTGCAATGGAGAATGCCATTTTGAAATTTTGTGATGGCTTTATGAATCCACTGACTGACAGACTGCGAGACAATTTAGGAAAATAAGCAAAAAAAAGTTGTACAGAGAGGAGGTTTTTTTTTTTTTTTTTTTTTTTTTTCCCCTCTCTCACTGGCTGTCTCTTTTGGTCAAATAAATAAAATAAAATAAAATAAAATGGATATAGGGAATTGAGTGAATCCTCTGACCCGAAAATTTGCTTCTTCTGTTGATGGTCAACTATTTTTCCTCATAAAAGCAAAGTGTGAAAAGTGGGAGAGGAAGAATGAATCATATCCCAGCACTCCCTTATTTTTGAATAACAAATAACAAATGTGACTTTGGTTTTCAACAATCAAGTCATTGAAGAAACTGCATTTTTTTGAGGAGAAGTAAATGCTTCTTGAAGAGGGTCCATAAATTCCCAGGCTTTTTTACTTCAATGAAGGTGCTTAAATGTCAAGAATATAATCCCCATGACTACACTGCTGCCTACACATCTTGTAAGGCAAAGGCTCAAGGTGAGTGAAAAAGACTTCTCTGTGGCTGGCACATGACTTTCCACAACATTTTCCAGAACTATAAGACACCTTTTCAGTATTAAATGTGTGAATGGTCTACGTTTACTTATTAAGAGAGCCATGAGTAGCTGATAGTGGTCTGCACATCAACACCAACCAGGAAAAAGAAATTACGAGCCAGTATCTTTTTGAAGAGAAGTCAACTCTGAATTCTGAATTCTCCTTCACCAAGTGAGTCTCTGCATTACAGTTCTGTAATTCTTATCGAATAGTCGGCCACAATATTTTATTATTAATCCATAGGCTTATGTAAACAGAAACCATAAGTTAGATAGCCTTTTGTTGTTAATAGTTTATTGTAACTATTATTGCCACTTCACTTCGTTACCAGGAACAGTCAATTATTACTTAATTAGGAATAAGAATCAAAATTCAAAGAAGCATCAAACCTTGTGGCAAGCAAACAATTTATAGATTTATACCAGATTCAAAAACACTGGGAACAACCTCTGCTTGAAATTCTGCAAAAAGTCGGTGTCCATGATATGTCTTGAAATATTAAACCTAAAAAGTCGTTCCTGGCAAACTAATTCACGCAGAAATGAAATGCCTCTTTATCCTTTGGTATCTCACCACCAAATTCATTATTCACTTCTCCTTCATGCAGGCTCCCGGGTTTAGCTTCAAGCTCTTCTCTTAACTGCATCAGAAGAAAAGCCGGCGCATCGGACCCGAGCGCTCAGATTTCCCAAGCGTGGATCTGTGAGTATTTGCACAGTCTCAAGTTAGCGGGAGGGTGTTGCCGGCGGTTCCCTGGTTCCAAGGGACAGCCTCGATCCATCACCCTCCAAAACTGACAATCCCTCTTGGTGCCTGCTTCCTCCACAGTCGGCTCACACCGAATCCAAAGCAGGTTCATTCCTGAAATTGGTAGCTATTGGTCCACAGATCGTGGGCGCGGCAAGGCTCACCTTTGAATGCTCTGGATCGATTTCCGAGCTTTGAGTAGCGCTGCTAGGGCTCCTATCAACACAAATTTCTTTTCTTTTCTTTCTTTTTTTTTTTGTACAGCATCATCCACTTGTTCCACTTTTGCGGCTCCGCAACTGCACGTTCGGCGTTCACGCACTGTCTTCCCAGCAAAGTCCGCCGCCTTTCAACTTGAGTTGGACTCCCAGAGCCAGTCAAGAGCCCTGGTTCCACAGAGCTATCTGAATGGAGTCCTTGGCTGAGCCACCGGCCCGGTGCGGGAGCAAAAGAACCTCAAACGGTCTTCACGCTGCGCAACTTTGCGTTTTCTTCCGGCGGGTCCCAAGCTGCAGAGATTCTCGAAGCCCGGAATGAAAAAACCCACAGCAGTTCTCAGCCTCGCCAGCCCTTGGGAAGGCAGAGTTACGCTCTGCTGGTGTAGCGACCTTCTAGAGCACAAAGGCGAACCGTGGTTTAAAAAAACAGAGGGTAAAAGTTTACTTTCGGTGAGCAATTCCAGAAGCCCAGTCCGGGTAAGACAAACTCCCGCTAGGAGTCTCCTTCGCCGGGAGGAGCGAATGAGCCTGAGGCGCTTCGGAGAGAGGATTCTCTCCGGCTTGGGGCTACCCAGCTGGGCAGCACCCAGGGATCCCTCCTGGTTCTCATGGGAGAGGAAGAAGTTGGGACAGGAGCTAGACACAGACCTGAACAGCTACTCAAGGTACAAAACCTTGGAAATGGCTGCTAAAGGGGCAGAGTCTCCAGACTCCTAATCCCTCCCCTTTCTCAGGCAGTTCACCTGCTACCGTCCAGTTTACAATATAAGCGTAAATAGTAAATTGGTCCAGTTCCAAAAACTTGGCGTCACAAATCCCTAGGCAGTTCCTTTTTAAAAAACCTACTTGAGTTTCAGGGCGAAATGTTACGTGAGCGAGTGGGCAGGAAAAGGGGGATGAGAAGGGATTGTGTATTCCAGGAAAAGATGTATAGGCTCCTCTATTCGAAGGACCTCGGGGAGCCCCTCAGCTCCCTAGCTTGCTGCTGCAGCCACTTCAAAGCTCTACCGTAGTAGGGGCGGAGGTGACTCTGGAGGGTGGAGATGGGGACTGGGTTAATCTTTAGTCGGGCGACCTCACGCAGCGTCCCTGGAGAGTAAGTGGCCTCCAGGAAAGAGGCAGGGGGCCGAGATGCCAGGAAGGGCAGGGACCCGAGAGGCGGCCGAAAGGACTTGAGGGCTAGCAGTGAGGAACTGCCTGCCAGCAGCAATCTGCTAACTAGTGAGGAGTGATTGAATCTTCCCGTCTTCTGCATCCTGGGAGCCCGGGCCCCTCTTCGCACCTCTGGACTTCTCGCTCGCCAGTGGCCTGGGGCTGCCGGCGCGGGGCTGGGCGTGCGCGTGTTGCTGTGCGCGCGCGCGGGGGTGTGTGTGCGCAGCCCGCGCGCCGAGCCTGGCCGCCGGGACCCAGCCGCCCGCCGCCTGCCTGGCGTCCCTCCTCCTTGCAGCCGCCTCCTCGCAGCCTCCTCACCTGGCGCTCGCCGCCGGCCGCTTGCCGCCCGTCCAGCCCTGCTCGGCCGCCACTGCCTCCCCTCAAAGTTTCCTCAGAGCAGACACCTTCGCCAAGGGCTGCCCAGGGAGATGGATTTCTGAAGCTGTGCCTTGAAGTGGCTCTTCTTCCAGGACCTCTCAGGCTTGTCACTACCTAAATACGAGCAGAAGGTAGAAGATTTTCCAAATTCTGGGGAGGGGAGGGGGAGGGGTTTTTATCAAGAGGAAGAGAGGAGCGGCCACAACTGAGAATAGGACCTTTTTCCCTGCCTCATGCCGGGCGCTGACTGACTGATGGGCCTGTAGGCTTAAAGAAGAAAATTAAATAGAAAGCCAAGTTGACCGAGGAGGGGCAGGGAAGCTTCCGGATGCCTGGAAGGTTGTCCCCGTCTCCGTTTGCACGGGCATGAACATTTAGAGGCACCTCCAGTGCGAGGGCTTTTAAACCGCCATCACCTCCTGATCCCCTTGGAAGGAAAAGCCGGCGGAGCTGAGGCAGGGGGTGTCAAGGAAAAGCTTGGACTTGTGTGTAACGCATCCTTGGCTTTGGATTTTAAGGACATGGACGAGAATTAACAGCGTCTCAAGGTAAGAGGCAGTAAAACCGCTGCCAGGAAGAAGAATAACTTAAAAAAGATGTTGGGGCTGGGGTATGGGGTTAAGCTAAGTTAGGATGATCTCTCCGGGCGTCACCACGAGATTGCTCAGTCCGCGCGAATGGCTTGGAGAGGACAAGTCAGGGAGTAGCCGGTGCCACGGTGCCCAGGTGGGAGGCAGCAACCAAAGGGAGTGTTCTGATATCCTGACCTAACACTTTTTGGAACCTATTGGAAATAGGTATCGAGCTGGGTCGTCTGTCCGGGCTGATTTATAGCGTAGATTCGTGTGTGTGTTTCTGGGGAGATTTTTTTTTTTTTTTTAACCTCGCTAGCACCGCAGACCCTTCCCCTCGTTGCCATAGAGCGCTGTGGGCATCTGCGAACGCCGCTAGGACGCGTGGCAGGTGAGCCTGGCGCAGGTGGGCATGGGGGCGGCGGCATCCGGCCGGCGGATTGCCGGGCACGCGAAGCCCACGCCGCCGCCCGGCTGGCTTCGTGCAGCGGGCGTCGGAACCCCGGGCGCCGCGGGTCTGCTGCGGTTCCCTTCGCCTCCGCTAGAGGCTCCCAGCGGGCGCCGCGAAGCGGGTGGGTGTGGGGGCGCCGGGAGGCGGAGGGGCGAGCGCGGGGAGCGAGCGTGCCCGCGGGGTGGTGGAGCGGGCGCGGCAGGGGGAGGCGAGCTCGGCTAGGGCGGGGGATGTGAGCCGGAGTCCCGGTGCGCCTCCTGGCTGAGCGCAGAGCTGCAGGGGACGCGGGTCCGAATCCGGACTGAGCTCTGTAAAGCTGTGCCCAGAGTCGGAGCCACTTCGGGAATGCGATCCTGGCCCGCACCCTGAGGGCAGTCCCGGGAGGTAATGTCCTCTTTCTCCACTCTCGGCCCGTGGTTCTCCGTACCTCCTCAGCCAAACACCCAAGGTGGGAGGGAATGGAGGGTGCGGGTCTGTAGGGTCCATATGTAAAGGTGCCTTTCAGTCTTGTTTCGTGGAGCTCCGTGTAATGTGTATTCGAACTAATCTCTAATTTCAGCCTCCTCCCCTGAATATTTGCCTGCTTTAAGGGAAGTTTTCTGCAGAGAGTGCCGGGTGGCTGGTTTTGGGGCCGGGCTGCTCCGAGGTGAGCGAGGGGACCCGCTGTGCTCCCCTGAGCCGCAGTGGACTAGAGTGCGCGACTCTAGGGGTGGAGTGTGGTGAAGAAGAGAGTACCACACCCTCTTCTTTTCCTCCCCTGTCCTTTTCACCTGATGATGAGGTCTCACCATCTAGCATTTTACTGATTTCTTTCCCCAGGGGATTGGCTCTGAGAACAGAGCAAACCTGCTGAAAGACTTGGAGGGAGAGAGAGAAGAATGAGAGGGAAGTCGTGGCCAGAACATCAGGGGAGAAAGGAGGGTGAAGTTAAGCTTCTGTGTGTGTGTGGGGGGGGGGGGGGTTGCTGGGAAATAGCCTTGGAGTTCAAGATTTTTTGATGAAGTCTGATTCATTTCACATTTCACACTGTCTTTGACATAATCCTTGCTCAGGCCACCAACAAAAATCATTTCTGCTAGATACTGCCTTGGGCACGGTGGGCACAGAAAATGTTTGAAGATTGTGTCTAGGCCACAAGAAAAAAAAGTGGGTATTGTGTGTACTTGGCGTGATTACACCGTGTCTGTCAGGCAGCAGGAAATGTATGTAATTTTCATTGTGCTGTGCTGTGTTTGTGCATACCATATGTGGTCATTTTACACTCAGTAATGCAATTTCAGTCTTCTAAAGGTGGCTCTTAACAAACATGACTTGTGATATTAAACCTCCTGCAGAATAATAGTGAAGAAAGGCAGAAAATATGATGGATCATGGTATATCCTAGGAATACTGAATAAAAGCTGAGATCCAGCATTTGTGAAATACTGGGCCACACACTAAAAGTGCAAAATATTTTTTTTCAGAGGTGAAGCAGTGGTTAGCATTTTAAAAGAAGGGGATGTTCTTTAGTTACTACCATCATCATCCTGTAGCTTGCATTACTTCCAATACAGTTGGAGTGTGAGGCAGGAAAAAAATGAAGCACTTCCTGCTGAAAACTAAAATGTTTTGTGAGATACTGTCAGGTATTTCACCCTCAGAATTTAAATGGAATGGGTTGCCTATTGATGACGACTGAAGTGGTTTGACTATCATCTATGTGTAGGACATCTATTATTTTTGATAAAAGTAAATATGAGTTAATCTTATATAATAAGTGTAATTTAGTGGAAATGGAAGCAAGCCAATTTACTGATGTTTTCATTCCAGAATAACACATAGCACGATCTCAAGGAAGATTTATATAAAGTTTGTCATTAAATGTATTACGTTGGCTAGAGCTCTGTGTAGGAGACAAGATTAATATCTTGTTGAAATCTCAAAAAGGATGGCTTATGGTCTTAAAATAAACTGTTGTAGAAATTTTATTTTGTGACAACATAATAGTTACTAATCTAAATATAGTTATCTGTATGCAGAGACACAAATTATTTATTTGTTGAATTGAATTAACCAAGACAAATACATAGTAAGGGCTCAGTTTTCATTCTGAAAGACACCTCTGAAGCCACAGGAAGATCAACTTGTATTAGGAATCTGCGTGTAAGATGCGTGAAAAATGTTGTATCTCTTGACAATTGAATCAAACTAGTGAGGCTGGTTCGTAACCTCAAATTCAGGTTTAGGACCCTAAAGATTTTTTTTCTCTCTCTCTCTTGATAAATGTGATTTTAAGAGACCAAACATTGAAATGTTCCCTGGATGCCATGGACCTGACAACCGTTTTGAGTCCTCTGAAACTTCATGTCAAGAATAAGAAGTGATAGGATGTTGTCACAAATTAATTGGCTTGATGCTTCAATTAAAAACATTATTATCTGGCACTGGTAGTCATTATGGTTGATTTCATTTGGTTTCTAGATATTCTATGAAAGGACTCTAGGTGGAAATGTTTTCCTGTAGTACAAAGAGAGGAGGTCACTATAGGAAAAAAAAAAAAAAAAAAAGGCTTGCTAGTTACTGTTTCTCCAATTTGGTTGTATTTTATCTAAAAGGCAGGATGCAAGCTTAAAAAAGAGTTTTCTGAATTTACATGACTGTTTCTGTCTTTGTCATAACCCTCAACCTATGGGTACACCATTTATAATTTTGATGAGGAACTGTGTCACCAATCCCTTTCCCTTTATGGTTAAGGGGCTACTTCAGTGTAAAAAACTTTAAGAAGTCTCTAATCATAAAAGATCATATTTCCTGAAAGAAAATCAATTGAGCTTAAAAGAAGTTTTATGAGGAAATGAAAGGAAGATAGGAGAGACAGATTAAATAGGAGGCAAAAGGTTTACTCAATCTAACTACATTTATCTCTTTTTTCTTTCAGCAACCTTTTAAAAATTAAAAAAAAAAATCTTTTTCTATTATGTATTTTCCTCCCTCCCTCCCTCCCTCCCTTCTTTCTTTCATTTGTCATTTTCTCTCTCTTTTGGTTAAATATTTCCTTCAGAAAGACATCCATGCCAATTTATAGTAATATTACAGTTATCAGTCCATAATTTATTTTTAAATGGGAGGTAATTTTAAATATTGACTGTTCAATTTTTATAGAGAAGAAGCCTGCTAGAATGTGGGGGTTGATTCTTTAGGGAATACAAGTCATCAGCTGATGGTTATCTCTTACTTGTGGGGGCTTCTTGTGTCTGGTTGCAGCTCCTTGTTTCTCCACAAGCATGGATAGTAGTCACTGGAGGGAGATGAACTGCCTTGCAAGACGGTGCATTGTGCTTTGAGTGACTTATTTCCACGTAGTTAATACTTTATGTGCATAATGGCAATGTAATCAAATCTGAAATGTTCATATGAAGCAAATAGTTGAGTTACACTTGTCAATGTATACATGTTAAGAAATTAGTAATCCATTTTAGGAAACCCTTAACTCCATCTAAGTCTTTAGTAAAAGTAACTATTTTTTAAAGTTGCTAACTGATTTTTAAATGTCCTCAAAGAGAAAATTGTCCAAAAATCTCCCAGGAGAAACTAATTCAGTACCACCAGGAGGCAGCATGAAGAAGTAGAAAAGTCACTGGATTTGGTTTTAGAAGACTGAATTCTACTTCTCTCTTACCACTAATGGTGTCACTTTTGAAAAGCTCTCTTCCTTTTCTTTTTTTTTTCTTTTTTTTTTTAAAGATTCTTTTTTTTTTTGCTCTCTTCCTTTTCTAAGGCTCAGTGTGGAATTCTGTAAAATGGGGAAAATTAATATCTACACACTTTCTTCTTGTATTTAAAACTTGACCACACCTAGCTTTAAGCTTTGAAAAAATAAAAAAGAACAAAAAAACCTTTCAGGTGCCAAGTAAATATCAGGCATTGAAACACTTGATAGAAAAGTACATGAAATACATTTAAAGAATATCTGTAAAACTTCCATAATGAAGCATGGATTTTGAAATGCCTTTGATGAGAGTTGTTGTTTTTCCCCAGGTTGGGGGGGGGTGGCTATAACAAGTGTAATGAATGAGAAATTTAAATTAATATGTATATGAGATGATTTTCTCAAAGTTATTAATATGGCAGAAATTATGTGGTGCTTACTGTTAGAGACATTAAAGTCGATCTGAGCATTTGAGCTGCTTTTAAAGCACTATGACAATGAAAAAAGAAAAAAGAGGGGCGCCTAGGTGGCACAGCGGTTAATCGTCTGCCTTCAGCTCAGGGCGTGATCCCAGCATTCTGGGATCGAGCCCCACATCAGGCTCCTCTGCTATGAGCTTGCTTCTTCCTCTCCCACTCCCCCTGCTTGTGTTCCCTCTCTCACTGGCTATCGCTCTCTGTCGAATAAATAAATAAAATCTTAAAAAAAAAAAAAAAGAAAAAAGAATAAACTATTTTTGAATAATAAAGCTTAAAGGGACTTCCCCCCTTATCCCCCCTTTAAAAGCATTCTACATTTTTCTTTTTGTGTATACTAAATGGAATACAAGTAGCAATTGTCATTGATTTCATTATTGTCAGGTCAGTTACCCATTTTGTATGAACACTTTAATAATATTTGGCTTTGAAATGTTGATTCAGTGGCTTAATTTGTGAAGTTGGACACAAAACCAATACAATATCTTAGTTTTCACAATGGAATTTTCTCAGGAATGCTGTAGTCCATTTGTCCTATTTTATTAAAAGCTAATTATATTATTTATAGGTTATTTTCAACAGGTGAATTAGTAAGAAAGAAAATGATAGATATTAAATGACTCATTGATTCAAATAAAATTTTAAAAGCCCCATTGAAATAATTATGTGCTCTTTTGATAAAATATGAGGCCTGCTAGGATTTGAGACTTGAGTAAATTTTGTTGCTTTTTTGAATGTATTCACTGGTTAATATTAAGAACAGCCTATCTTTACTGGTTTCAAGGATAAGACAGATACCATTTCCTTCTCTAGAATTTTAGTTTCATTGTTAATGAAAAATACAAGTATATTTTCTCAAATAATATTAGTAAAACTAAATGAAAACCTGGGAAGCTAGCCTAAAAAAATATATTTTTGTTGCAGATATAATAGAACATAATATCAAAATATCAATAAAAAAGAATTATTGTTTTTACAAGCTCTTAACCAAATTTCAGTGTAACAGAAATACATGCAAGAATCTAAGATTCCCAGCACATTTCAGTTTCTAGGTATAGCACTAGAGAGTTTTTGAAATGGATTCTAAATTGGACTGCATAAGAGGATTTTGTGTCTTCATACAATCTCATTCTATTATAATGTAACTATGGTTAGCTGCAAGATATCTATCTAGTAGCCAGCATGAAGGGAAATAATTAGCATAAAAACTGTATTGCTCCTGGTGTACCAGGGGAGCCAACAACAGTGCCTTGTGATAAATGTTGATTTTGAAACGGTGGGCTTCATTTGTCAAAGGTAAGGAGCCTTTATCTTCGCAACTATTTTTTATTGGGCTTTCCATATTTTCTCTTTTTCCCCTCTCTCTTTCTGTCTCTCTCTATAAATATACTTTATATACTACACATATACTCTGCTTTTATATAGTTTATTATATGTAATATAGCATATGCAGAGTATATATATTTTATTTATTTATTTATTTTAATTTATTATTATTTTTTACTGTTTTTTTATTATATTATGTTAGTCACCATACAGTACATCCCCGGTTTCCGATGTAAAGTTCGATGATTCATTAGTTGCGTATAACACCCAGTGCACCATGAAATACGTGCCCTCCTTACTACCCATCACCAGCCTATCCCATTCCCCCACCCCCCTCCCCTCTGAGGCCCTCAGTTTGTTTCTCATAGTCCATAGTCTCTCATGTTTCATTCCCCCTTCTGATTACCCCCCGTTTCTTTATCCCTTTCTTCCCCTACTGATCATCCTAGTTCTTATGTTCCATAGATGAGAGAAATCATATGATAATTGTCTTTCTCTGCTTGACTTATTTCACTTAGCATTATCTCCTCCAGTGCCGTCCATGTTGCAGCAAATGTTGAGAACTCGTTCTTTCTGATAGCTGAGTAATATTCCATTGTATATATGGACCACAACTTCTTAATCCAGTCATCTGTTGAAGGGCATCTCGGCTATATATTTTAATATATTCTGTATTAGTGTTTTATTTTATTTTTTTAAGACTTTATTTATTTATTAGAGAGAGAGAGAGAGCACAAGCGGGGAGAACAGCAGGCAGAGAGAGAAGGATAAGCAGGCTCCTCTCTGAGCAGGGAGCTCAACGCAGGGCTCAATCCCAGGACCCCAGGAACATGACCAGAGCCCAAGGCAGATGCCCAACCCACTTAGCCACCCAGGTGCCCCCAACCACCTCATCTTGCTGGCACTTTCCCCAGTGGTACTGCCATGTACTTCAAGTCAATATGCTAAGGCCAAGGCTCCTCCTGTCATCCTGTCCATGTACCTGAGCACTCTTTACCCCTCTAAATGTCCAAAGCAGAAGAACCAGTAAGGCCCCAGTCCCAGTGTTCAGTGCTCTTCATGGAAAGTGCTCTCCAGACCTCTAACTTAAATCCCCAAGGAGAACAGTTCCTTTGTTCTTCTCTGGGTTCAGAAGGCAGGGAGAGCAGGTTCTGCTGGTGGTGGGGCCACCTGACACATTTTTGCCTCCAGCTTTGCTCCCCTGCCTCGCCTGACTGTTCAAGAACATTGTGAAAGCTCTTGGCATGTGTGGTCAGGACGCTGGAATCATGACCTGAGCCAAAGGCAGACGCTTAACCTATTGAGTCACCCAAGCGGCCAGTATTTTAGATATATTAGATTATATAGTCTATATTATATCTATTCTGATATGTATTATATATATGTATTATAGATAGATCTCTTGCTAAAAGCAGTTCTTGGTTCTTGTGTAGGTATGTCCTTGACTGTCAGTCATTGGTTAAGCCTGTGATTATGGATTGCAAATGGTTTTTCTTTATGGTTTGCCTTTAATTTCAGTGCAGGTAATGAAAAACCCTACCTTTGGCCTCAGTTAGTTAAATTCACATTCATTAACACTCAAATATTCATTGATATTAAAGTGATTTTCTGTATGATATTCAGGGTTTAATGATGTATGTAAATTGTCCTTTGTTCTTAAGAATCTTGTGATCTTGTTAAAGAGAGAAGGCAAAAAGTGGCTGATGAGCTAACAAAGAATAGTCTATCAACTGATTCAGAAAATTCTTGTTAAGTGTCTGTTGTTCACAAGAATACCCAGAATAACAAACAAGAGTTGTATACCAAAGCAATTCAGGATAGGGTACAGTGAGAGTGGCCTGGGGAGAACTCATAAAGAGGGGAGGAAGTTGATCTGAGGGTCAGTAGAATTTAAATGAGCAATAAATATATAACAAGTAATAATCGACGCAGTGCAAATTTACGCAATAGTGAGATAGTCTTGGTGATGAGTTGGGACAAAGATGTAAATTATGATAGATTTCCTATGTTGGAAATGGACTGAGAGAATAGACACTCATGTGTATCATTGGAGATATTGTAAACTGGTTCAACCCCTTTGGAGTGAAATTAAGTAATTATTATTTAATACCTATTATATTGCAGATGTTCATAATAATTGACTTCATGGGTCCTCTTCTAGGAATTTATCTTCAGGAGAACGCTCTCACAAATCTATAAAGATCTATTATGTATACACAAGAAAAATATATAACCTAAATAGCTATATCTTTTAAAGAATTGTATTTGTAGTTAAGACTGTCCTATACCAAATCAGCTGATGAGTGGATAAACAAAAATAAGGTATATCCATACCACAGAATAATATTCAGTAAAATGGGATAAAATACTTATGTATGCTGTAACATGAGTAAAAACTCAAAAACATTATGCTAAATGAAAGAAGCCATACACAAAAGACGACATATTGTGTGCTTCCATTGATACAAAATGTCCAGAAAAGCAAATTTATACAATTAAAAATAGATTAGTGTTTGTCAGGCACTGAGAGTGGGGATGATAAGTGACTGCAAATAGGCACAAGAAATCTTTTGGGGTGAGCCAACTGTTCCATAATTGAATTGTGGTTATGGTTGCACAAATTTGTATATTTACTAAACGTCATTGTTTATATAAAATGAGTACATTTTATGATAAATAAATTATATCTCAATATAGCTGTACAAATACCCACAATTCAAAACATTACCCCAAAGTCTTCCCACAAAGTAAACCCCAGGTACACTGGGATTTATTAGTGAGATGACCTCACTAATAAAATCTCTGAAGGAAGGAAGAAATAATACTAAATCTACACAATCTCTTCCAGGAAATTGTAGAGTAGGGAACACTTCCCATCTTATCCTATGACACCAGCATTGCCCTGATACCAATACCATGAAAAGGCATTATAAAAAAATGAAAATACAGACCAATATTCTTCATGAACATAATGTAAACAGTATTAATAAAAGTTTAGCAAATATAAATCCACAATACATAAAAAGGTAATATGTCATGACCAAGTTGGGTTCATCCCAAAAATGCAATGGTGGTTAAACATTAGAAAATCAATCTGTATAGTTCACCATATTAACAGAGTAAAAAAGAAAAATTATATGATCATCTCATTAGATGCAATGAAAGTATTTGAGAAAATTCAACATTTATTCTTGATAAAAATTGTTAGCAAATATTCTAGGTATATAAGAGAGCTTCCTCAGCTTGATCTAGAACATCTGCAATGAACTACAGCGATACGATATTTAATGGTGAAAGACCTGGGCACCTGGTGGCACAGTTGGTTAAGTGTCTGACTCTTGGTTTTGGCTCAGGTCCTGATCTCAGGGTGAGGGGATGGAGCCCTGCCTGGGGCTCTGTGCTCAGTTTGAGGTCTGCTTAGGATTCTCTCTCCCCTCTCCCTCTGATCTCCCCCTTCTATAATAAATATTTTTAAAAAAATGGTGAAAGACCAACTGCTTTTCTTCTGATCTGAGAAGCAAGGCAAGAATGTCTGTTCTCATCACTTCTACTCAATGTTATACTGGAATTTCTAACCAATCAAGGCAAGAAAAGACTCAAAAAGGCAGACAGATTGCAAAGGAAGAAGCAAGCCATGCTTAAACGCTTATTTACTGAAGAACTGAAAAAAAAAAAAAACTGGAGACATTCCATGGGAATATCAGTAAATAAACTTTGGAATATTCATACAATGAATTCTATGTTGCTGATTTTGTAAGAAGGTAAATGGAGTATTGTGGTTCTTTAAATACCATCATCGTAAAATCTCCAGTAGAGACTAAGAAGAACAACGTAGTTGTAGAACAATACTTAGTCTGTAGTAGATTGATTGATAGATTCAACAGGTATTTATTATATACCTCCTATGTATTAAGCACTGGGATATTATCTGTGGGAAGGGGCAGATTATAATCCTTCTCTTTGAGAAATTTACAGGCTAATATGGGAAAGAACTAATATGAAATGAAACAAATGGAATATGTAATGAGAAATTGTGTTATATCCATAAAAGAAACTAGAATGGCATGGATTTACCTATGAGGGTTAGGGGAGGGATGGGAAGATTTTTCTAAGGGTATCTGGTACCTCAGATACTCAGTAGAGAACTTTGTAATGAACTAATTCAAACCGTTCTTCTTTCCTACCTCACTTTATTTCATTTTATATCCAGTAACTTGCAGATCCACTGTTTAAGAAAGAGCATAAATACTCTATTTTCCTGTCACACGAACTTCCTCCCCTGTGTTGTTACATGAATCTCTCACTTGGAATAATTTTCATATCATCATCAATATTCATTGAGCACCTACCGTAAATAAATGCGTCATCTTAAATGCTAGGGATTCACAGTTCCTTAAAGCATATGCTATTCTTTTAGTTAATCTGATTGATGCCTCTTTGTTCATATGTAATTTTAAATATTTTTTTTCTGATTAGTAAAGTAAAATATTCACATCATAAGAAGATTCAGTGTTGCAGAAATAACGTAATTTACAAAATGAAAATGCTTCCTGGGGTTCCCTTTCACAAAGTAGGAAACTATGTTGCCCAAGCAATGAGAGAAGAGTGAGACTCAGTACTGTGTGGGTTAAGAGGCAAGAGGATTAAGTAGTGAGGGACCAGAAAAGATTTGCAAAGATAGATATCAAATGGGAATTTTAAAAAGACAGTGTTACACCTCGTGCAATGGCACTGCTTCCTGTGATCTCAAAATCTTCAGCAAAGTCACGCAAGTCTTAGTAACATTGATGCAGTTGGATCCCTAGTACAGGGAAATAACAAAGCTTATTTTTGCATCAGAGTTGGGACAGCAGTGAACGTCCAAGAGCCAGCCTGTGTGGGTTAAAAGGGTACTAGCAAATATACACATCACAGATGCTCCTCCCTTGCATTTTTCCTGTGAGGGGACTTAATGATCAAATCCATTTACCCGTGTCTTGGAAACCTGCTTTCCAACATATCTCCTCCAAGTAATTGTCTAATATATCTTTAAACAGTAGAGCCTGTAGCATATTGTTTTGTGTTTCTGTAGATGGCTTGAATTGACATTTTTTTTATTGTTTTCCATAAAAACTCATTGTACATAACTAACCTAGATTAATGGCACTCTTTCTGTCCTTTTTTTGCTAAAGAATTTTTGACTGAGATTACATAAGAGCATTCTAGAACATATTCGTATAGTAATGATCTTATTTTGTAGATGGCAAAGTTATGAAGAAAGCATTTATGGTTGGTTCACTGTTCAGGAATCTTGCAGGGTACTACATAAACTATCAACAAAAATGTAGTATGTCTTTGGCAGAGAAACTAAAATCAACATAAAAATGAATTATTTTGTCATTCATTATACTTGAAAATATGTGTGAATGAGGCTGATAAAATTAATGTGAAATATGAAATGAAATGAATTCTGCATGTTATTATAGGTGCATGTGTAGCTTAGCAAAATACTTTGGTCTGAGTGACAATTGAGTAGAGGTACATTGGACAACTGTACTGTTGGACCTGGAGCTTCTTCTGTTTGTCCATCTATAGGAGCACCTCCTGTGGATTTTATAGAGAGAGGGATGCGGGGAACAAAGCTCAGGAAAGGAGGTTCAATGATTATGTTACTGTAAAGTTCAAGGGAGGGTGTGCAGTTTGATTCAATAGAAATTAATGATTTAAAATTATAGCTTTAGAATATGGATGATAATCAGATGTTTTATCACTAGTAGAGGCAGAAAAACATGGAGAAGTTATTTGCATTTGGGGGGGATAATCACCCATCTTACCATTTAGCGGTCTTTGTGGGAGAAGAAAGAATATAGAGATATCAAGTGAACTAATTGCTTTATAAGAATAAAGTGCTAATGAATTTAATTAATAATTCATACTAAGTTTTGAGATGTTGGAAACAGTATTTAAATGTAAAATAATCTAGTACTTACTGATAAAACTGTTCAGTTTTTCATATATGCATGGCTTTGCATGTTGGGAACCTCCCACCTGAGATAGCCTTTTCTGGAATATCCAGGCAGGCTCCTATTCATCCTTGGAAAATTAGCCTAATGTCATATTCTCAATAAACTATTCCAGAAGCCCCAGACCAAATTCAGTCTTTCTACTTTTACAAGCTTTTGTTATTTTATGTGTTTTTAAACATACATTATTTCTTTTTTCGCTGTTCTGTGTATCTTTCCAAACCATGTGGTCCTTGAAGGTAAAAATTATATCTTATTTGTTGCTGTTTTTTAAATTTTTTTTAATTTTAATTTTTTAAAAGATTTTATTTATTTGACAGAGACAGCCAGCGAGAGAGGGAGCACAAGCAGGGGGAGTGGGAGAGGAAGAAGCAGGCTCCTAGCGGAGGAGCCTGATGTGGGGCTCAATCCTAGAACGCTGGGATCACGCCGTGAGCCGAAGGCAGACGCTTAAGGACTGCGCCACCCAGGCGCCTCTGTTGCTGTTTTTTTAAAATAATTTAGAATACAGTCATTTTTTTATTAAAAAATTTTTAGAATGAATTGAAATGTGATTTTTAGAACATTATAGACAGTTTTAAATTATATCCCAAACCATCATAATACTATTCCCAATTGGTAAAGGAGATAGTGTATAGTGATTAAAAGTTTAAAGATTTGGTTTCAAATCCTGATTCTGCCATTGCCTGCTAATTGTTAGACCTCAAGAAATCTCTTAATCTCACCAAGTATTAATTTGCTAATGTAAAATAGGTGTAATAACACTTTTCTGCCCTATACACCTTATGTGGAAGTTATGGTAATAGAATAAATAATGAGTGAAAATAAACTTGTATACTCAGTACCTATACAAATGAAATTGTTCTTGAATTAAATATATATATAAAAGCCACTGGTAAAATAATCTCAAATGCAATAATGTTTATCACTTTTAGAAACAAAATGGAGGATTTATACAGAAAAACAAAACCAAAGTGAATCAACGTGAAATGCATTTCTTTCTACTGGATTTTTATTGCCCTTTTGTAACATAGGCAGTTTTTCATATTTTCATTTTCATTTTTTGTATTTTCAAATTTTTATCAATTTTTCATATCATATCAGTTTTATCTAATAGATTATGAAGCAGAGGTACCAATACAGATCAGACAATTGCAGTTTAGACACTGGTTATATAGATGGATCACTTGATAACTTTCATGTAGTCATTTACACTTGGATGGAAGACTTGAAAAACTCTTTTGGCACCGAGTAAGCACGAGTGTTTACCTTCTCTTCAAATCACAACCAATTTACATAAAATAATCTGTATTTTACTTTTTAATTTTGAACATTTGACTTTTTCAAACACTTGTATCCTATCTTCTCCTATTTTCTTATTTGATACTTTCTGGATCACTGACAGAAAAATTCAAAGAGCAAATAGTTACTGATTTAATAGCAGTTTGCTTCTGGGAGATCCACTATTAATGTGTTCTGATAGTATAAGGGGTTATCGCTCTATGCCTAAATCTAGTTTGTTGGAAGTAAATTATGTGTTTCGTCTGTGCCCAGCATTCCTATTTGGCCAATGATACAGAGTCTAATCAGATTTTCTGCCATTCATTTTGCTGTGATGGAGCATTTTCCTAGGTATTTTTGACTTAACTCAGATTCTCATAGCATTTTTAGCTTTAATTTTGGTTTCATGTTTCTGAGAACAACTCTAGGGTAGATTAGTGTGATTTCTAAACTTTTTTCCTATTTCTGTAATAGCTTTTTATCTTAATGCTTCTGAGATTGTCTTAGCTATATGTGTTTTTTTTTCTCTCTCTCTGATTTTCTAAAGGTATTTTGATAAGTTCTGTTTTTATTTGGATTCACTTTGAAGTGTTTCTTTTTTTCTCACTTGTATTCTTTTTGACCTTACCATTCACTGAAAATGCATTCACCTAGCACAAACGTTGTTTGTTTTTTTAATGCATGTTCCTTATTTAAGCAAATGAGTGTTTATCCCTTTTGCCTAAACTACTCTCCATTTAAACCTGCTCAATGGGGCTAATCCTTTCTTGCTCATGAATAAAATCTCAGGTCTCATATTTATTTACTATTAGAAAGTAAAATGTTCTGTGATAACTTCTAATTATGTGAATGGTGTCATTTCTATTATAACCTATTCATTTAATAAGGAAATCCTGAACAAACAAACAAGCAAAAAAACCCAGACTCTTTTTTTTATCAAGAGTTGTCTTTTTTTTTAAATTTTAATTTTTTTAATTATATTATGTTAGTTACCATACAGTACATCCCTGGTTTCTGATGTAAAGTTCGATGATTCATTAGTTGCGTATAACACCCAGTGCACCATGCAATACGTGCCCTCCTTACTACCCATTACCAGTCTATCCCATTCCCCCACGCCCCTCCCCTCTGAAGCCCTCAGTTTGTTTCTCAGAGTCCATAGTCTCTCATGCTTCATTCCCCCTTCTGATTAACCCCCTTTCTTTATACCTTTCTTCCCCTACTGATTTTCCTAGTTCTTATGTTCCATAGATGAAAGAAATCATATGATAATTGTCTTTCTCTGCTTGACTTATTTCACTTAGCATTATCTCCTCCAGTGCCGTCCATGTTGTAGCAAATGTTGAGAACTCGTTCTTTCTGATAGCTGAGTAATATTCCATTGTATATATGGACCACAGTTTCTTAATCCAGTCATCTGTTGAAGGGCATCTCGGTTCCTTCCACGATTTAGCTATTGTGGACAATGCTGCTATGAACATTGGGGTACATATGGCCCTTCTCTTCACTACGTCTGTATCTTTGGGGTAAATACCCAGTAGTACAATGGCTGGGTCATAAGGTAGCTCAATTTTTCACTTTTTAAGGGACCTCCACACTGTTTTCCAGAGTGGCTGTACCAACTTGCATTCCCACCAACAATGTAGGAGGGATCCCCTTTCTCCATATCCTCTCCAGCAATTGTTGTTTCTTGCCTTGTCAATTTTGCCATTCTAACTGGCGTAAGGTGGTATCTCAGTGTGGTTTTGATTTGAATTTCCCTGATGGCTAATGATTTTGAACATTTTTTCATGTGTCTGTTAGCCATTTGTATGTCATCATTGGAAAAGTGTCTGTTCATATCTTCTGCCCATTTTATGATTTGTTTATTTGTTTCTCGCGTATTGAGTTTGAGAAGTTCTTTGTAGATCTTGGATACCAGTCTTTTATCTGTAGCATCATTTGCAAATATATTCTCCCATTCCGTGGGCTGCCTCTTAGTTTTTTTGACTGTTTCCTTGGCTGTGCAGAAGCTTTTTATCTTGATGAAGTCCCACAAGTTCATTTTATCTTTTGTTTCTCTTGCCTTTGGAGATGTGTCATGAAAAAGGTTGCTTTGGCCGATGTCATAGAGGTTGCTGCCTATGTTCTCCTCCAGGATTTTGATGGATTCCTGTCTCACATCGAGGTCTTTCATCCATTTGGAGTTTATCTTTGTGTATGGTGTGAGAGAGTGGTCAAGTTTCATTCTTTTGCATGTAGCTGTCCAATTTTCCCAGCACCATTTATTGAAGAGACTGTCTTTTTTTCCACCGGATGTTTTTTCCTGCTTTGTCAAAGATTAGTTGCCCAAAGAGCCTAGGGTCCATTTCTGAAAACCCAGACTCTTTTTTTTTTTTTATAATGATTTTTTATTATATTATGTTAGTCACTATACAGTACATCCCCGGTTTTCGATGTAAGGCTCGATGATTCATTAGTTGTGTATAACACCCAGTGCACCATGCAATATGTGCCCTCCTTACTACCCATCACCAGCCTATCCCATTCCCCCACCCCCCTCCCCTCTGTAGCCCTCAGTTTGTTTCTCATAGTTCATAGTCTCTCATGTTTCATTCCCCCTTCTGATTATCCCCCCTTTCTTTATCCCTTTCTTCCCCTACTGATCATTCTAGTTCTTATGTTCCATAGATGAGAGAAATCATATGATAGTTGTCTTTCTCTGCTTGACTTATTTCACTTAGCATTATGTCCTCCAGTGCCGTCCATGTTGTAGCAAATGTTGAGAACTCGTTCTTTCTGATAGCTGAGTAATATTCCATTGTATATATGGACCACAGTTTCTTAATCCAGTCATCTGTTGAAGGGCATCTCGGCTCCTTCCACGATTTAGCTATTGTGGACATTGCTGCTATGAACATTGGGGTGCATATGGCCCTTCTCTTCACTACGTCTGTATCTTTGGGGTAAACACCCAGTAGTGCAATGGCTGGATCATAGGGTAGCTCAATTTTTAACTTTTTAAGGGACCTCCACACTGTTTTCCAGAGTGGCTGTACCAACTTGCATTCCCACCAACAATGTAGGAGGGATCCCCTTTCTCCACATCCTCTCCAACAATTTTGTTTCTTGCCTTGTTTATTTTTGCCATTCTAACTGGCGTAAGGTGGTATCTCAGTGTGGTTTTGATTTGAATTTCCTTGATGGCTAATGATTTTGAACATTTTTTCATGTGTCTGTTAGCCATTTGTATGTCTTCATTGGAAAAGTGTCTGTTCATATCTTCTGCCCATTTTTTGATTTGTTTATTTGTTTCTCACGTATTGAGTTTGAGAAGTTCTTTGTAGATCTTGGATACCAGTCCTTTATCTGTAGTGTCATTTGCAAATATCTTCTCCCATTCCGTGGGCTGCCTCTTAGTTTTTCTGACTGTTTCCTTGGCTGTGCAGAAACTTTTAATCTTGATGAAGTCCCATAAATTCATTTTATCTTTTGTTTCTCTTGCCTTTGGGTATGTATCATGAAAAAGGTTGCTTTGGCCGATGTCGTAGAGGTTGCTGCCTATGTTCTCCTCTAGAATTTTGATGGATTCCTGTCTCACATCGAGGTCTTTCATCCATTTGGAGTTTATTTTTGTGTATGGTGTGAGATAGTGGTCAAGTTTCATTCTTTTGCATGTAGCTGTCCAATTTTCCCAGCACCATTTATTGAAGAGACTGTCTTTTTCCCACCGGATGTTTTTTCCTGCTTTATCAAATATTAGTTGCCCAAAGAGCTGAGGGTCCATTTCTGGGCTCTCTATTCTGTTCCATTGGTCTATGTGTCTGTTTTTGTGCCAGTACCATGCTGTCTTTGTGATCACAGCTTTGTAGTACAGCTCGAAATCCGGCATTGTGATGCCCCCAGCTTTGTTTTTCCTTTTCAACAGTTCCTTGGAGATTCGGGGTCTTTTCTGGTCCCATACAAATTTAAGGACTATTTGTTCCAGTTCTTTGAAAAATGTCCTCGGTATTTTGATCGGGATAGCATTGAAAGTGTAGATTGCTCTGGGTAGCATGGACATTTTAACTATGTTAATTCTTCCGATCCATGAGCATGGAATATCTTTCCATCTTTTTATGTCTTCCTCAATGTCTTTTAAGAGTGCTTTATAGTTTCTAGAATAAAGGTCCTTTACGTCTCTGGTTAAGTTAATTCCAAGGTAACGTATGGTTTTTGGTGCTATTGTAAATGGGATGGATTCCCTAATTTCTCTTTCTTCGTTCTCGTTATTCGTGTACAGAAATGCAACTGATTTCTGAGCATTGATTTTGTATCCCGCCACGTTACTGAATTGCTCTATAACTTCTAATAGTTTGGGAGTGGCTTCTTTTGGGTTTTCCATATAGAGTATCATGTCATCTGCGAAGAGAGACATTTTGACTTCTTCTTTGCCGATTTGAATACCTTTGATCCCTTTTTGTTGTCTGCTGTTGCAAGGACTTCTAGTACTATGTTGAATAATAGTGGCAAGAGTGGGCATCCTTGTCGTGTTCCTGATCTTAAGGGAAAGGCTTCCAGCTTTTCCCCATTGAGAATAATATTTGCAGTAGGCTTTTCATAGATGGCTTTTATGAGATTGAGAAATGTACCTTCTATTCCTACACTCTGAAGGGTTGAAAACCCAGACTCTTAAATACAGAGAACAAAGTACTGGTTGCCAGAGGAGATGTGAATAGGGGGATGGGCAAAATAGAAAAAGGGGAATAAGAGGTACAGACTTACAGTTATAAAAGAAATAAGTCTCAGAGAAGAAAAGTACAGCATAGGGAATATAATCAATATTATTATAATAACATTGTATGGTGACAGATGGTGACTACACTTATTATGGTCAGCATTGAGTAATGTAAAAATTGGCCAAATCAATATGTTATACACCTGAAACTAATATAACATTGTATGCTAATTATACTTCAAAAATCATCACAATGCACACCATAAAATAAGCATGTTGTACAATGTAAATATATATAATATTTGTCAATCACACCTCAATAAAGCTGAAAAAAAAGTTGGTTTAAAAAAAAAAAGGAAGTTCTTAATTCTTTTAGAGATAAAGTTTTTCCCTACTTCAGCTGCAGCTAGCTTTCTGCTGGGCATTTGTCATGGGGAAAAGGGGAGTGTTTCCCTAGCTGACTCCCACATTTTCTGTCCTGTTTAAGTGGGCTGACTCTGGGTCCTATAGGGTTGAATTTCCGAAAAGTAGAAGAGGTGAACGTGAGGTCTGATTTATTTGATGTCAATGTAACTTTTAGTAAGTTTCCTCAGGGGTTGGTGGATCCTTGTTTTACCTTGGGATGGTGTGGTAGACATTAATTTACTCCTCAAAAATTCCTGCGCCTCCTGAGCACATGGTAGGATTGAACTTCCTGGCTTTCTGTGGTTAGGTGACGCCGTCTGACCAAGGAGTTGTGAGCAGAAGTGACAAGTGTCATTGATAGGCTGAGCCGGTGTGAGAGTCTCCAGAGAGTTTTTCCTTCTGACACTGCAGTCAAGAACTTTAGAGATGGTGGCTGTTCTGTCAGCCTGAACTACTAAGACTTCAATGAAAAGAACCAGTGTCTGCCTACCACTGACACACGACAACCATTGTGTGTGAGCAAGAAACTAATTTTTGTGATTTTAAACTACTAAAATTACTGGGTTGTTTGTCACCATAGCATAATCTAACCTATGAAAACAGAAAGGTAAGTGGCTTTCTCAGAGGGAATGGGACTATTTGGCTACATTTTCTATGACACAAGAAATGCATTTCCTCCTGTCCAGATGCATAATATTTCTCTCCTAGTTCCTGGAAATCTGGAAACCCATTTTGTCTGTTGGGATGACTCCATCCATCTGTGCAGTCTTCTTGGACTGGATTTGGAATGTCTCTGCAGAAGCTTTTTCTTCAAAGTTGCCCACCTCTGGTCTTCTGGAAGCATTTACATAATCTTGTATCTCCTTGGAAAGTATAGCTAGCACCTCTCTGTAGTTTGCCAGTTTGGGAGCATGGCCTTTCATTTTTCATTCAATTTATGAATGGCTTAAAAAATATGAGATGACACAAATTATGCTCTAATAATCCTCTGGAACATACCTCACAACAGTGGTCTTAGAACAGTATTCTAAGATACGTATCAGACATTAACTATTGTGTCCCTCACACATCAATGTATATATTTCAAGCTTTTGAAGTTGTTTCCTTAAAGCTTCCTCAAGGTGTGAGGTGAGGAGATGGTGGTGGTATTTATAGCACATCAACAACTCAAAAAAAAAAAAAGTCTTCTACTTGGTTTCCAAGCTTTTTGACCACTTAAACTTCAAAGGACATTGACCCACAAAATTGGCTTTTGAGAGTTTCCTTTACAAGTTTAACATAGATGACCTAACACTTCCATTAAAAACATGGAGGTACTTGTCAGCTATTATTTGTATTTTGGCTTTTGGGTCTTGACTGAAACCCACAGGGTATGTTCCAGAGGATTGTTAGAATATGATATGTGTTATTCAGTATTTTTAAACCATTCATAAACTGAATTAAAAATACATTTGCCTACAGCTGCAGAGTCATGGCATCCCTGAATCACAAAATGATTTATGGGAAGCTCTGGCAAGTTATTTTTTTGTTGTTAAAATCGATATGATGCTATGCATAAATAGTGTAAGTTCACTCACTGGTCATTAAAGCTATTGGTGTTTCTGAAAGTGTTGCTAAGTGGAGTTTACTGAAGAGACTTAAGCAAAATGTATTTATTCTTGCCGTTTTAGGAGTGCCTGTACTAAAACTTCTGCCGTCAGTCACTGCCCATTTATTCCAAAAGATTGTTCTGGCTAGAACAGTTAGTGAATCAATCTTTCAGACTGATTACTTATGTTATAAGTAATATGAAACACTCTTGAGTTTGAGGAGGGAGAGACTGTGGGACTCCACAAATGCATAATGCATATTATACATTAATAACATTATCCAGTGCTCACTATAAAATTTTAAACTTAATGAAACCATGAAAGGAGATGCTGCATTTTGTTACCCTGAAATGAAACATTAATTATTTTAGTTAGCAGACCTCAAATAAGCAACAATTCTAGTGTATAAGTACCATTATAACTTTATAAGTGTTATTTTATCTATTATTATTATTCTCGTTATCTTCTGATTGACAGTCTTTTATGTGACAAATATATTATCACACTTTAAAGATCTAACCCAAATTGATGGAAGAGAAGTAAAAATTTTAATACAAAATATTTTTGGACTGTTGTCTCTTCTCTTTGGAGATGATCTAATTAACAGCTGATGAGTTTGAGTAGTGAGATTTGGGGTAGATTAAGAAAGGAACATTTTCATACTCTAGTCAAGGCTGGGTTATTGTATGGCTGATAATTATACAGTTTTAAGTTTCTGTTTTCAAGAGAATGCTAGCAATTTAAACTATACATTTCTGAGCACCAGATGTTTTTTTGCAATGTTTGTAGAGTGTGACTTATTTTATGTACATATGATTTAATGTTAGAACTGGACAGTGCCATCATCTGGTAGACTTATAAAATTCCATCACTTCAGTCTGCAGTCTAAGCTTTTGGGGCATCTATTTATTTATTTATTTTAAAGATTTTATGTATTTTTTTGAGTGAGAGAGAGAACTAACTCAAGCAGGGGGAGGGGTAGAAGGAGAGGGACAAGCCCGCTCCTTGCTGAGCACAGAGCCTGACTCGGGGCTTGATTCTATGACCCAGAGATCATGATCCTGAGATCATGACCTGAGCGGAAATCAAGAGTGGGAAGCTTAACTGACTCAGCCACCCAGGTGCCCCGGGGCATCTATTTAAACAGCTTAAGTGAGGTTAAATGGACTTAGAGGCAGGGGGGAAAAAAGGAAGAAAGAAAGGTATTTGTATGACCAGTTGCAGCTGAGTATGCCTCACAGCTCCTGATAGAGGGTAAAAGAGTGAATTACTCAACCTGGAATAAAAATGAGCAAGTATGTGAAAGTTTGCATTATAGCAGCCAATGACCACATCTGTTGGTCCTGAAGTATTTTCTAGTACTTGTGGCATCTTCTTCAAAGTCTTTTCTGCCCCAGCTCAGAAAATCTGGCATTTGTTTTCTGCCATCTAGAAAATTTTACACATATTAGGCATTAGACCTCAATTACCTGTCTGCACTTTCATAGCCTTTGTATTGCTTTTTAATTAGTTAATTTGGGTTAATCTTTTATCTCAAATTAGACCATGGCCTTCTTTAGGGCAAAGACATTACAGATTTCTTTTTCATGCTAGAGTCCTAGCACACTTAAGAGTGGTTCAATCTTGGTTTAACACCTGGGCAAGATTCTCTATCAATATAATGGTGGCATTAAGGAGACTCTTTCATCACAGCAATGGTTTTCCAAAGTGATAGGAGGAAACTATGATTTTTATTTGTTAATTTTAGTATCTCTTTGTACCTTAAAAAACCTCAAATTGTGTATATGTTAAATATAACGTCTAAAGAAGATGATGATATTCTGAAGAATCAAAAGAATACCATGATATTGTAGACACCTCCTTAAACATAAGAAATATAAAAGGAAGGAAGTTGCTTATATTACAAGAACAAGGGAAAAACAGTGGAAAACCAAGTTTCTAAGAAATTAGTAGGTAGAAACCTACCTAATTTAATTGAGTGCTAGACGACATTTCCCTGGTTGGAAGGAGTTAGTCACAAGATGCACCAAAGTCCCAAGAGCCACTGCAGTTTGATAACTCAGTGCCATTTGTGTGTGTGTGTGTGTGTGTGTGTGTGTGTGTGTGTGTGTGTGTTGCAGGGGGTGGTTAGGACCATTAAAGAAGAAAAGATTGAACCACAGTATATCCCAAAGGTACAAAGTATCCGCTGTCTTCTCCAGTGTTTCTTAACTGAGTTTTCTCATCTAAACTGGAGCACATAGAAATGATTTATGAGATTTTATTTTCTAAAATCTCCCAAGAATAGTGGATAACTAGCACCATGCTAGATGCAGAGAAGAGGAGTTAACTTGTTACACACAATGATGGCTTGGGGCATTAGAGCCTTACCTAGGTATAAATTATTGTTAATGTGAGGATATCTGCAGCATCAGGAGATGCTCAATTTATGATTTTATGGCAGAGAGCTGCAAAGAAATGGATGTTCTCTTGAGTATCTGCCTGTGACTGAATCTTGGTATATTTAATACCATAGAGAGTAGGGGGATCAGATTTAGCTGTTTCGATAGTAATTGAAGTTTAATATGAGCAAAATGTTTTTTCCATGTGAAACTTTGTAAATATTTCAGCATTGCCCTTAACAAGTTTTCCTAAATGGTAATTAACCAAAGATTATAAATTACTAATTAATTAAATAATTTTGCTATTATTTTTCTAGATTGTTTTGTTTTAATAGGGACACTTTTTCTGTGGTTTCCCTTAATCTTCTGAGTTATTTAAGCCTGGTGTAATTGCCACAGTTATTGGTGATAACCACCTTAATGTGGACCTTGACCTAGAGATAAATTCACTTTTCTTTGACTAAGTCCAAATGTGAGCATTCAGTAAATAAAAACTCTGATTAATGTATTAAAAAGTTCTATATGTGCTGAACCAATTGAATATCCATAGCCAAAACATGAACTTTGAGCTAAACCTAACACCTTTAACTTTACAAAAGTTAACACAAACGGAATAGCTGACTTAAATGTAAAACACAAAACAATGTAACTTAAAAAAAAAACAACAAACATGAGAAAAAAAACTTCAAACTTAGAGCTAGACAAAGAGTTCTTAGATTTGACACCAAAGGTACAATCCATAAAAAAGGAAAAATTGATATGTTGGACCTTACCAAAAATAAAGTTTTTTGCCCTGCCAAAGCCCATGTGAAGGATGAAAAAGGAAGTGACAGACTAGGAGAAAATATTTAACAAGCCATATATCTGACTTGGACTAATATCTAGAATATATAAAGAATTCTCAAAGCTGAACAGTAACAATATAAATAATCCAATTAGAAAATGAACAAAAGATATGAAGGAACACATCCCCAAGTATCTGTAGATGGCAGAAACACACATGAAAAGATGTTCAACATTAATAGCCATTAGGGATATTTGTACCAATGAAATATTGGTGCAAAACCATCAGACTGTCTAAAATAATGTGAAATGCTAGTAAGGAGGCAGAGAAATTGGATCACTCATACTTTGCTGGTGGGAATGTAAAATAGTATAGCCAATCTTGAAAACAGTTTGGCGTTTTCTTATAAAACTAAACATGTCTCTATTGTACCCAGAAACTGCATTCTTGGGCATTTATCACAGAGAAATGAAAACATATTCATACAAAAATTAGTCCATACACGGTCATAGCCATTTTATCCCTGATAATCCCAAACTGAAAATAATCAGATGTTCCTCAGTAGGTGAATTTTTAAAATGTGGTATTCATAGCATAGAACACAGGTCAGTAATAGAAAGGAATGATCTAGAGATATATGTAACAATTAATATGAATCTTCAGGGAATTATGCTGAATTAAAACTGCCAATTTCAAAAGGTTATATACTGTATGGCTCCATTTATATAATATTTTTAAAATGACAAAATTATCGAAATGGAAAACAGATTAGTGGCTGCCAGGTTTGGAGGTGAGTGTGGTTATAAAAGGCGGCACAGCATTCTCTGTGGAATTGGAGCTTTTCTGAATGTGGATTGTCATGGTAGGTACATGAACTTAATCATGGTATCACATTGTATAGAACTAAAAATACATACATCCAAAAAAAAGGGCAAGGAATACTGGGGAAATTTGAATATTAGCCGTGGATGGTTTATATGTCAATATCCTCTTTCTGTTATTGTACTGTAGTTTTATTGCATGTTCTGTGGAGGAAATGTGAATAACGGATGTACAAAATTGCTCAGGGGAGACTTGAGGTTTCAGAGGAATCACTCACAGCTTATAATCTTCTGTGTTGCAAAACCACTCAGGGACCTGTTGCAAAACCACTCAGGGACCTCTTGCTACCCTGTGATGAGAGCAGATTTGGTGTCAGAAAGGTGGATGTTGGGAAAATTTGACTTTCATTCCTTGGAGAGTGTAGAGACGGTTGCCTGTTATCTTTCCGTGAGAAAGTTAAAGACCAGAGTCTGGCTGAAGGTGTCTGGGATAGCAGAGCAAAGAGAGAAAGCTGCAATGAAAGTAGGTTGCACTTCTTCCACTGAGGATGGGAAGGAGATCCTGGTTCTGGTGGACAACAGAGGGCACTGGATACCTAAGATGAGTCAATGCCAGGATGAGAGGACCTCGTTATAACTCTGCATGCCGTGGACCATGGCAGTGGGGTGGGGTGGTGCACAAACAGTCAGCTGTAAGGCCATGGCTCATCCTAGTGAGCATTGCAGAGGAAGGGCGTCAGCAAACTTTGAGTGAGTTATGGAGGAGAGCTGACCTCAGAGGCCCACAGAAGCTCTCCTTGAAAGAAAGAGCCAACATTCAGGGCATCTGCTATGTTATTATTGAATGTGACCTTTGCAACATTTTCCTTTTTGTTCACCTACCCATCTCTTCAACTTAAGAGAAGGCCAAAGACAATACAGTGAGTGGCAAAGGAAGAGTGGAAGAGTAAGATAGAGAATGTAGTAAAGATGTGAGCGTTCCCCCTCAACTCCTCTTCTCCCCTATGCACATTTCTAAGATGGTGACAGACATGAACTAAGGGAGAGAAAAAAAAGCAGCTTTAAAATGACTTACAAAATGAAGTTTTGTACGTAAGAATTAGACTGGTTATTAATACCTCAAAAGATCTGGAAAGTATGAGGATTGTCTTAAGATCTTTTTCAAGGACAGGAGGTTTGAAAGACAAATGAAGACAGAACAAAGCTGTTTCCTTCTTTATACTTGACTGAATCTAGCCCGTTCAATAAAGTGGTATAGATGCACATATATATATAGATACGCATTTTGTTTAATATTATTTCCTTGATATTGAAGAAAGACAAGAAGTTTACATAATAAAATATTAATGATAGTTATGTCTGGATGATGTTATTTTAGCTATTTTGTATTGAATTATTTAATCTTTTGTATATTTTCTGAATTTTTTGCAATAATAACATACTACTTTTATAAGTAGAAGAGTGTTATTTTAAAATAATGTTGAAAGCATTTTGGACACTAATTTCGGTGGCATATAACTATGCCCCTACATCTGGCACTTTTTAAGTGTTTGAATTTTTTGCTGATTGGCCAGACTTCCCGGATTTGAGAAATCTACATCTGGGAATAACAGCAAAGAGTAATTTTTATCATCTATAATTGAAGGTTTAGTTAGATGATTGTTAATGTTTTCTTTTCAGCCCCATAATTCTTCCATATTTTTTCCAAATGAATAACTTATTCATTAAACTTAGAACATGGCAGTGCTATTCTAGGTAATGGGATTATAACAGAGATAAGGATCCCTTTCCTCAAGCAACTCAATAGCCGATGAGACAGTAGAGGATTATAAATCTGTGTGGTCAGTGCAACAACAGGGGCACCTACAAGATGTTGTAAATCACAAAAGAGTAGCATCTCTTCCAAGATGGGGAAGCAGGAAGGCTATCATAAAGAGGTGATGTTTGAGCTGAGACTTGAAAATCAACAAGCTAGGCAGAGTAGAAGTGAAGGAGCGGAGGATGCCAGGCAGTGGAAAGGGAGGAAGATCCTGAAAACTGAGAGGGTATGTTGCATTCTGGTTCACACTGAGTGTGAGGGGACTGAGTGTCGAGGATGGAGGTGGGTGGAATGACCAGATTTGAGGTGGGGTGGTAAGCAGGCTGTAGGGATATGAGCCAGGTTCTGAGTACCCAGAGAGCCTGGAGGAAGACCAATCAATTCAAAGCAGAGCATTCCAGGTGAGAGGAGCTAAGTTCTAAACAAAGGCAGTGGTAGAGGGGATGTGAAGAAAGAGGTCAAGAAAGGAGTCAGGTGATTCCAGTTTTATATATATGTAAAGGCTAGTCTATGTTATCATGTAGAGTGCCTTGTAAGAAGGACTAAGAGGTCTATCCTCTTGACAGATGAGTGGCAAAAAGTGACCATCCCTGAGCAGTAATCACAGAGGTGTACCTTCCTCTAAGATGCACGAGAGCCTGTCAGTCCTGCAACAGGGCAGATAGTTTGGTGAGCGGAGCATGAAATGGATTTCAGTCCTTACTCATCCCTGTAGCCAGCATACTGTGTGCCATGAACAAACTGCAGAACCAGAGGCCTGTGCCCTGACTGTAGCCAAATAGGTGGAATTTCTTAAAGCTCATGACATTTTCTGGGTTTGTACCGGAGGAGGCCTGTGAGGTGCGGAAAATCAAAGCAGCATCAAAGCAGTTTTACCTCTGCTTAGCTGAACTGAGACAGATGAACAATATGTAATTTCAGAGCAAAGAAGACATTTATGAGCTGTTCTATCACCAGTAAGTTGTTCTTCCTCCCAGCATTTGAGAAAAATATTAATAATATTTCATTAGAAAAGTAGTTTTCTCTATGTATAAAAAGATCAGTTGTTTTTCTATATTATTTCTGTTGTACTTTGGGACCAACATTACATCTGTAGAAATGAATCTCCATTGTAATAATGGAGATTATTGAAAAAAGATAATGTGAAGAATACAAATGCAGGTTTATATTTTCAGAATGCTTCTTTTTGCACAATACTTCTAGAAAAATACAAAATTTATCCTACAAGCCATCTTCAAATTTCCTTTCATATTTATTAGCAGATCTATAGCATTTTTAGAAACTGTAGAAGCAGCCCTAAAACCAGGTGTAAATTAACTGGATGCAAATATGATAATGATATCTAATTCAAGTCATAGCACTGAAACCTTTATGCAGCATTCATATATACATTTGAGAACCCATGTATAAATGCTACTGGTACAATATATCACATGGATCCTACAGTTGGGTAGAGGTTGGAGAATGCAGGTAATGTCGTCACAGTTAATATATGAGCAATTAAGTCAAGAAAAGTGACCAGTTCCCTACCTAGCAGACACCACAGTGTATTTTACACTAATGTTGCTTCTACTTTAGTGGGAGAATTGAATTAGCTGAAAATAGTAATATAATCCTGAATTAAAGATGAACTCAATAGTAAGAAAGCTTGAAAGAGTCTACAGAAAACAGATGTGGTAGGGTTCTTAAGAAAGACTGTTTATAACATAATTGTGACATAATATTTTTTACTACTACTATTTAATCTTACTCATCTTTATATACCTGGATCCTAAGCCCAATGTCTGACCCCTAGAAAGTGCTCAAAAGTATTAAAGTATTCATTAGAGGAACCTGCATTATAATTGTATTATCTTACTGATTTTTGGGTCCTGCCATCTTGAAGATGGTGTTAACAACATAGAGAAATTAGGTAATGAAACATCCCTAGGATGTTTTGTGTTCTTAGCAGTTCACACAGTTTTGAGACCCTGAAGATGACCTGCCAGATGGAAAACAATGAGAGTAATAATGATAATTAGCACTGGGATCAACAAAACTAAGTTGAAAGTGAGCAGGAATGGTTATTTAAAATCATAGTTACCACAAACAAGCAACCAAAACAACAACAAAACCAGTCATAATAAAAACTTCAATTTGTGCATTATGATTGAAATTTATTAAGAAACTTTGAAAAGAGAGATCAAATTCCTTTTTATTAATAATCTATTTGGAAGTGAAATGTATGAATAATACACATTTGAATAACCTTCTGAATATCATTAGAAATTCTTAAGTCATGCAATATGCTTTCAAATTCTTCTTATAAATACCAGTCATAGCAGTAACGCATTTAAACATATCTAACATACTGAGTAGACTTATTTTAACAACTATAGTAATATTGTATATCTTATTTCTACTTGTTTATTGGGGGTCTTACTTAAATTATATCAGACATTTTGATTCTTATTGGTGGCAGATGTGTGGTATCTCCCTCTTTCTCACCGTGGATGAATGGATTTTAATGTAATTGATGTTTACAATCATTTAGAGTCATTCTTTTTGATGATCAAATTGTTCCAAGTTGCTACTCAAATATTACCTACCATTTGTTTTAGAGACCATATAACAACTTCTTTTCTTTGATATTGACCTACTTTTTACTTAGTGTCTTTGTCCATCCAAGACCAAGAAACCTCTGTGACTATCACTGGAAATAACTTTATTCCTATGCATATTTAGAAAACTACAGTAATATTAGAATTAGAGATAATATCATATCACTTAATTAGCACACATTTTTGAATGCTTGAAAAGCCGTTTATAATTTCAAAATTAGTATAATTTTTCATAATTAGTATGAAAATATTAATATGGAAACTTTGAACAAAGGCAAATGTAATTTTTTAAAAACATAGCTTTCCAGATTATAGTTCCTTGTTGCTTGCCCTACACTGATCTGGGTTCTATTGTTGTGCTTAGATTGTATGAGATTAGCATAAACTGGCTAGTTACAGTGGTGTCACTTTTAAAAAAAGGTTTCTTTATTTATTTTATAGAGGGAGAGTGCGTGCATGGAGGGAGGGACAGAGGGGAAGAATCTTCAAGCAGACTCCTCTCTGAGTGTGGAGCCCTACAATGAGGATGACACAACTCTTGAGGCTTGATCGCATTACCCATGAGATCATAACCTGAGCCAAAATCAAGGGCCTGACACCAACTACTGGGCCCCACGGTGATGGCATTTTTTATGTTAAATTATCTAGCAGTATTTCCTACTTTTTTAAATCAGATGAGCTAAATAGGAGTTATTTTCAGAAAAACATTGGGAATAAGTCAATAATATAACATTAAATTTCCTTACACTATTTTAAAAATATATGTTAGTTTTATTTGAACCATAAGAATATTTGGGGATCCATTTTATTGCCAAGCTATCAAGTAGAAATGCATACGAAGAAGTCAGTTTACTCAAATTTTGTTATAATAAGCTTTCTTCAGTAATTTACAGTAATTACTAGCAATTAAAATATGTTTAATTATTATAATCATATATTTTGTGCATTTTATTCTAGTTAGATTGGCCATCTGTCTGATGACTTTTTAATCTGTTGCTTGTGGTAACAATCACTAGATTATGATTCAATACCAACTGCTCTTTAACAAAGAAAAAATTTTTTAAAGATTCCATTTTATTGTATCTTTAAATTATGAGATTCAAAATAAAACTGAAGTTTAAAGTTCCTCTCAAAAAATTGAAATGTATACTTTCTGTTTTCAGATATTAGACAGAATATTACACTTACATGGCCAATGAGATGGGATTGATTGATTTATACATACTTACTAGATTTTTGATTTCTATAGAAAATAGATACGATGTATTTTCCAGATGGAGCACCTAATATAAGGTGCAAAGTTATGAATTGAACCTGTTTTTTCTTATGTTAGCATTAGCAAATGCTAAAGAATAGGAGCTAAATTACATCATATTTTTAAATTGGAGTTTTAGATACTTCTGTGAACTGGGTGAAAATTGAATTGAAAGGCTTAATAACAGAGGGAATTAATCTAATGCTGAGACTTGAATTTACATAGTACCCTTAGAGGTTAAAGCACTATAAAAATATAAGATTCTACATTTTGATTTTACTATCAATAGATGTCAAGTTAAATTGTGTTCTTGTAATAAGATGCAATGGGGAAAGAGGATTCTCTTCATAGGAATTTGATTTATAATTGTCTTTATTCAGTTCTCTAGCAGAGTGAGGCATGCTTATATATTCATTTTTAAAGATGTAATTAAAAATTCACTTGAACTATCTGTAATGCTCTATGCAAGTGGACTGATTGTGAAAGAACGTTTTACAGTGAGGCTGTGGTACAGCAGGAAATGTACTGGACCAGTACACAGAAGACCTTGAATTACATTTCACCTGTGCTTCTTTGCTTTTGTGGGTTTGTGCAAGGAACTTAACCTCACTGAAATTTCAGGGGAGATATGATTTGTCTGCCTATAATTGAAATTTGTGTGTAATGTATAAAAACTAAGAGGAGTCTATATGAAAACCCTTTAACTTAACCATTTGTATAGTGCAATTTTATTATTGTCATACCTAATAATATGCAAGTTTTATTGTTTTTCTCATGGCCAAGCATGCCTTATCTCACGTAATTCTCAATGCAGATATATTCAGTAGGCATTGTTAGCGTCCCTAGGTGATAAATGAGAAAACTGGCATTGCCTGAGAAGTGGTGGAGCCAGGATGCAAACTTAATCTTACTAAACCCCATGCTTTTAGGTAGTACGCTTTTGCTGTGATTTCACTTTTATCCTGTTGCTTATACTAAGATATCCTAACTAAGACATCCTAGAAATTAAGTGGACCTTACAAATCAGAAATATTTTAGTGTCAATGAAGTTCCTTTCAGTCATTTTATAAGTATTATTCTGATGGCTAGTTATCCAGAAGAACAGCAGTTCTCTGAATTTCTCTACTGTTTTTTTTTTCGGGGGGGGGGGATTTCATTTTGTATATTAGTTATAAATTTTCAAGTTTGGCAAGAATAAGGTTGTTATGAAATTTTGGTGTATTTATAGCCTTGGTTCTAAGTATGTGACCCTAACCACCTCACCATAGCATATAGATGTCTTTGTGGATCACATAAAATGGTAAACCAGGAATTCTGTATTCTATGCTTTTATTTTTTATTTTTTTGAAACAGAAATTGAAGCATTATTTGATGAATTATAAAATTGGAGAAAAACAGACACTGATTCATATAGTTCCATAGTAATTTCGGTTGAATTTTTAAATATAGTAAGAAATACTTTCTGAATTTTTAAGGTTTTGGTTTTCCAGAGCCTGAGAATAGTCCATATAAGTATTCTAAAAAGCTACATACAGTTTTCCCTTGAACAACACAGATTTGAACGTTGCAGGTCTACCTATATGTGGATCTTTTTTTATATATATAGTGCAGTACTGTAAATATATTTTTCTCTTCCTTATGATTTTCATAATAACGTTTTCTTTTTCTTTTCTCATTTCATTTTCTCTAGTTTATTTTATTGTAGGAATATAGTATATAACATATATAAAATATGTGTTAACCTACTAGTTGTCTGTTATCAATAAGACTTCCAGTCAATAGTGGGCTACTAGTGTTAACTTCTGGGGAGTTGAAAGTTAATATGTGGATTTTCTACTGCACAAGGGTTGACACCCCAATCCTTGCATTGTACAAAAGTCAATTGTAGTTCAAGCTCCTCATTTCATAAATGAGAAAAGTGGGATGTGGAAGTTACTTTTCCAAAGTCAAATGGGAACTTATTGGTAGAAGTTGGTTGTATACAGAGAAAGAAAAAAAATGATTGATCTGCCTGGAAAGTTTGGTTTGGATTAATAAAAATGAACATACACCCTGTTTGTCTTTTAAAAAGTCCTCAGATGCTGGGTGGCATTTGATATTACAACTTCCCCATCCAGTGGCCTTTTTTGGATTACTTTCAGCAAAACCAGCTACTTTTGAGATATGGCATATGTATATCCCTTTTTGAATTTTTTTTTTCCACATCTATTTTGATTCTGTGGTGTTTGGAAACACTACAAATCATTATTTACTTTGGGGTCATGAGGCAGCAAGATCATGAGGAAGGGCTTTGGTCTCTGAGTGAGAAGACTGAAGTTGAACCAATTCACCCTGCTTTTCAAAGCACCATTTGTAAAATGGGAATACTCTTTGCTTTACCCACTACCATTGTACAAATTAAAAGGAGAGATTATATAAAAGCCCTTTGCAAAGTATAAATTGATTTTTCTCCTTAATTTTTATGGAGGTTAGCTGTGTGCTCTTGGTAGGTCATTATTTCACTTCTTTAAACATTAATTTCCTCTTTCCTTTCTCATGGGTTATTTTGAGTATAATTGAAGTAATGTGTTTAAAGTATGTAATGTACAAACAACAGTGCCTGGCATATAATAGGCGTATGTGGTAGGTTGAATACATAAATTGCCCCAGTTTTTCATTATTCAATGTGACTTTGCAATTTCTTCCCATCAAGAAGTGAAATCTATTTCCCACCTCTTGAGTCTTATTTGTTCCATAGAGTGCAGTTCTGAGGGATGCCATTTCTAACCAAAGTCTCTAACAACCCAGCATGCTTTTTTTCCCTCTCTCTCGAATTCCAGTTGCCATCATCAAAATCGGCATGGAGTATCCTAGAGGGAAATGAGATACCCCATGGAGTAGAGCCTAGTCATAGACCAACCAGTACCTTGTCCATTCACCATATGAATGAATGAGTCCAGCTGAGATCAGCTGAGCTGGGCTCAGATCATTGGGACTTCCCAGCTATCCCTAGAGAGTCTATTTAGATTTGTTAAAATAATTGGTTGTTTGTTTTAAACCATAATGTTTTGGGCTGGTTTGTGACATAACAAGAATTAACTGATAACACAAGGAAAAAAAAAAAAAAAGAAAAGAAGACAAAGGTAGGTGTTACTATTGTTATTAGGATTTCTGTATATGTAATAAACTTCATGACAATGATTACCTACATTTGGGAACATTTATTTTGGCTTGACTGTAAGGGTAAGTTTTTCAAGCTTATCAATCCCCCCAAATAAAAAACAAAACAGAAGAAATAACTAGAGGAATTTATGTTATGCAAAAGTGTTTAAAACATAACTGCATGTGGTTTCATGTAATGGGTAATTAATCCAATCACCAAACCCCTCCCAGAGAGATGTATGTATTCTCCTAGAAGAATTGTCTCATGCTTTAGTCATCAACCTGAATAATGATGCTTGGAAGCCGAGTCACCCTCCCCTCCACTCTTTCCCTCCTTGCCCCTAGTAGAGCGTGAATTTAATGTGCTTTAAAATACATCTGTTTGGCAACTTCAGTAAAGACATTAACCAAAACTTTTAGCATGACCTTGAGAACATATTGAGTAAAACTCCCTAAGAGTTATTTAATTTTCAGAACACATATTTATGTGTTCTTTCTTTATTATGAACATTAACCAATCGCAAATGCAGTTGACCACTTGATCTTGGTTTGAGAAAATCCTTCCGTTGTTTCATCACAAAAGGGAAATGGTACAATGAGCCTGCCCTGTGAAAATGTGATGTTTAAACAGTGTTTTTCACTGCAGAGCACACTTAAGCAAAGATATTTACATATGCATGTATATACTTGTCCAATTACTTTCTCTATCCTTGTTATTCACGTTGTGGTGCTTTAGATAAGAGCAGGTTCTTTCACTGCAATCTTCTTATTAAATTAACTTTATTTTCAAGAAGCTCTAAGGATGAAAAGCACTCCGGATGTTAAATGTCATTTAAATATTATATGAAGTGCTTCTTAAGTGTTACAGTTGTAGGTAGTAGAACAAAGAGAAACAGGTAGGCAATGTTGAATGGAAGGCTGAGGGGCAACCCAATGGCTCTCTTATATTTTGTGTTAAGAACACAAGCAGCTATGCTCTGTTGTCATCAGGGACTTTACAAGAGCAGAACATGAGGAAATGGCCTTAAATCTCAATAGAAAAAATTTAGGGGATATATAATTTATTCATTCAATATAAATAAATATTGACTGAGGGTGTAGTATGTAAGACCATGTTTGAAGTGCTCAGGATAAAGGTGAACAGACCAGACAAGAGTGCCTGCAGTCGTTGTAAACATCCCTTCTTGCTCAGAGAATGATTTGGAAACTCAGCCCCAGGTCTGCTGGCTCCTGGACTTTGCCCTTACTTAGCTGCAAAATGAAGATGGAGGTATTATAGATGCTGTAAGTGATGCTGCAGAATATTATTGGCAGCATCAGGATGCTTATCTGAGGCTCCAAGTTGTCTCAATCACAGCCTCAGTTCTTTATGGGAAGAATGACCAGAAAGATGTTTAGACATAACTCATCCACTCTATGCTGACGATTTTCTGATTGACTTTTTCATTCAATAAAATATTTTTTGGGGGGTAAATAATTTCTTAGCTATTCAAGCAAGACTTCTTGTTTCTGGGTTGTGGCAATTCATCTCTTGATGATATTTTTCTTAGTTTATTTCCATGAAAATAGAAAATTGATTGCCCTTAGCATTCCGGCTTCTATTTTATCATTTTCAAATTTGCACTCCTATTCCGTTTGTGTTCTTCTTGCTAATATGGGCATGTGTCTCATTCTGGCTTTGTCATTTGTCATATTCTAGATACAATTAGCATTTTCTTTTGCCCACATGCAGATGTTGCTCATATTCCTTTCATGGATTTCTTAGTTTACATATACTAAGTTGGTGTCACTTTTTACTACTTGAGAAGTGACTAGCTGTAGTTTTATATCTCATAATGCTTGGAGGGCCTGCTAATTTAGGTGAATTCTTCTTTTTCTTTTAATCTACCTTCTTGAAGGAATAATTTTAAATGTGAAATCTGTCATTTTCTTTTCCAGCAAATATGAAATGCTGTGGATTTGTCTTCTTACAGCATTTACCCATAGCTATAGGTGATCGATTCACAGACTAGATCACCTAAAAAAAGAAGGAAGGAAGGGAGTGAGGGAGGGAGGGAGGAAGGGAGGGAGGGAGAAGGGAAGAAATGTAGAGATTTATGTCTTTGCTTGGCTCACAGTTAGTATACTTAAACCAAAGGAGATTAATCTGTTGACCCATGTTTGGCTCACATGCTGGCTTTACCACGTATTGAGGTCATTGGGCAGCATTTTTTCCTGTTAAGAGAGCTAGAGAACTACTGAGTTTATTGTCAGTCATCCTAGGAAGCGCCAGTATCCACATCTGCAATATTTACCTTTTCTAGCCTGGCCTCTCTTTCAACTGTGAATTTTCCTTTTCTACTATTGTAAACTCCAGCTGGGTTCTGAGTCTGGATCTATGATTAATTTTGTATGTGCTTCCTGTTTGAAATCTGCTTGTTGACCTTGACCTGCCATACTTAGGACTTAGGATCCTGCATCCTGATTCCTGCCAGACAGATTCCTATTCATGGGGACTTTTCTTCTAACTGGTTGTCAATGCATATCTCCAACAAAATAAGAGATGGGTTCCTGAAATGTTATATTCCCTGTGACATTTTCTAAAATGAATCATTTAAAATGTATGGGGGGGGGTGGTTCTTGCTATTTTAAAGGCTACTGGTAATAAGATATTTTATAAGGTGAAAGACCTTTTTACTAAGGCAAATTATAACCCTTATCCCCCAAATTCATCTCTCTCTTTTTCTTTCTGTTTCGTACTGAAATTCCTGAAGGCTGGATATATCCTGGGCCAGCTCCTATGGCTACAAAAGCTGTGTACTATGCACTTGGAGGGGATGTCATTCATAGAGACCATAGTGTCAACAGCCACACTCAGAACTACATGGTGTGGGGCATTTCAACATTTCTTTTGTCTTTCCTTCAACCTGAATTTGGAAAAACTAACTGTTTGTTTTTTGTTTCTGTTTTTTTGGTATTTATGGTAATAGATACCTCAGCTTTTTTTTTTTTTTTTTTTTTTTTTTTTTTTTTTTTTTTTTTTTTACTCATTTGTAAAATGTAGGCTAGTGCTGGGGTTGTGTTGCTTGGGTTTTGTGGCATGTTGCTAGCTCTAAAAACTCATGTCCCTGTGGTGGAAGAAAACCAGCGTCTGATTCCTTCGCTCATTTCTTACTGTATCAGTTTATTTCAACTTCAGCTGGCTCTTTCCTTTTATTCTTTGTAGGATTGTTTTTGGGTTCTCAGTAAATTCAAGGGACCCTCTCAACTCCTCTTCTGGTCATCATATTATCATGGCATCTAAGAATGTCACAGTGTCTAAGATGTATACTTTAAAAAATATATATATAACTCTTTCCAAGCAATAAATTCATCAAGGGAGATATTGCTGGAAAAGTTTTTTATTCAGAATTAGTCACATAAAAACTTCTGATTTGATGATGATGCATAAGTGATGGGGTCAATTTAGGCATCATTATAGAAGATAATATTTTTAATAAAAGCCAGCTTATATTGAATGTTCACTCTGTATTACAAAGAAATCATTACTGATTTTTACAGTAGCTATTTGAGGTCAACATTTCTGTTTGCATTTTATAGATGAGGAAGCTAAGCCTTCTGGAGGTTTTGTAAATTGTTCAAAGTCAGACCACTAATTAGTATATGTGAATCCTGCCTTTATAATTCCAAAACTCATTCTTTTGATTATAACATGCTGTTACATATGTCCTGATTTTTAATATATATAGCAGTTACATTGCCACTATGAATACAAAGTATTCTTTATTAGGTGTCGATTGTGCTTTTAGGGAAGTAAATTCTACTCAAAACTGTCATGTTAAGAAAGTGATAAAATGGATTAAGAGCCAGTCAGTGTTGCAAAATTCAGTCTCTGAGAAACATTCCTACACCGTGTTGTGTTTATTTTCTTCTTTCTATTTCTTCCCTTGCTGTTGTGTAGTAGCCTTGAATATTACACTTATAATCTCATTAAACACTTGCACCAATGGCTCTTCTCTCTTTACCTACTTTCCCTTTAGTTGTTAAAATATAAAGGGTACATAGAAACTATAGAAGTAGCCCAGATATTTTCAGATACCCTCAGGTGTATCTGGAAGTCCTTTATACTTGAGGAATGATTCCCTCGTGGAAGGAAAGTATGCATGGGAGGAAAGATGATATAGAAGCTTTGCAAAAGTATGTGAGCACACAAAAGGGAAGCAGTCTGGAAAAGCAGAAAATTTTTATCTATGATTTTCAGTGATGCTGGAAAGTCGAGAGAGAATACAGTAGAAATGGGCATTTATATAGTCTTTTGCTTATTACAGTAGTCTGGATTTTAGAATTACTGGTTTTTGAGGTTAATGTTAACTTGCTGAATCCAGGAGAATATCTTTGAAGTATAAAACTTGGAAGGATATGCGTTCTTCCAAACCTGAAAATATGCATACCTCTCACATGTAATGTGGGAAACTTTCACCTACTAAAGTCCCTATAATCTAGTAGATGCATATTTTACATTCTTACTCATGGTCATCTAGTTCTACAGATCCATAGGTTCAAGAAGTGTTTATTGAAAGGAGCAGGAAACACAAGTGGAAAACATACTACATATTCTTGTTTACTCTCCATTTTCGTGTTTGTATGTGTGGAAGAGAGAGGTAGGGGTAATTGTGTATGTGTTTGCTGGTGTTGTGATAAATGAATGAAAATTTAATTATGAGACTCTTTTTCCTCCCAATATGGTATCTTCCTGAATTTAATGTTGCCTTCCTGCTATCTACCTACCTATTGATTCTTTTGCATTTTTTATTCATTCAAGTTCATGGAATAAATGTGTTTTTCAATAAGGTTATTTAACTGAGTTGCTCCCTTTTAACTGTTATCTGATTGAATTTTAAGTTTTGATTTTGAAATTAAATCATTGTAGAATGTTAAAAATGAATAGAATATTATAGTAATGATAACTTGAAATTATAATGTGTACTTTTGCCTGGGGTCCACTTCATTCTGTATTTCAAGATTTTATCTGTTCTTATTTGTGATGGAAATATACTGCAAAAAATGTGCATCCACCCATGCATATTTTTAGAGTGTATTAAGGAGGTGGTAGAGAGCACAAATAAGCACTCAGAAATAAATGCTCACAATGATCAGGAACTGAGCATTTTACATAGCCATTAGTATCTATCCTAGAAAGATATGTAGGTTAATTGAGAATGTAACTGTGTTTTCTTGGGAAACAAGCATACTTGGCATCTCAACAATTTGTTCAGAAGTTCATCTTATTTTGTTAAAAGACCATGAACAATAGAATCATGGAGCAAGGAGTGAATGTGGTATATATAATATCACAGAAATGATGAAAGGAAGCCTTATCTTTGAAATAATTTTGGATTTAGAGTGTAAAAGGAACATTTTATCATGTCACTTTCCTAGAGTGCAAAAGGAACATTTTATCATGTCACTTTCCTTAGGAGGGAAAGACCAGCATCTTTAACAAGATCCACTAGTCCTAGGTGATTTGGTCCTTGCCTCTGTCAGCAGCCAGCAGCCTCAACCAGCTCAACCTAAAGCACTCTGAATTTAGCCACAGAAGTCTTCCTTTCATTTCTGGAACACCCGAGTCCTTTCCTCTTCTGGGAGGTCTCTACCTGTCTAGTTAATCTCAACACATCCTTCGGTACTCAACCTAGAAGATACCTCTTTGAAAGTTTTTTCTTTACTCCCACTAGATTAAGATTTACTCTGTATACTCATAGCTTCCAGTATGTATCTTTTACAGCTTGTAACACAACCTAAGTTAAAAATATATTACGTTTCAATTATTTACTATATTTCTTCCTAGGATGTTAGACAAGGAAGATCATTTTTGTCTTGGTTCACCATCCCTCCTCTACCTCATGCTTAGTGTAATGATGGCATGTAGTTGGTGCTCGGTACATACTTGTTGATTGATAGAATGAACAAATGGATGGAGAAGTATATGACTGTATAGATAAATTCAAGGCCACAACAATGGAGAGGGAAAGGGTATAGTAAAGGGGAAAAAAAGGATCAGAGAAAACAAGAGAAGGAACATAATAGAAATACTGAAGGTGGGTGAGAGGGTGGGAGGTAATGGTAGAAGAAGTTGTTCAGTACTTGGTAACTATTTTAAAAATGGTGACTATGGAGGTGTGGACATTGGTAAGAAAGGGAGAGAGGAATAGTGTTTATCTTTGTAATTTTAACTTAGTCAAGTACTATATCCTTGGCATTTGATTTTTGATGGCAATTTTCAGCACAGTGTCACTGACTAAATATTCATCACTTTTCTTTGTAAGGTCTTAGGGGGTAAACCCCTCTTATCTTTGACTTAAAAGTTCCAAAAGATTAACAGTACCTAAAATATTACATTTATAAAGATAGAATCAACATCATGATTAGTGGAAGAAGAAACTAAGAGATGTAAAGTTAATAATGCTATAAGAGGGTTAAGTTTTTAAAAAGCTTTGTATTTGAGATAAGAAGATCTGAGTAACGGTTTCCTTTCTGGGGGCAAATACAAGTTTTATGGGTCCCTGAAGATTATATATTTTGGGAGGCTCTTTTTAAAATGTTAATGTAAAATTAGATACAGGGCTTTGGGAGTAGTCAGTGAAAGTAAGGGCCCCCGAAATTTAATTAACTGCACTAAAATATTACCTTCACTCAGTTCTTACTGACTGAAATTATAGGAGACCACATTGACTTCTTTAAGCTTCAGTTTTCTATTCCATAAAATGGTGCAGGCCATGATTTCCAATGAAATGTTGGTGCGATTGGTAAGAATATAGTTCAGAGATAGGAAAAACTGCTTTGTAACCTGGAAGTGATATAGAATTAGTCATTGCTGCTATCATAATATTAATTACTTAATTTATTTTATCTTTATAACCACATTTACAATATCACTTTTTTAGAGTGGAAGAAAAAGACAAATCCGTGCCTTTTTAGTATTTCTCCCAAAGAACTAAACCTTGCTGACCAATACTTTAATGCTCTTTTTACTAACTCTCAGTTATTTGTGACAATCATGTTCCTTAAGCATTTATTTGGCTGTGCTGAACCAGGTGTGGACCTCAGCCAGCTGACTGGCTAGGGCTAAAAATACTCAACTATCTACTATTGCTGAGTTAAAGTTTTTTTCTTGACTCCAGCACCTACTTGTCAGTCAAATTATAATTTTTGTCTTCAGGGAATGGAATTATTTGATAACTCCCTTTTCCTTACTGCTTTTGGTTCTTGTCATTCTGTCAGAAAGAAAAAGAAAAATATTTTTGATAATAAAAGTAAAAAGTTATATTGAAGTTTGTAGAAATTTCGGTTATGTTTTTATATAACATCTGTCTCTTTAACTTGATGGTTGTCTCATATTTCTGTACTTCCTAATAGCATTCCCTGGGGCTGCAATTCTTAGAAGCAAATTATTATATTTTCACTTCTTTCTTAGGTGCTGGGTTTTCTGCACAGAATGTAATTAGTTAAGCTCTTTATTGTGAGTATAAATATAAGGACAGACATATAAGATTATGCATGGTTGACATAGTACACCCCTTTACCCATTTTGGATGCTGAAGGAGAACTCGGTATTCTTAGTCCTCATCATAGCACAGCTGTGTGTGTGTGTGTGTGTGTGTGTGTGTGAGAGAGAGAGAGAGAGAGAGAGAGAGAGAGAGAGGACTGGCCAAGGGAAAGACGAGGAGAGGGAAATAATCGGGATGTGTTTGATCATTTTACCACCTTCCCTAACTAGCTATCCTTCAGGTGTTGACAGATCAATTCCAGTCCCCATAAGGCACATCTGTCTCCAAGGCCACCAGTATAGTCTTAGTAGCAATCTGAGGGAGAACAGAGAGAAGATAACAGAAAAGGCATTGTTGAGGCAAGATGACCCTCAGCAAGTTGCCGGTCTTCTGAGAGCCTTTTCTCATGTGACAATGGGAATAATCATAATTACCCAATAGGATTGTTGTGAAGATTCAATCTGATAATATATGTAAAATGCCTAAAGTTTCTAAGTGCTCAGTGGTATTTGTCCCTCACACAAAGGGTTTTGGATGGAGTATATGCATATCAAGGACTTGGTGCCAAGTGTGGCCCCTGGGAAGTGGTCAGTAAAGGTTCTAGGTAAAGACTTCGGGGCCGGAGCCACTGTTTACGGCGTTTACAGCTTAACGCCGTATCTCTGTGCAGAAGAGGGTGGAAAAAGGCGTGTGGAGAGAAGGGCAAGTGGAATGCTGCGATAGAAGAATTTAAAGATTCTTGAAAGATTCTTTCCTTTTTGAAAGCATCAGATATACTTTTTAAAAAATTATTCCCTCAAGACTCATGATGTTAAGATGTTGCTTTATAAGTAAGGCTCTGAGCTCCCTGAGAGATGCTCCTCCTTAATGTTGCATTTTAATGCAGATGTTCAAAATATTCAATAAAGTAGTACCTACTCTCCTAAAAGTAGTGAAACCCCATTGTTCCTTCAAAGAGCAGAATCAGGACTCTATAATCCTTTTTATACCAATAAAAGCTAATGTAAAAATAGTAGTCCATTGATTTCCGTAAACAACGAATCCTGAGATAGGTGTCATTATTTTAGTGAAAGCCTCAGAGAAGTAAAGGATCTTGTCCAAGTTCACAGAGCTGTAAGTGACAGGGCTGCAATTCATCCCTGCCCTGGCCTCTTCTATAACTACCACACTCAAGTGTTTTAGATTTTTCTGAATGAAATTTTAAAAAGTCAGCCAACAAAATTTTCTTTAGTTTTTGGCCAATCGCATCTGCCACCTGAGTGTGGGGGTTTCTTCATACACACATAGCCATCATAGGCATCTAAACTACACCCTGATACATATTTATAACCTACTCTCTCTAGATCCTGAATCAGCCCTTTATGAGCTTCCTTCCCATATAAGTGTTGTGATTCCATCCAGTCATGTGTCCGCAAACACACTTCAATAGCCTTTTACATTCTTGATAAATAATTGATAGGTTTGGTTGACATGAAGCATGAAGGGGATTCGACATGTAATTGCATTTAAGATTATATATTTTCAAAAGCTTGGTTGAAAGACTTCCATTGAAACTTCTGTTAAATGGTTTTCCAGAAGCCAATCTAAACCTAGGAAATAGTATGAAATACTATTCTTAGAGTTATGTATTTTTATAAAGACACAACATGAAGGTTTGGGAACAGTCAGACTAAGTATATTTTACTGTGTTCTTCAGTTCAAGAAAATTTGATTTTGCTTTTTCACAATATGGTACACATGAAGGATGCCAGCTGGTAAAACTTACTTCTTATTTATCATCCATGCCTTAGGGAGGATAAAGGATGAGTCCCAGGGAGAAAATGAAAACACATGGTGTACAATTTTATTTGAAACAATGCAAAACTTCAAAAATACAGTGTGGAATAGATCATCTTATTTAATTTCCAGGGTCTGTTCAAAATGAGAAGGAAAGTGAATACTTTTGTACATTAACATTTTCAATTTTTAGACAAAGCATAATCTCATTTTACACATTTCTCTAAATTGTTCATTATTTCAGATATGTAAAATTCATACTTATTCTTATGTCTGACTAATGATTTTTCATAAGCTTACATGGTAAATCTTTTATATATTTGCTTTTAGCTCTGATTCCATTACATATATATTGAAGGAAAAAAAGATTTTTTAAAGAATACAAAACACTATAAATAGTCTTGATCATTGTGTTGATGTGGTAAAATAGAATGAAAAGTTTATTCTTATTTTCTGAGATGTTAATTTCCTTCTTGCCCTAGACAGATACTCTCATGCATTATGTATTTATAATGAATTTTAATAATTGTTTCACATATATATGTAGATTCTTTCTAGCCTATATGTCGGTGGTTTCCTTTGAGTTTTTAAACTAGACTTTGTTTTTTCTTCATGACACTTAATATCTCTTCAAAAAAGATGAAATCCAAATGGCTATTATAATAAGCTTAGTAGGATTAATCTCACACATGGTTTTAAAATGGCAGATGTTTAAGATTGATTGGAAGAGACATGGTGAAATGTAGTTTGGAGAAATGGTTGGAAATATTTTTTACCTAAACATCTTTGATTTTCCCTCTCTTACCACATCAAGAAACCATAATCTGACAGAGACCAAAGCACCTAAATAGAAAGTGCTTGCTCCTGCATAGCAGTGACTTAATATTAGGACCATGGTGTAAATTGGGAAATCCTTTATCATGGCTTTTACAATAACTCCAGTGTTTGAGATGCCATGGGTGTAAAATGTGTGTTGACATCTTAAAAAGCTGAAATAAAACATACAGGGATAAAGAAATCCTAACTTAATTATTGCTGCATTAGAGGTGATGCTTTTTTATTATTGATTTCCAGAATAGTCAGTTAAACTGAATCTTAGGGTAGCAATCAAGAGACCCTATTCCAGTCTTGACTAAGTCTTCTCTCCCCTCCAGACCACAGATATTCCCATATGTTGGATGAAAATAAGATAGTTGCATAATTTTTCTCAGCCTTATCTGTTTACAAAATGGGATGTAATATAATAAAATTTTAAAATATAATTATGAGGTAACATCTTCAGACCCAAAATTGTGATTTCCCTAATTCAGGTTTTAGACATGCTTAATAAAATAACGTTATACTGAAAATAATCACTTAATCAACATAGGAACTATGAGTTTGTTTGATAGTGTCATCTGTATGCATATTTAAGGGTTTCTGGAAAGAGACTACTGTGATGTTACAGACTAAGATTGTATGTGTTGTCAGAAAAAGATGGTAAGAGTTAATTGCCATATAAATTAGTCATGGACGATTCCTGTGTCCAGGTGTTCTGCTGTGTATGGGGGTCTGTGTCTTTTATTGTTGTTTTCTTGCTTTTGTGATTGTGAAGGAGGAGGTTAATTACAAGGAGTAATAGTTGGAACACTGATATCAAGTGTAGATTCTCTGTCATTAAATTTATTTAAGTTCAGCTGCTCTAAGAGATTTTTTTTTCTGCAGCTTTGAATCATTTTTCTACCGCTTTGATTTTACTTACATTTAACATCAGTGATTGTTAAATGTTTTGTAAGAAACCAAAACTTCTTCCATGAAATCAAAAATTATTTAATGATGTATTTTTCTCATGTTGAGACAGTGCTTTCTTAATGCGGGGTTCTCTTTTTAATGTTATTGCTCTGACTAAATAATTCTTTTTCGAAGTTTAATAAATTCAGGAAGTTGTAAGTTCACTGGGACCAACTTTGGTTTCTGGTTTATAAGTAAACTGAGAAGAGTCATTTCTGTGATTAGTTAAAAATTACTCAAAAATCACTGCTTGGGTAGATAACATATTAAAATAAGTGGATTGATTGAGATTATCTGTGACTGCTAGATTACTAAAATTGGCTATCATCATTCATTACAGCTTTTATGATAAAATAAATAACTGTCAAAAATATTGTAGTCACCATTTTATAATTGTCAAAAGCAATCAAGATTTAAATATATGATTTACTCTTTAAAAGCCCTTTAATTTTAGGAGTTTAGCCATAATCTATAGGCAGAGACTTTCTTACCTGTCTTTTGGTAAAACACACAGTGCTTTATTAATTTTAAAGAAGCCAATAGTTTTTTCTCGTTATAACTGCTTTTTCTCTTTGGAGGGAAGATAAACTTGCTTATGCTTTTGTGTTTTTTTACATAAGTTATATATTAATAAACATTATAGAATTTTCTTTTTTTAAGAAAGATTATTTATTTATTTTCTAGAGGGAGAGTGTGCGTGTGCGCAGACTGGGGAGGGGCAGAGGGAGAGGGAGAGAATCTCAAGTAAACTCCCTGCTGAACATAGAGCCCAAGGTAGGGCTCCATCTCAAGACCTTGTGATTACCACCTGAGCCAAAATCATGAGTGGGTCACTTAACTGATTAAGCCACCCAGGTGCCTCAGCATTATAAAATTTTCAAAGTGTGTAGAATAATGTAGAAAATTTTGAAAGTCTGAATTTTTACTTCCTCAGACTTAAAAACTGTAATGTTCATCCTATTTCTTTCCAGTACTTTTCTATCAATTATGTAACATAAGGATATATTATTTGCAAAATCTGAATGCTATGCTATGGTACATATTGCAGTGCAGCTCTGCTTTTTATGTATCAATGTATGTGGGAGACTTTCCTTGTAAGACATATTGGTCTACCTCATTATTTAATGCCTGTTTAATATTATATTAATGAACCATCATGTATTAAGCCAGTTTCCTCTTTTCAGATGGACATTTAGGTTGTTTTCAGATTTTTGCCATTAATATTAAATATATATTATATAATTTAAATATATATAATTTAATATACATAAAATATATATGATTTATTTTGAAAGTGTGAGAATATTTGAGTGTATTGGTATTTTTTTAAAAGTGACTTTTATGGATTTTTAAAAAATCAATTTCTTCTGTGGATTTTTTGTTTATTTTGTATTAATTTCTTTCTTGCATTGTTTATAGGAAGTATTATGTATCCTGAATAGTATATATCCTGAGTAGTAATACTCTGTTACCTAGGTAGCACATAAGTTCTGTAGTCTGAATTACATCTTTTGGTTTCTCTATGTCCTTCATTACACAATATTCTTTATAGTTTCTGATTAGTGCATATTTCTCAGGAAGGCTTGCCTTATAACAAGATAGTCTCAGTGTTTCTTCTAACATTTTTGAAAATTCTAAAAATAGAGTTATTTTATATCTTTAGTATTTAAAAACAAAACAGTGATAACCTATGGGAATATATTCTCCCAATAGGTAGGTAGGCAAGCAACCATGCTTTGGCTGGTACTGGAGAGGAGATTAAGACTTCTGTTGGAGGGTGTCAGTAAGGAAGCATCTGGTTCATCTGTGTCGTCTGGACCCACTTCCTTCCATCTTTCTGCTCCACCATCCTTAGCATGTTTGCCCTTGTTTTCAGACTTATCTCACCTTAGTCACAAGATGCCAGGCATCATATCTTTACTTGCTGGTGTCCAAAGCGGAAAGTAAGGGAATGCAAATGGTGGAGAGGACTTCTTCATACATGGAGCGAAATCTTTCCCAGAATAGTTCCAAGCACACATTCCCCTATATTTCTTTGGCCAGAAATGAGTCTCATAGTCACCTCCCCAGGCCAGTCCCAGACATAGGTGGGTTCGATCTCTCTAATCAGTTTAAACCAGTCATTATTCACCCCTGGAGCCAGGGGCATTGCCACTTGCACATATTTGTTAGCAAGAAAAATGAAAGGGAAAGGTTGATGAGTGGGCAAACAATAGAGTCTAGTATACCAAATGTACAACTACTTTGCAAATATACAAATACTTGAGAGAAGTTTTTCATATATTAGCTTGTTTTGTTTATTTCACATTCATGTTTGTTTATTTATCTCACATGCGTGTAAGGACAGTTTTTTCTTCCAGTATCACAGATAAGGAAGCTGAGATCTAAACTACTACATGATGTGTCTTTGGGGTGCCTGGTGGCTCAGTCAGTTAAGCGTCAGCTCAGGTCGTGATCCCAGGGTCCTGGGATTGAGCCCCGCATTGGGTTCCCTGCTCAGCAGGGAGCCTGCTTTTCCCTCTTCCTCTGCCCCTCCCCTTGCTTGTGCTTTTTCTGTCTCTCTCTCAAATAAATAAAATCTTAAAAAAAATAAAATATTACATGATATGTCTAATATTGCAAAACTGGTAAGAGACAGGAGAGAATTTAATTCTGGCTTTCTAAGTCCTAATTTAAGGCTTTATTCTTAGGTCACACTGTCTATCATTTAAACAAACATGTCTTTCAAATAAGAAGAAGAATTCAGTCTGAAACATCATCCACAAAATTCTAATTTCCTTTTTTTCTTAGGTACATTAGAATTGTCTGGGGAGTAGCTAACCACTAGAGAGTGGCCTCTCAGTAGAAAAAAATAGTGCTGCATAGCAAGATGTAGAAGTAATTTCTCTTACAAAGGAAACTTGCAATTATTAAATTAGGTATAAGAAACTTTTTCACAAACGTGTTCAAGGCAAGTTGAAAAGAGGAATTGGGTGGTTTCATGGGTGACTTTCATATCTGTGGGAATGAGATACAAGGCAAAGATACATTGTGTGTAATATTTCACACTTCAAAAATATATATGAAGGACAATTGTTGTGAAGGACTCCACTGGGTTGAAGATACTGCCAGATTTTTGTTTGTTTTGTTTTTTAAATAGAAAAAAGCAGAACAGATGCTGTTTTGTTTAGAGTCTCTCCCCTAAATACTCCTATCTTTTACAGAATATCATTCAGGTTTTTTATTGTCTGCTGTAGGAATTCATTTTAAAGCAGTCCTGACAAGTCACATATAAGCTCTTAAGACTTTAGCTCTCTCTTGTTTCAAGTGATAATGCAGTGCTAAGAACATTAATGTCTGCGGATCTCTTCTCCTGACAGCCAGTCTGACATCCTGGTTCAGATAAACTAAATTTCAGTATGAACACTGAAGTCAACATTTGCTGCGTTATGAATATTCCAAGCACCTAGGGTAATAAAAGATGATCTACATGGATCCTTATTATGTGAAAGTTGTTTGTTTTTATTTAAAGTGTCCTTGTTCAGTAGACAGACATGATTTGCAGCGGTGCCAATTTATAATTCCTTTGATATCTTCTGGTCTGTTCTTGAATATCTGAAAAGTAAAGAGAAAAATCCTTTCCTATTACTTGTTTTTGTGATAGAAGATACGTGCTTTCTGCTTGCAATGTAGATTTTAGAGTGCTAGGTTTCTGGATCAGTCGGTTGATCTATCCATGTATTATCTATCTATCTATCTTTTGGGAATTCTTTCTGGTTCATTATATTTTTAGCATTTTCTTTCTTTTATTGATAAGAAAGAGAATCCAGTCATATGTGGAGGTAAATGAATTTTGAAGTGCCTGTGATAAATTTAGAAGTGATTCATGTGAATGGATTAAAATAAAAGTTTAACAAATTGGAGAAAGTAGTGAAGTTATGCAAGGAATTTATCAAACAATTTATTTGAGTAGACTTTGGGCTAGAGGTGACATATTATAGTGCAAATGTCAAATAGTGATTAAAATATCCATTTGTATATTGTTAACATTTCCTAAAATACCACTTATATAATAATGATAACATCGTATTGTGTGCCTTGAATAATACTTTAGCTTTTGATGAGCTTACTAGATCAAGGTCATAAACTCAAATGCCCATGAAGGACCAGCATATATAGGGAGCAGCAAGGGGTCTAGAACTAGAGAGCACATGTTTTGTCTAAGGTGGTCTGTTTGTTCCCTCCCTCCCTCCCTCCCTTCCTCCCAGACAACCTGGTGCAAATGAAATATATTTGAGAGCTGAATTTAGCCAATGGGACTTCACGTTGCAACTTCTTAACTAAAAGAATAACTAAGCTCACATCCCAGCTTAAAAAAATTGATATTTTTTTCCTACCAATTAGAGAACCATTTCTTCATTCGAAACTTTTACTTGCTTAATTCTCATACACACACACACACACATACACACACACACACACGTTTCTTTTCCTGGACACTAATGTCACCGGTTTTGAAGTTAGATAATGTGGATCATATCATCCTTTGCTTTGCTTGACCAGATTCTTAGTCACTTAATTTTATTTTTGTAAATACTTAAAACTAATGGGAAAAAAAGAGTAAATTCACTTAAAGGTTTTTATTTTCCTTACAATTCACATTCCTCCTCCTGTTATCTAGTACTCATAGTTATGAATATTGAATACTTAGGACTGTTTAGAGAAAATCACTTACAACTTATCCTAGGCTCAGTAGACATTATACAGTTATGGTGATGTCCAAGTTTAAGATTATGCCAGATCAAGTTATGTTCAGTATCATGTCTGTGGGACAATGATCAATCTGGGTTATTCAGTTTACTGTAGTTAAGTGTTCATAAGCTCTTGGATCTCCTGGAGCATAATTTGCACAAGAGTAGGGACTTTGCTGTTTTTATTGCTTCTTTCCAGTGTTTACAGTAGTTATACTCAGGGTTGAGAACAATCTCTGGATATAACAAGTGCTCAATAAATATGTGTTTAAGGAATTAGTGGATTGATTTTGAGAAAATATTTTAGGCTGCCAAATATAGATATAGCAAGTATTATTCAAGGGGAACTGTAATAGGAAGATTGAAAAATATTTTCTTAATAGGTTTTTAAATTGTGGGATGAACATTTTATTTCTCATTGCTGTAATAGCGATTTCTGGGGGACGTTTTAAAAGTTAAAAGAGATTTTTTCTTTTTTTTTTTTTTAATTTCCAAGGAAAAACTATGAAAACAAAATGAGACATTTACCTCATGGTACTATTGAATTCAATTTATAAATAGATAATGTTGATAAATGTAGCCTTACTGAAGCTATGTTATAGCTATTAAATTAGTAAATGAGTTATTAACTGTAATTATACTTGTTAGTATCTACAATAATTAGGAATTATCGTATTTTCATTCGTTCCTTATTCTGGCTTTGAACAGTGCTTTGAAGAGTATATTTATACACTCTTACATGTATACATACACCACACACATGTACATGGCTGAAGCAGGTTATGTACCTTTGTTACTTGTAGAAATTCTCCTTCTTAAGTGTATTGTCTGCAATGTGCTCTGCTTAATTATATATTTCTGATTATTATTTCAAACTGTCCACCCAATTGTAGGTCATTTAAATGCTGGTAGTCTTTACTTTATAACTAATATATTGAAAATAGCATTCTTTAACTAATTGATAATGTGTCATTTGAGTTATGGAATGCCTATTTGAAAGCAAACACCAGTTACATTGTTCCGTCCTCATTGTTTTATTTCATGACTATAGTGCAGAACATTGATTGGTGATTTAGATCCTTTATCTACTGCTGCATTAGAAACCATTCCTACTCAGTGACTTAAAAGACCAATTATTTGTGTTGCTCATGAATCTTCAATTTGGGCAGGACTTGTAGGAATGGCTTGCCTTAGCTGGGGCAGTTTCAGGTGGGAAGTGAATATCCGTTCACTTTTAAGATCACTCATTCACATGGTGGTGTATTGGGGCAGATTGTTAGTTGGAAGCTCAGCTGCAGCTGTGGGTCAGCTTTCTTGCCATGTAAACCTCTTCACTGGCTGTTCATTAGGTTCCTCATGGTAGTTAACTTCCAAAACATCGTAAGAAAACTAAATGAAGTACATGGTCTTTATATGCCTAACTTTGGAAGTCACAGAGCATCACTTAATGTGTACTTCATTGGCCAAGGCAGTCTCAGTGGCCCACCCAAGTTCAAGGGGAGGGGACATGGACACCATTACTTAATGGGGAATTAACAATGCTCTAGAAGAGCAGGTAGGACAGGCGGTATTGTTATGTTCACCTTTGAAAACTAATTTGTGATCATGCGAAAACCTCTTCTTTTCCAAAACGCTCTTAGAAATGGAGTTGTTGTTGCCTTTGTCATCCTGAATCATTTTCTATGCATTTACATGATTCTCTTCTGAATTGGAGTTTTCATAGCCTTATAACTTAACACCTCTGCTTGTATTTTGTAAGCCACAGTGAAAGTCTGTTGGATAGATACGTGAATGAATATTTGCTCTTATCATGCCAAGATTTTCTTACAGCTTTTCTGATACTTAGAAAGGACCTTTTCTAGGAGTAGGAAAAATCATGAGACTAAGTCATGAGCATGTTTCTGTATAATATTAGAGTCTAAGCCCTGTTTCCTACTCATTCGTTCTTTCCATCCATAACTGCCTGTACATGTAGAAGAGGAAAATTATTTAATGTCAGAATCTAAATCTGATCCGGCTCTTTTCTGCTGAAGATGATATTTTGGTATGATGAGTATTTTACTTAGTGTTAAGATGTGTTTTTAATACTCATGACTTCAAGATATCTTAAAATTTTAAGGCAAAGCTGAGAAAATGATTAATGCAGTCATAAACTATTCTTTTTTGTACTGAGTGGGAACTAAAATCTAGATAATATGTAATACTCAATATTCTTATCTCTTACGCTTTTCTCTTTCTCACTTTTATGGAATCTATAAGATTCCTAAACTTGTCAGACTAGTGAAGCCAGACATTGCCTTTTAAAGGCAATGCTGCTGAAGCCAAAATATAATGAAATAATCTTTGGGGAATGGTTGTTGAAATAGCCTGTTTGTTGCTGGTTTTCAGTAGATTATTTTTTCCCTAATGATACTTAATAATTCTATATTTGATTCCATTTTATATTAAATTTTCAACATACTTCTTGCTATATTTTTATATTAATTTTCTTCCAGTATTTGTTCATTCAAATCATGAAGAGTATTTTGTTTGATTCATATTATATACCAGCCTGTTTTATTTCTCACACCATCCACTTTTGGAAAAGTATTTGGTACTCAGGTATTCTGTTGAAGAGTGTCTTTTGTATCCATTCATTAAATTATTCTTATATTCATTTATTGTGCCTTTCGTGATTACTCATTCATAAGCATATATTGAACTCTTTCCATATGCTTGACTCAGTGTTGTGTATAGTTAAATAAGATACTCTCTCTTCTCTGAAGCTTACAGTTCATTAGAGAAGGTTATCAGTTTTTATTTTCAAATGTTGAATGTGAACAGCAGTCTATTTAAAGGTTAATTTATAAGAAGGCTTCCTTGATAACTCACTTTTATAATAGTTTTATTTTTATAATAATCATGAAGGATTTCTACATGAATTTATCTATTTGTATTCCTTACATTATATGGCCTTTTTACACTATTTAAATCACTTCCTGATAATAATAGAATATTTCCATCCTTAGCAAATGGACTGTGAATGAATTTTATATTATGGTTCAAGACCAATAACAGACCGTAGATCCATGAAAATAAAAGCATCGTCGTTTTCATTGTTAAGATCTGGTGGCCTGTTGCATGAAGACCCTTTTCTTTGGGTACTCTCTTCTTCTGTGATTAGGCTCCTTCACTGTAAAGCAGTAGTTTCAGTGTATTTTCCTTGGACCGGCAGAATCAACCAGGAAATTGTTAGCAATGTGCATTCTCAGGCACAGTCTCAGACCTACTGAATCAGAAACTCTTGAGGGGCAGCCTAGTAATCTATCAAGCTCTCTAAGTGATTCTGATAACACAGTAAAATTTGAGAATAAGTGTTTAAAGAAAAAATTTCAACACATTTATATCTCTACATTAAAATTTTGAGACATTCACAGGGTATAGTTGGTCCAGATACAGTTGCTTTACTCATTTAAAATTAATGAGTGGAAGTTAATATAAGCTTACCTTGTTGGTGAGTCTGTGCTATGAGCTGAAGACACAAAGCACAGTTATTTATTTGTCAAATTATCTCTGTTCTGTAGGAAAAATATCAAGTATACATGTGTTTCTTACCATGCATGGGATTGGCATTTAAAAAATAAAATCTGTATGTAGCTTTATGATAATTACTTTTGCACTAGTAACATTCTCTCTGATTTATAATCAAATGTTTATTATTTTTGGAGTGTTGGACTAATTTAGAGGGACTTTAACAGGATAAGCAATTTTCTAAAGTCCATTCAAAAGTAATAAACCCCATAATACTATGAGGAAAATAGGTGATATTCAATCAGCACTTAGTAATTCTAGGCCGCCTTAAATACATTATCTCAATTAATTTTCACCAACATTCTGAAATAGGTATTATTACCCCCCCCCCTTTATGATTGCAATGCAAGGGAAAATAGAAATGTTACATACTTTGCCACAGCTAGTAAGTGTGGAACCACTTTAGTCAAACTTAAAGAGTTGAGGCTTCAGAAACAGCCTTGGTAACCAAAATGTTTCATTGCTTCAGTGGAAAGTAACCTTGGGGCTGGTGTTAGAAAATGTAGGTCAGTGGTTCTCAAAGTGGGGTTTCTGGACGAATAGTATCTGCATGATCTGGGAACTCGTTTGAAATGCACATTCTTTAGTCCTACCTCAGAGCTACGAAGCAGAAAGGAGGTTGGGACCCAGCACTCTTTTAATAATCTCTTTAGATGATTCGGATATACTGTAAAGTTTGAAAGCCATACATCTAGGTTTAAGACCAGCTTCAATTATTTACCTTCTCCAGAATTTTGGACAAATCCCTAAATATTTTAAGTGAAATTTTTTATCCTAGAAAGAGGCTGATAGGAATCTTTGCATGTTAGGTGGTTGTGAAAATTCTGAGGTAACTCAGGAGAAAGAATTTTGTGATTTGCAAAGTACTCTTCAAATGTTACTTAATCTTAATTTATCACAGCAGCGTATGTAGTGCAACTGAAATTTTCACCATAAATGATGCCTCCAGGAGGCTGATATTATATCTTAGGAAGCTTCTTTGTTAGCTTCTAAATCCACAGCTTTATTTGATCACAATTGATTGGTGTGTCATCTTAGCTTGCTGTGTAATTCAGAGCCAAACTTGAGGGCCATGACAAGACAGGATGAGGGTGCATGAGAAAGATCTGCCCAGAGTACCCACTTTGGAAGGTGAGCTAGATACGCATGTAGCCATGAGGAATTGCAGAATTATTGGAAGAGGAGATTAGAAAGAGTTTGCTAAAATATGTTACTACCAACTCTTACTTTCTAGTTCTTCCTATTCCTAGTGCCTTGAATCTCATGCAGTCTTTTGTGCATGGCTCAAATAACTCCATCTTCAGTGTGTAACAGTAGCCCTGCGATTTGGAGCAGAGGTCAGGCGCACTTTGGGTCACTTAAGGAAGATTTCCAAAAGAGGACTATAGCTCCCAGTGGGACAAGCCCATCTGATCTGAGCTCTGAGACACAACTAGTGTGGGAAGGATCAGGGGTTGGGCATAGAGATTGGGTGGGATCTGTGAAGGCTTTCCTTTCGTAATAAAGTGGAATCTCTCAGAATTCAGATGGGTAAAGATCTAGGATATTCTCTTTGTCTCTGTGTCTCTGTCTTCTGTCCCTGTTTGTCTCTCTCTGTCTCCCTCTGTCTGTCTCATACATAAACACACATACTTGGGTAGCTAAAATAAAGACTGAGTGGGGAGAGGTGGAGTGATAGTTCAGTAGGGTCTCATGGTTGTAGTATAACCCACTGGCACGTACTTCTTTCCTCTTCCTCAAAAGAGATGAGACCCAAGAGTATGATTCTGCAATGCTTTGGAGACAGTAGGCTTGAGAGAAGATTATTTTATATTCCACTCAGATGCATCCTGCATCTGCTGAAGAGCCTATCCAAATTCTTTCAATTGCAGGTTCTCATGTAGTTTATTAAAAGAATGTACATCACTGATTAATAGAATGAATAAAGAGTATCTCCAAAGAATTAGGAGTAATTCTACAAACAAATTTTCTTTATCGAAGAGAAAATTGTCCATACAGATGAATCTAGAAAGTTGCTTCTGAGTCATGTTACAAATAGGGTATATAGATAAACCTTAGTACATTTTTTCCATACACTTCCTTTATCTTTTAGCAGATAAAATATATTGTTGTATAGGAGCAAGTGTGTAGTAATGATGCATGAGGAGGCCAAAATTCTTTTAATTTAAAGATTTTATTTATTTGAGAGAAAAAGAGAGAGAGCAGGGAGCAGGGAGAGAGGCTGACGGGGAGGGAAAGGGAGAGAGAATCTGAAGCAGACTCCACAAGATCATGACTTGAGCTGAAACCAAGGGTTGGACACTTAACTGACTGTGCCATGCAGGGGCCCCTCAAAATTCTCTTTTAAAGACCCTGAATTTTGCGTAATGATATAAAACAAGAAAACAAAACCAAATGAAGGATTGCCCCATACCCAAAATTTGAGCTTGTGTATGAATTTAAGTGGAAAATGAGTGGAATTAGTTTGTTGCACAAACCAGTTATTATTGCTTTCATGCAACCAAGACACTCTACTATCCTTCTTGATATCAAAAGAACAAAATAAATGAGGGAGTGTCAATTACAATTAGGTTTAATTGAGAAATTGCTTGTCTACCTAGGTTTTTTAATATAAGATTGGGTTTCTTTAGTGTGACATTATTTTATATTAATTTTCCCCCTAATTAATATCTTGCTGCTTCTAAACATAGTGGCAATTTTGGTATGTGTATATATAAAACACCCACACCACAATGTATTTCTATTTTCAGTTTACTCCTTGACTTTCCAAATACTAAAACAAATTTAAAGTGGGAGTTAACAAACCTTATTACTCATATGTTTTCAGAATGATTCATGCTCACCTTTAGTTCTTGGCATTCTCTATCAGGATTCATTGTGTTAACAAGTGAGGTTGAATAGTCAGGACAGCATTCTGGTATGTATAAAACACAATACTTACATAATTGTAAATATCACATCATACTGTAATTATTTATTTATGAGTCTCTCTCCTTCCAACAGAGTCCTCTAATTGTGAACCTTTCTTGGAAAGGGACTGTTTCTTATTTAGTTTCATGTATGGCAGATCTCATATGCTCAGTGACATTTTGTTGAATTTTAAGACTGAATATTTCTTGAGTGAGATACCTTTATTTAAAAAAAAGCTTTTATCTAAGTAGGGATGTTGGAGAGTATATACAGTTTAATTCTTTATCTGTCATTTAATGGAGTCTAAATAACTAGTGGATAAGTGTAAATATATTGCTTTACTAGTAAAAATTGTTTTTCTTATTATTTTTATTTTGTCTTTGTTCTGTTCCAGGGTAAAGTATATATTCTAGGAAGCAATAAAAATTTAGATATTGGGCTAATATTTAGATCTGAGGTACATTAAGTAATACCTTGGCTTCCTGAAAGAGTGAATATGCTCAGTTTATTCCCAGGTAATAACTTACAATAAAAATACGGCTGAGTGAGTCTCTAGTTACATTGTAGTGGAAGTATCATGTGAAATTGATATTCAAAGACTTATCTGAGAAGGCTAGCATTTTATGAAGTGTTCCATTAGTAATGAAATGTTACTTTCCAAAGACACAAATAACTTTTTCATGTCCTTCAATCTTGGAAGTTATCAGAAGAAATTTAATGACATGCAAACTATGCTAGAATTTTATTTTTATTTATTGATACTCCATCTATATGCATAAATGAGATGTAATCATGTACCAGAGTACATTTATCTACGGTTTCATGTCTAGGAATAGGTAAGAAACCCAGTTTTAAATGAAAACCATTTGTTTTATCTTCTTTTCTTGCCTAAAGCCAACAATTGACTGACTGCTATAATATGAATTTAGAGGTAACTAAAATCCCAATATTGTTGAAACTACACTACTTTATAACCTGTCAGTTCTTAGTGATGCACATAAAAGCCAAATACATTTTCAATTGCTCAGTGTATTGTGAAAAGTCTAATGGGGCTTTTTTTTTTTTTCTTCTTACAAATTCTCCATGGGCTTTGAGTTACATCTTAAGGGGTATGTTGTAGTTTTACAATTAATCTGTCATAGTGAAGAGTACACACTGATGTTTTGCTGTAGTTGCTTCCTTTTATTCCCTATTCCTCCAGTATGTGTTTACCAACAGCAATCTGTAGTAGCATTAGATTAGAAGAGGGCAAAGCTTTAATTTTGAGGGCTATTTTAGAATTCCCTGTGTGATTTTTGTCACTGTTGGAATGTTGTGGTAAGAATGTTGTGGTAAGAAAGCTTCTAAATTCTTTGTTATATATCACGGTTGTTGGGGCGCCTGGGTGACTCAGTCCTTAAGCGTCTGCCTTCCGTTCAGGTCATGATCCCAGTGTCCTGGGATCAAGCCCTGCACCGGGCTCCATGCTCAGCAGGAAGCCTGCTTCTCCCTCTCCCACTCCTCCTGCTTGTGTTCCCTCTCTCGCTGTGTCTCTCTCTGTCAAATAAATAAAAATAAAATCTTTAAAAAAATAATAATAATCACGGTTGTTTGTGCCTCTTTCGTCCTGTGGTAACTCCTCCATGGCGGAAGTTTTTGTTTTGTTTTGTGTGTGTGTTTGTTTTGACTAACAGAGATGATTTTTTCTATGCTCTTAGCTTCCTTGAGATGGCAGTATAAGCTATTTACGCTGGAATAAACTGCCTTTTTTTCAAGAACAGCTACAGCTTTATTTGACACTAACAATGTATTGCATTATTTCAGTTTTTAAATGTTCAAAATCTTATAAAAGCTAATTATATACTAAATATTACTCTGGATGTTATTCTGTTTTACAATAGATTATTCAAATAAAATAGTAATTTATGTACATTTTGGAGAGTATTAATTTTCATTTTGTGATTCTTTTTCTTATTCATTTTTAGGTTACTATTTTAAAAATATATCAATATTCTACAAGATAATAAGAAACATCTAGGTCATGTATTTATTTATACTGAACTGACTCTTGGAGACTTGTGAAAGAGAAGAATTGTAGTTAGTGAACTACAATATTCGTGATCGTTAACATCAATATTATTTAGGAGGAAGGCAGTAAAAAATTTTTTAACAGTTTAGAAAATTAAGATCTATCTTTTATCTAAGTGATGAATATAAAAACTTTTTAAAAAGTTGTTTTTTTACTGTTAAATATGTCCTGAGATTTAACATTTATAAAAGGAAAAAATCTTCCTAGCACCAAGGAATATGTACATAGTAATTTATGCCGCTGTTGCAGGAAGGGTAATGTGAGAAGCTGAAGGGTAATATTTCTTCTTTCTTTGGGAACAGAAAGTTAGCAAATTATTCATTATTTTTCCTCATGGAGAAGCAATAATAATGATAACCATAAGAGGGAAACATTGCATATAAGGCCTTATGACAAGTGCTTTCTTTATATTGTCTCATCTAAGCCTTCCTGAAGTACATGACGTTATTACCATTGCTGGGAATTAGATCGGATTGATGTCACTGGAAAATCATAAATGGAACAGTGTGCATTGGCCAGCCAAGGAGACTCCAGAGTCTGAGATGTTAACTCTACAGAGATGAATTTTTGTATTAGAGGAGACAATGACTTTGACACTTCTCTCTGCCCTTCTACAGCATGTCTGCTTCCTCCTTTTCCTTATAAATCTTTTCTATTGATGGTATGATAACTGCAGCTTCCTATACTAATCTGAAAGTTGAGAATAGATAAAGCTGTGGTACATGGATTCCACAGGACAAAATATATGTGCATTTATTTTCCCTGTAAAATAATTAGTAGTAAAGCTGATCACATTTTTCAGTAAGTTGAGATATTCAATAAAGTTTTATAGGAATTTTCCATTGGTCAGTCTGAATTTAATTCATGAATTAAATCTGAATTTATTTCATGGCAGCCTATTTTTAGGATAGAGCTTCTCCCTCTTTTAGGAACATGTTGCTTTTACAGATTCCTGTTCAATAGTGTTTGGAGGCCACATGTGAGAGCTTAGAGCAGTTTTCTGAAGGTGATTTTTAATTGTTCAATAAATACCATTAGCCAAAACAATTTCGATTGAAGAGTACTATAAAATTCATAGGCTGCTTAATTTAAATCAGAATGACTCTGTTGTTTTTCATGCATCTGGACATCCCCATCAGTGGTTGAATGAAAGTGTGTCTGTCCATTTCAGTAGAGAAAATATCTACCTGGGTCACATGGGAAAAGGTCAAGGATGAGGCAGATGTTCTGTGCCTTGATCCCTTTGTCATTTGTTCAGGTCTATAAAGACCCAGGAGTTACATGGGTATTGGTCTAGATCATATTCTATGTACACTTGGGTTATTTCATGATTTTTTGAATGAATAAAGAAACTTGAATATATGGAGTAAAGGCTGATTTTGTTGTTACCTATTTGTTTCATCCCCTTTAAGAAGTGAAAAAATATGTTTGGTTTGTAAGAAAAAAGATTTCCTTGGATTTATTTGGTAGATTAAAAAATACTTTGCAGTGTTATTAGATGATGTTGTTAAGCTTAAACTTTTATTTGAAACAATATATAGACAGAATGGCATCTCTTTTTTTGTTTAAAAGTTATTGTCATTTACAAGGGCACATATTGCTAAAAATAAACACTAAAAAGCTCTTTTTCATAGATATTAAATTCTGTGGCTGTCCTGTTGTCTACCCAGTAGATGCTGCCAAAATTATGAGTCTTAGCAAAGAATACAAATTGGATCATTAACATTGGAAATAAAAATGAAGAAATTGATTGGAATGAATTATGTTAGCTTTAATGAAAGCTTGGCAAAAAATGGCTTCTGCTTACTAATATAAATGGCCTTCCTAAATGAGCAAGCCACTTTCTATTCTTAAAACGTATATAAAATACTTAAGGAATAAAGAATATGAAGTAAAATAAAATTAAATGAAAGGAAATGTAATAGTGAGATAAAATTAGCAAGAACATGTACAGGCCTGGATAACACTATATTTCTTTATGATTTTCTTAGTATTATAGAACATAAGTTATTTATTTGTTTCTTAATTATTTTTAAGGGACCAATATTAAGTAAGTCAAAAAATTAAGTGAAAAATCAAGTTAAAATATTTTGAGTCCTTGGATGCCTGGGTGACTCAGTCGTTTAAACATCTGACTCTTGATTTTGGCTCAGGTCATGGTCTCAGGGTTCTGGAATTGAGTCCGGAGTTGGGCTCTATACTGGGTGTGGGGCCTGCTTGAGATTCTCTCACTCTGCTCCTTCCCTGTACATTCTCTCTCTCAATAAATAAATAAATAAATAAATAAATAAATAAATAAATAAATAAATTGAGTCCTTTTTGCTGTGTATTTTTACATGCATTGTGTCACTTGATCTTTACCAGTGAAGTAGGTAATATTTTTAATTCCCATTTCATATATCATTAAATAGAAATTCAGAGAGTATACTCTGCAAGTGGCATTTTAATAGCTAACTGTAAGCTAATAAGAGATGCTTACCTTATTTCACATGAGATTGATGAAGATATTGCTGATGCTCTCACCACTTTTTTGTCTTTCAGACTCTGTGCTCTCTTTTGTTTTAAATTTTGAAATATTAGCAAGAATGTGGAGTCCAAGCTTAATGGCCTATTCCTGTTGTTCATTGACAGCTGCTTTGACTTTTTTTGCATTGTTACAAACCGGTATATCTTACCAGGTTTGTGCATCTGTAAGATAGACATAGTCCTTTGTGCCTGTTTACCAACTCTGACATAAAATTAAACTTTAAAAAGTGGGAAGAATGAGTAGGTATTCCCTGGATTTCAAATTCTAGTGATTGCATTCTGAAGGATTTTTCTGTCTTCCTGTTAGATCACTGCTGTCAGGTCATAGGAATCTGAGCTTGAACTTTGACCTCGTTAGCTGATAATTGATGATAGGTGTGTATGAATTTATCCCAGACCTTTGTGCAGTTCTCCTAGTACGGCCTAGGTCCATGATACAGGCAGACACTCAACAATACACATGGGGATTGAATATCACTTCTGCCCATTAATTAACATTTAAATCACAAATAATGATTAATTAATAGCTTGAATAATATTTAGTTTGTAAGATACCTAACCTACTTAAAAATGAAGATTTTAAAATATCTATAAAATATTTGACCTAATTATGATTAGTTAATTGTATTAAAATGCAATAAGATGTCTAACCTACATAAAAATTAAGATTTTTAATCAAATAGTTTTATGAAGCATGCATTCACAAGTGAATATTTTAATCTTTTAAGAATTTTTCTGGGTAAGGAGACTAATATAATAAATACGTGCTATGTGGAAGGTCAGATGAGCAGAAGAACATCAAGGAGAGAATGTAACTCTGGTTGAGATGAAGGAAAATAAAGGAAAAATGATAGTGACTTAAATCAAAAGAAGGAGGAGCCGTAGTTGCCAGGGCATCTGCAAATCTGCTACTTTTTGAGTTGGTTACAAAGGGGCCCGTTCTGCTCCCCATCACCAGAGGGCCCTGGAGGTTAACAAGTGGAGTGACAAAGGTGGAAAAATTCTTGAGTACTTCATAGGCTCAACCGTGCGTTGGAATCTTGAGAATGGCAGTGAATGGCCCCAAATTTCCCATTGCTACTCAGGAGAAGCAGCAGATGATAATGTTTGCAGAAAAGACAATTGGACATTTCTGATTGGAATTGGATAGGTAGAAGCTGCTCGTGTACTATTTAATGTGGATTAGACTGTACAGTATATTCTGCTAATTTCACATCCTAGCATCATTTTTTGTAAGATTACTTGTCTTCTGTTTCACATATTCCTGTCTCTGCTGGAGGTTCACTCTTGATGGGGATTGTTAAATAGAATCACCTATAAAAAATTGTACGCTGGGAATTTTTTTTAAAAGATTTTATTTATTTATTTGACAGAGAGCACGAGAGGGAACACAAGCAGGGGGAGTGGAGAGGGAGAAGCAGGCTTTGCTCTGAGCAGGGATCCCCGTGCGGGGCTCGATCCCAGGACCCCTGGGATCATGACCTGAGCTAAACGCAGATGCTTAAGGACTGAGCCACCCAGGCGCCCCTCTGCTGGGAATTTTTTTGAAAGATGACATTTGTTATAATGCTATGTCTGTTTTCACCAAAATAGGTTTGGGTAAATCCAAAATTGACCTGCTGATCTACATTTCTTGTGAGGTGTGTGTGTGTGTGTGTGTGAGAGAGAGAGAGAGAGAGAGAGAGAGAGTGTGTATATCTTTTTGTGTCCTTCCTTTCAACCACTTTTGAAACGAGGAATTAAAAAGAAAATGAGCTATTAAACCAAAATATAGTTAGAAAATGTCACTCTGATATTCTTACTCTTATTGTGCGTATACTGCTGAAGTTTAACTCTATTTAATGGATTAGGAAGCTTTAATGACACCATTAAGTCTCTGAGAATTTTATCTAGAAATATTTAGGAATTAACATCTATCACCTCAAGGACCCTCTTCTGTGACAATCAATAAAGACACTCAACTTCCAGAAATTCTTTTTTAGTAGATGAGATAAAAATAACTGCATAGATAAAACACTCTCCCCTATTCCGATACAATATCATAAAGCTTTAAACATTTGAAAAACAACTGGCTCTACAGTTTTATTTATCTGTTTATTTTTTGGCACATGGATATTTTCTTTCATTATTCTTGTAGAGCAAAAGCCTACAAAATGTAGTGATCATCTACATTTGTAGAGAAAATTGTATCCCTTCCCCTGAACATTACAATTACTATTAAAAACAACAACAATAGGCTTTAACCAATGGGAATAAACCAATAGCAAGAGCGCATATGCATTTATGTTTTCTATGATTATGTATGCGCTCATGCTCTTTGTTTCATTACCTTGTCTAGGTATTGAAGTGTGGGGAACAGTACAAATTAAAAGGGAATGAAAATGTTTTATGTGAAATGATTGCTAAAGACAGAAAATATAGCAGAAATACAATGTTTGGAATCATAGGAGGTGACACTATAAAATGGCCAGATACAGTGGGACCACCAAAATTATAGGGACCAAAAGATTAATCCCAGCTCTGTCATTTATTAACTCTGTGAAACTGGAAGAGTTACTTAGCCTCTCAGCTTCTCTCCTCATCTGCTTCTGTGGAAAGGTGAAATTGGACACCAATACATATAAGAAAGTCTTTGGCAAAAGTATAGCCTTAAAACATGTTGACTGCCTTCTCAGTGAAATAGTTCATGTGCTACAGGAAGGATCAACTAAGTGTATCTAAGATTTTAGGGAGATGAGTATGAGTAATTAAAATCATACCCAAACAAATTTAGAATTAAAATAATATGCAGTTTAAAAGAAGAAATATGCAGTAGAATGTATGAAGAATTTTTACCATGACCATTGTCAGCATTATTATCATTGTTTTAGAGCACCATAGATTTGTAAAATAAATGTAATTTAAAAAATCATTGTTATAAAATTGGCTATGACCCAGAAATACCATCAAGTTAAAGAAGTATATTTTTTAATATAATTCTGTATCACTACACGGAATGTTTGGAAATGGTTTTTGGAGATTGGCCAATGAATCACTAAGGAATTATAGAAAAAATTAGCTTTATTAAATACCTTATTTTGTTTTCTAGAATCTGCTGTATGTATGTTCATTTAGTTTGCAGATGGTTTTAATTTGTGGTGGTTTAAATAAAAGGAACTAAATGTTCAATTATACAAACAAGTAAGAAGCAATATATCTGAAAGAATTTTATGGATTGTCCCCATAGAAATAAATGTGGTCTAGAAGTTTTAAGATTCTAAATATCAAATATATCAAAATAGTTACAGAATATCTAAGATGTGTTTATGATAATTTGGATATATTTGGAAGATAATTACTGATTTCTATCAGGCTGTGCTTTGCCTGTCAAAAGGTTGGATTTTTTAAAAAGAGAAGTATAGACATTGATTCTGGAGTCTGTGAACATAAATAGGTCTGAAATTATCAAAGCTCATTGCTTTTTGTGATGCATCTTGCATGTAGATTATTTAGAAGTCTTGGTGAAAGTGAATCAAAATAAGGAGCTGTGTTTCTACTTTTATTAAATTTATGTCCTAATTAAGCTTGGGGATAAAGAAAAGCATAGAGTATGTAATTTGTTTTATTTTTTCAATAAAATAATAACTTATTTTTAAGAGAAATACTCCATATTGCATATGCAATTTGAAAAAAAACATTCAATTTGAGAAACAGTGAAAAATATACCCATATATATTAAAAATATATACATGGTTTATAGTATTCATTATTAATTTATTCTGTTACTTTTTCTGGAATGAGATCATAAGAACAGCAAATGTTCAGCTGTTAGAGATTCTGAAAATTATTCTGATCCTTCAAAAAAAATAATCACTGTCTGCATGTAGATGAAAATTTGAAATGGCTGATATCTTTTAAATGGACTTTATATTCTAACCTTATACTCTTGAAAAAATGATACAGTGCTTTAGAGTGTTTTTGGTGTGTGTGTGTGTGTGTGTGTGTGTGTGTGTGTGTGTATTTCTCCTGTTGACAGAGGACAGTATTTGAAGAGTTATTTTATTTCTGGACAGTTCCAAGTTTTCTGCCACCTTTGTCTTGGTTTAAAATTACTTCAATTTCATAGTTCATTATAAGGTCTACTGTCTTACTGCGACCTTAGAAAAAACAATTGAAACATGTATTAATGAGATAAGGATGTTTTTACTAATTTGTGAAAATGATAATAAATATTTTCCCCTAGCTCTCCTACTAAGTCTTTTAAAGCAGTAGACATTCAAAAAGCTGTGCAATATCTTTTTGGCTTGGTATGTTCTTGCAAAAATACTAAATGTTCATGTTGATGGTAATTAATAAGGCCATCACAAGTCTTGGCTGTGGTCTAGGTTTGTGTCCAAGTGGTACGGTGGTGCTGCTTTTATGTTTATTTTTTTAAACTCTACCAATGATATGAATAAAAAATTAGTGGCCATATTTTAGAGATAGCAGTATAGTATTTTTTTGGTACCAATGTGTGTGTGCACACACATATTTAAGTATGTATATAATGTATATACACCTCTCTGCCTCTGTATGTGTGTGTTTATTTATTTATAGAGAGATTTTTTCAGCAATATGCAATATTTAAAATATATTCTACTTTATGATTTAACACCAATGGGATTACCATTCCATATGAAATGGAAAACAAATAAAACATAACCTCAGTATTCATGGGCATCATTGCCATTCTTTCATATGATTACTCTTACTCAGTATTAACTTAACTCACCACTAATTGCACTGGGAAAAATTTTTTGAACTCTTTTTATGTTATTTAAATTTTGGAAGGGGAAATTATTCCTGTGCCATGGAAATGCATCTTTATTCAGTAATTGATTGACTTAAGGTAAATTTTCTACTGCACAGACAGATAATAGTTATGACTATGGCCTTTACAGGACTGTTGATAAACAGACTACAAATCAGGATAGTGTGAATTTTGTTATCTTATTGTCTCATGTAATTATGTTATTGATGAAAACAGTGTGTTAGAAAATGACCACGAAAGAAAATAACACAATATTTTCTTCTGCCTTTATTTGAAAAATTATAGAGCTATCGTAGGCTCTTGGATCTGGCTCAAGATATTTCTTGCTCAAATTTAGATGGAAGAGAAAACAAACCATCTCTAGTAACAGCAAAGAAAATTGGCCAGATGGACGTCCATCTCTACACCTGGATCACCACAATGTGTGCCTAGAACAATAAAAATGCATGACTGATGACATTTGCACAATATGAAGTTATAATTACATGTGGGGGATTCTTAGGGTGATTTATTTTACTCTGAGCAACAGCTGCTAGGACTTCAACTCCATGTGAATTATCTAGTAATACTTTTGAAATTAAGAGAAAATAAAAGTAAATGAAGCATTCTGACAAAGGAAAAAAAATCTCAAAGAAAATATCAGACATCTATTGTCTATTTTTGTTCTAAACACAACAAAAGTAATGCATATAATGAAATATCTGTATCCAAATCATGATAACCACTGTGAGAAAAAAAAGGAGGAAAAATAAACAAAAGCTTGTATGCATGTAGACAAAACCCAGTAATCTTCAATGTGGTATTTTTTTTGACTTGCCCAATTTTTAATTTTCCTTTTATTAACATTTCGGTGAGGGGGTAATCCTTACTAGAAACCAATTAGCCATAGTGTCATTTGCCACTACATGAAGGAGCACATGAAATAAACTCATCCAGTCATCTGCATCGGTACATCACTTTCACTCTTCAGCTGGTAACACGAAGAACAGAGCAAGCACTCAGTTTAGTGGTGGTGAAATCAATGAATTGAGTGTACCGCACCTGCTCTGATATTGCTGCTTTGGTTTTTCCTTACTGATTTTCAGAGCTACCTTGGCACTGACTTGGTACTTAGCTGGCTCTCAAGCCTCCAGCCAATTCCAGGAGCTGGGATGTTTCTCTAATATACTTCCAAAAATTTCCCTTTTTAAAACTTAGCTAGGTTTTGGGTCACCTGAGTGGCTCAGTCAGTTAAGCATCTGCCTTCAGCTCAGGTCATGATCTCAGGGGCCTGGGATGGAACCCCATGTGGGACTCTCTGCTCAGTGGGGAGTCTGCTTTTCCCTCTCCCTGTGTGCTCGTGCTCTCTCTCTCTCTGTCTCTCTCTCTCGCTGTCTCTCTCAAATAAATAAATACATAAAATCTTAAAAAAAAAATAAAACTTTGGGTTTGGGACACCTGGGTGGATCCAGTTGGTTGAGCATCCAGCTCTTGGTTTCTGCTCAGGTCATGATCTCATGCATCTGGCCATGTTGGGCTCTGTGCTCAATGGGGAGTCTGCTTGAAGATTCTCTCCCTCTGCTCCTCCCCACCCTCTTCTCCAAAAAAAATAAAGAAATCTTTAAAGCTTAGATAGGTTCCATTTCTGCTGTTTGCAACCAATTTTACTAATTGATGACTTTTTAAACTTACTACTTAATGACATTAAGTTGAATTTTCCTCTGTTATTTTCATGGGACAATGTATGTGAACACCTGATTATCTAAAGAATCTCTAAAATAATTGAGAAACTATTTAATTTTATGTCTATTCATCTGCCTGTGTATACCATCTTCAGATTGCAATTTATTTTTTTAATAAATTGGACACTGCAGTGTCCAATTTTTAATAAAGTGGGCACTACAGTATTGTTAACTATATATGCACTGTTGTATGGTAGATCTCTAGAACTTTCTCATTTTTCATGACTGAAACTCCTTGCCCATTGCACAGCAACTCCCTATTCCTACCTCTCCCCAGCCCTTTGTTTTTCTTTCTGCTTCTATGAATTTGACTACTTCAGATACCTTGTAAAAAGGAGAATCCCATAGTGTTTGGTCTTCAGTGACTAGCTTATTTCACTTAGCATAGTCCATATGATTTATCCACATTGTAGCATAAGACAGAATTTCCCTTTTATTTAAGGCTAAATAATATTCCATTGTACAGATGTCATATTTTCTTATTCATCATCAATGGACTTTTAAGTTCTCCTTCTTGGCTATGGTAAATAATGCTGCAATGAACATGGGTGTGCACATACCTCTTTGAGATAGTTGTCAATTCTGTTGGATAAATTGGATATTGGTATTGGATAAATACCCAGAAGTGGGATTTCTAAATCATATGGTGTTTCTATTTTTAATTTTTTGAGGAACCTTCATACTGTTTTCCATAGTGGGTGCACCATTTATATTCTTAACAATAGTGCACAAGTGTTCTAATTTCTTCACATACTAAAATTTGTTATTTTCTGTTTCTTTAAAGTTTTCTACATTTAAGATCATGTCATGAACAGAGATACTTTTATTTTTTCCTTTTCATTTTGGAATCCTTTTATTTATTTTGATTGCCTTATTGCTCTGGTTAGGACTATCAACACTATATTAAATAGAAATGGTGAGCATGGGCATTTTTGCCTTATCTTTGATCTTAGAGGATAAGATTTCAGTTTTTCACTGTTGAATATAATCTTAGCTGTGGACTTATCATAAAGGCCCTTATTATATTGAGGGAATGTTGGAGTCCTTTTATTCCTAATTTGTAATATATGGCCTTTATTACATTGAGGTTCTTCTATTCCTAATTTGTTGATTGTTTTACCATGAAGGGATGTTGAATTTTGTTGAATGCCTTTTTCTGTATCTCTTGACATGAGCATGTGATTTTTATCTTTCATTCTGTTAAAGTGGTGTATGACATTGATCAACATTCCTGTGTTAAAATATCCTTGTATACCAGAAATAAACCCCACTTGGTCATCATGTGTGATCCTTTTAGTGTATTGTTGAATTCCATTTGCCAGTGTTTTGTTGAGGACTTTTGTGTTTGTATTCATCAAGATTATTGGCCTATAGTTTTATTCTCTTGTAGTATCTTTGCCTGGCTTTGATATCACAGTAATGCTGGCCTCATAAAATGGGTTTGGAAGTGTTCCTTCCTTTTCAGTTTTTTTGGAAGTTTGAAAAAGATTGGCATGAATTCTTCCTTAAATGTTTGATAAAATTCACCGTGAAGCTATCTGCTCCGGAGCTTTTCTGTGTTGCAAGGATTTTTGATCACTCCTTACTAGTTATGGGTCTGTTGAGATTTTCCATCTTTTCATGATTTGGTTTTGGTAAGTTTTATGTTTCTAGAAATATATCCAAAGCCAGACTTTCTATTCTGTCATCTTGCTGATCAGACTTCATTAATTTCTAAATTCACCATGGTGGGGAACATAATCTCATACAACATTAGCCGTAAACATTAAAGTTATAGTAATATCTGAAACTTGAATTATTTATTTATCACTGCTTAAAAAATTACCCCAAAACCCAGTGACTTGAGATGACAATGTTTATTATCCCATAGTTTCTGTGGGTTAGGAATCTGGGCATGGTTTAGCTGGGTCCTTTAGCTCTAGTTTTCTCACAACACTGTAATCTAGGTGTTGGCTGGGGCCTTAGTCCTCTCAAGGCCCATCTGGGCTAGGATCTGTTTCCAAGCACCCTTATGTGAATGTCCCTTGATTCAGTTCCTCATGGGCTATTGCATTAAGGTCTAAGTCCCTCTCTGGCTGTTGACTAGAGGCTGCCCTCAGTTCCTTGTCTTGTGAGCTTCTCCATATGGCAGCTCACACAATAGCAGCTGGTGTCATCAATGCAACCAAGTGAGAGATCAAGGGAAAATGCAAGAAAGGCAGAAATCACAATATTTAGTAACCTCTTCTTGGAAGTGGCATCCCACTATTTTTCCCATATTCTGTTTGTTAAAAGCAGGTTACCAGATCAAATCCATACTGAAGAGAAGATCATACAATAGTGTGAGTAACAGGGGCTCGGGGTAACCATTTTGAAGCTGTCTACCACAGAAGTTGCCTAGTTATTTTGGATTATCTAATCAAACTAAAAGAGAATTATATGGTACATCCACTGTGTTCTTGAAAAGTTTGTATGAAATTTGATAAATTGATTATGTACCCTGAGGCTTAGACTGTTCATTTACAAAATGAAGGTAATGATTCCTACCTCATAGGGTGTATAATGTATTTGAGAAAGCTTTTAGTGTGTAAAGTATTATAGAGATGACTGATGGATATTACTAATGTGCTACATACTCACCTGAGTTTCATGGTTGAGTAGGATATTTGACTATCTCACACTCAGAATTTGAGAAATAAATTATCTGTCAAATGTGGAAGAGTGAAATAAAAAAATGTTAACTAAAACATTTTTTAAATGGGAAAAAATATACTGTTTAGTCAGACACTATATAAGTAAACATGGGATGAGTGTGTGAACCTGAAAATAGGTCTGTTTAACTAGATAGTACAGTAAGTAAGGGGCAGTGATGGAAGACAAGGTCAGAAATGTATTTTGGCTCTGAATATCTAGCCAAGTGGTCTGGACTTTCTGGACGTGGGGGGGAACTTTAAAGATTTATGAGCAAAGGAGGAACTGTCTAATTTAGGCAGATTTATGATATTCATTGTGTTAATCATAAACCCATTTTCAGGTGTTGTGTACAACTTTCGTTTTTGGAAGAGTTTTATTTTCATATAGTACTCTTAGACTGAGACTGCTGTAGAATAAGACAGTGTCTGAGAAACATTATTACGTAATCTGTATTTAGCTTTGATAGGCAACTATGGAAATATGAGTTGGAGCTAGATTGAGAGAAAAAAAAGAGAAATCTCATCCAATGCTAAATATTACCCCTATCAAGCATATATTATTTGCCAGGCACTAGTTGAAGAACTTGGCACGATTATCTCATTTTATCTTCATAATAGTTCTCTAAGGTCTGTATTACTATCGTCTCCATTTTTTAGATCTGAAACTTGAGATTCAGATAGGGTCAATAACTTGCCTTATATCATAGAACTAATAAGTTGAGAAATCAGGATTTGAACCTGGTGGTGTGGCTTGGAGTCTTACTACTAAAAGTGCCCTCTGTAGCCCAGCAACATCTCATCCCAGTATCACTTGAAAAGATCAATGAAAATGCAGAATGTCTGGCCTCTGCCCAGATCAGCTCAGTCAAAGATCCTCAGGCAACTTGCAGGCCAAAGGTTTGAGCAACTTTTGAGTCCATGCCCTTGACTGTTTTACTATATTGTAGAATGAATGAAAAAGACACAAAAGTCACTTGTAGCAACATACTGTGAAGGATAAAGATTTCCTAGGTTTTGTTATGAAGTTACTCCAAGAGGTATTACTGTCTCTTTGGACCCTGCAACTGACACTATCTAAAGTAGTAGTAATGTGATTTTACTTACACATCCTCCTCCTCCATACAGTCATCTCATTTCTGACCTTTGATCTATTTAACTGAAGGCTGGTATGTTTGATAAGTGATGCATTATGACCCAGTCAGAAGATAGGTGTGAAAATGCCTTGAACTGTTAAATATTCAACCTACTTTCATGAAGTATGAGAACTAGAAGGATTATTCAAGCTCATTTAGCCTTGTCCTCAAATTACCAAAGAGGAAATTAAGGTTCCAGATGGGAAAAGTCACTAGTTAAAGTCATGTTAAGTGGTAGTTTCCTGTGGGGATATATAAAATTGTAGTTTCTTCAGTACCCTCTAAAAATTTCAAGGGAAGGATAAAGTTATAAAACAACTCCTTGGACAGGATTCAGACAGTTGGATTTAAGGAACACTTTTCTACAGTGCTGATTTTCTGGGCTGCTTATGTGTTTGCTTGGACTGGGAAGGATCTGGACAACCAAATAGAATAATGATTTTAGGGGGGTGAAATAATTGAAATTGTCAGGACAGATACATCTATATATAAGTATATCATCCATTTATTCTTTTGTTCATTTATTCACAAAAGAAATTTTTATTGAGTTCTTACAAATGATATGTAGTACAGTATTTGAGTTTGAGATGTTTTTAGGGCGGCCAGAATGATGTGGGTATCAGCTAAGTAGTTATATTTATGAGTCTGAAGGTGGAAGGGAGATGTGTCATTGGAACTGAACAACACTTGAAGCCCGGTTATGGATGATATCATTCATGAATGTGTGATGGTTTGCAGAATGAGAAGGCAAGCAGTCTGTGGCCTGGGAACTGACACCTGGATGCTTAACACTATTGAATACTTAACACTATTGAATTATACACTTAAAAATGCTTGAGGTGGTAAATTTTATGTTACTTGTGTCTTAACACAAGACACACACAAAAAAGAGTAACATTTATGAAGAAAGTGAAAAGTGAGGATGCAAATAACTGGAAAAGAGGAATTCAGAAAGAAGGCAGAAAACCAGCAGGGAGAAGTGCTGCATGAGTCAAGGATAATGAGATAATTTAAGATGAAAGGCATAAGTAACCATGTGGAGTGCTCCTTAAAAGGCAAGTAATAAAAAGTATCAATATCAACTTAATTTTATACCAAAAAAATATGGTTACCATGGAGAGAATAATTTCTGCGGAGTTGGTAGAAGTGGAAGGAATACCTGGGAGATTAAGAAGTAGAGAGACTATTTGTAAACTATATTTTGAAAGTCAGACTTCTTAAAGGATACATAGAGATAGGGGAGTAACTACAGTGAGACATTCCTGGAAACAGGGTTTTGAAGAAAACGTGGTGAGATTAAAGACGTTTGAACAAGTTCCATGCTGAAAGAAAAATCCCATTGAGAAGTTGAAGATACATACGATAGCAAAATCCAAGCCAGGCCTTCCTTATACTTAAGTTTCCATTTTGGATTAATAATAGATTTAGGTATGTCCCTTGGAATTGGGACAAGGAATGCTTCCATGTGTAAGAGGTCATCAGTGAGTGTGGGGGAAAGAATGGTAAGTAAGTGAAAAGGAATATCAAACTGTGGAAATTGGAAGAGATTTCTTTCATTAGTGAGCTGGTACCATGTCAGGTGATCCAAGAAACTTAAAAATTAGATATCTAAGCCTTAAGGAGGAAGGAAATTCTGACTGCTACAGCATGGATGAGCATTGAAGACATGATGCTAAGTGAAATAAGCCATTCACAAAAAGACAAATACCAAATGATTCCATTTATATGAGTATCCAAAGTAGTCAAATTCACAAAAAAAAAAAAAAAAAAAGGTGATTGTCAGGGATAGGGAGAGGGAAAATAGGGAGATATTTAATGAGTATGGAATTTCAGTTTTGAGAGATGGAAAAGTTTGGGAGATTGGTTGCACAACAATTTGAATATACATAACACTATTGAATTATACACTTAAAAATGCTTAAGTTGGTAAATTTTATGTTATTTGTGTCTTAACACAATTTAAAAAATGTTAAATGTCTACATGTCTGCCGCCATTGGAACCTGTTTAGAAGACAGTATTTTTTTTCCCCCCAATGGAAAGCTTTCCTTTCCCTATGTTGGGAAGGAATATGAGATTCACCTTCTTATATGTATAAAGAGATTAAATTAGTAATTGACACAACTGATATATAAAGCTATTTGCCATACCTATAAACAATGTTGTACCATAAGCAAATACAAGCAAATCCAACAAAACAGCTTGCTTATATTATTTATTCCATCTGTACTCAAAATCCAAATTAAAACAGTAAACAAAGTTGGAAATTAGAAATGATCATGGATTGGAAGATTAGAAAGGTCTGTAAGAGGATTAAAAAAAATCTCAAGCCGATAAGGCTGCAGTTAGCTCTAATATATACTGTGACTGGAAAAGTAAGTCGATGCAACTAATTTTCCACTACTGGAAGATGATGTGTTAGTTATGAATCTAGATCTCTTAAAGATTTATATCTTTGACATTGTAAGTCACTTTCAAGAATATATCTAAAATAGTGAAAATATATATATATATAGGAAATATATATAGATTCTGGAACACTTTGAGTGTTTCTCAAAGTGTTATAAACAATATTTTAAAAATTGAACAATAAAGGAATGGTGAATCATAATAAAGTAATAGATTACCATATAGACATCACGTACAACTTTCTGAAGTTGGTTAATGGTATTAGAAGTTCTCATGATACAATGTTGAATGAAAATCTATCCACCCACCTGTGCGGCCAGCCAGCCAGCTAATTTAATTAATGACTATTATTGTATGTAGTTCCATATAAACACAAAAAATGCAACTAAGGTAATACAGCAAAATATTATGCTATTATTTCCCAAGCTGTGAGTCTATGTGTATTTTTCAAATTTTAGACAATGGGAATGTATGTCTTTGATAAATAGAAAAAGAAATCTTTATTTTAAAAAGTTGTAAGAAGCAAATAATTATATTGTAGGACGGGAGTATTGACAGTAGCTTCAGTTAAGATTCTTCTCCAGATATATTTGATTGTCTTCTGTTAATAAACCTTCTATGGTTGCTGAGAACTTGGTTTCAAAAAAAAAATATTAGTTGGAACAAAAAGGATTTTACATAGCTTTATTTGGTCCCAAGCTGGACACATTAATGAAAGGAGCAAGTTGTAGTCGTTAGCAATTATATTTTAGTTGACCGACTCAAACCATATTGCTATCAGAGAAAACAATGGACCCCTCATTCATATTTTATGGCATGTATGGAAAACTGTAGAGATTAAAGCTGTTAACCTTATTAACTTTATTTATTTTTATTATGATATGTTAGTCACCATACATCACTAGCTTTGTTCCATGATTCATTGTTTGCATGTAACACCCAGTGCTCCATGCAATACATTTATTAACTTTAATGGCAACGGATTTTCCTCTTCTGAATGTCTGTGCCTTTAGTGAGGGAAAGAGGGAGCTCTTTTCAAACTGTATTCATTTAGCAAGTGGTCCATTAAATGGACCTCATTGTATATGGAGACCAAGTAAGACTGTGTGGTGTTAATAAACATGACCCTTGGGAAATTTTGTCCTTTGTTTGGAAAAAAAAACCTACTTATGTTGCAATGAAAGCAAGATTGACAGTGATGAATTGGAAAGTTTTTTGGAGTGTTCTTTAGCAACTAGAAGTTAATGTAGAGCTATTTCTGACAAATGTTTCACTACTGCTGCCAAGAAATAAATGTGTCAGTTACATGAGCTAGTAAGGAAGGTATTATTTCCTTTAAATTTTGTACTTTTTGAAAATGTTGGACTAGGAGTCAGGAACATATTCTCCAGTCCTGACCATGACACCAAATCCTTATATGACACTGGGCAGTTCACTCTTAAGTTGTCTTTGCCCTGAGTTTAATAATTACTTTAAGGACTAATAATAGTAGTTTTCAAGATGCTTTAATATATCAAGAAAAATATATAAAATCGAAGTTATTATTAGTGATAATAATTAACCTACATCACATTTAGGAAAATGAATCAGTTGAGAAGTATAGGACAAGTTAGGAAAGTTATAATAGTGTCAGGAAGAATGTAGCATTGTATCTCAACTTCCCCATCTAGGTTTTTGTTTGTCTGTTTGTTTTAATTCTAACTAGTATGTGGAGACATGTACTCTTTCTACCTAACAATGCTTATATAGAAAAAGTGGCTAGGATTATATCTTCATCAGTAGAAGATGTTTACTGAGTATCTATTAATATTTTTGAGAAGGTTATCTGACTATGTCAAGATTGATAGACCGGGAGTTGGAGGCAAGGAACCCCAGGTCAGAGGCTCTTGACATAGTCTATTTGTGGAATAAAAAGCGTCTGGATGTCCCTAGATAACTTGCCATGAGAAATTCATTCAATATATGTTTGTTGAAATTCCATGATGTGCAGGGCATTAAACTTAATGCTGGTTCTTACCCTTCTGGAGAAGATCTTACGTAGGAAAGGGCAGTAAAATTTTGGTTTCTCAGAGCTTTCAAGTAGAAAATCACTTAGCTGTACTATGTCTGCCTTCAGCTTACGTGGCTGATGTGGAATCTTGGGGTTGCTTCTTATGATTGGTAGGAAGAGACTGTGTGTAGGAAGAAAGGTTTGCAGGTCAGAAGTAGATGAAGGCAGCAGAATCAAGGGAGAATCAGAATTGCAGTTACTGAAGGAAATGTGAACTTTAGCAGGAAGCTGTGTTATGTATCAGGTGGAAATTTAACCAGGGATGAGTCAGATGGCACAACCATTTTGCTGTAACTGAGATGTGGAGTAGAAGCTGAGGTGCAGGAGAGAGCTCGGGACTAAAGTTGTGATGGAGTGAGGCATTAAGGGTCTTTTGTTTTTGTTTTTTTTTCCCTGCCTGTGGCATCACATCCAGCCAGGGTTCTAAGGAATTAAAGAAGCCACCCATCTGGACTGACCATCATGTTTTGTCAGTGATCTCCTTTTTTTCAAGTTCACTAGGTAATGAACTTTGCCTCATTCCCCCTTTTTGCCTGGGTAAATCTGAAATTAGTCAATCAGATTGGCTTCTTAGACATCTTTGATAGCTTCCTTACCATAAGGTTATTTAAATGAATGAGTAAGTGTGCTCCAGAACACTGGCCTGTAACTGACATATGAAAGCAGAGGTTGCCCATGTTAGCAGAGTGCCGGGTATGAATATCTTTCATCTCACATGAGGTGGCCAGAGGCAGGGAGGTGGATTTTCTTGGGTCTTTTAGTTTTCGCTGGCTTACATGTGTGACATCGGCATTTACCCACAGGCCTTAGGCTTTCTTGAACTTAACACTTGAATCAAGCATCTCTTGAATCTGGAGATGAGTGTTTAACTCCCTGTGTAACTTCAAAATATGTCACTTATAACTCTCTGTGAAAAACACAGACAACACAATTTCCTGTCCTATATGCTGTCAATTTCTTCTTTCCCCCACCAACCCCCCAGAAAGAGGTGTGCTGCTATGTCTTAGGAGCTCTTTTCCCACTTCATGTTCAGATACTCTTTAACACTTGGTACTTTTCCCTGCTTTTTCTCTTGTTCCTGGCTAGTTACAAACTTCCTATATATTAACTAATAATAGCCATTTTATAAACACGATACACATGTACTTGCAACAGTAATCCTTGTAAATGATAAACTCTTTTGTAATCTTGGGATCTACTTGGGTCTCATTTCGACTGTCTCCTTTTTCCACAGACCCTCATAGCTATTATTTTAGGCTGCTCAGGTGGCCATAACAAAATACCATAGTCTGGGTGGCTTAAGTAAATTTAATTTCTCACAATTCTGGAGGCTAGAAGTCCAAGATCAAGGTTCTGGCTAATATGATATCTGAGAAGTGCTTTCTTCCTGGCTCGCAGACAGCAGTCCCCTCTCCTGTTGTAGCTTTTCTTCTGTACAGGGGCAGGGGCGAGGGGTGGGTGGGTGAGGCAGACAGAGAGAAAGAGAGAGCATGAGAGAGAGCAAGAGCAAGCAGAAGCAAGTAAGAGCACGCTAGTGTCTCTTATAAGGATACTAATCCCATCAGAATAAGGACTCAAGCTGTGACCTCATTTAACCTTGATTACTTCCTTACTCCAAATATAGTACGTTGGGGTTTGGGGTTTCAACATATGAGTTTTGGGAAACCATAATATAGTCCATTGCAGCTGGAACTACAAATAAGCACCTCCTTCCCACTTGTAACCATAACCCCCTGCTCCCAAGATTCTCTGTCATTTTATTCCTTTCTTTAAGGATGTATATATATGAGTGTCTTCTATACATTAGACTTTGGAAACATAGTCAAGGTCCCTGCCCTCAAAGAGATTTCATTCTAGTAGAAGTAGAAGACATCACAGAATAAATAACCAGGATAATTCCAAGTGTTAATAATGCTATGAACAAACTAGGAAAAGTGATGGGGAGTAACTGAGAAACTGAGTGGTGATTTTAAAAAAGGGATTATGTCAGGGGAGCCTGGGTGGCTCAGTTCGTTAAGCATCCAACTCTTGATTTCGGCATAGGTCATGATTTCAGCACAGGTCAGGATTTCAGGGTCATGAGATCGAGCTCCACCTCGGGCTCTGTGCTCAGTGGGGAGTCTGCTTGGGATTCTCTCTCTCCCTCTCCCTCTGTCCCACCTCCTGCTCTCTAAATAAATAAATAAATAAATAAATAAATAAATAAATAAATAAAATCTTTAAAAAAAAGTGTTATTTCACACTGGCTGGACAGGGAAGACCTTTCTGTGGAGGATACATACAAGCTGAGAATTGAAGGATGCTCCTTCACACAGGAGCTACCTGTGTGAAGATCCCCAAGGGTTATATATTCTAAAAAAATATGAGAGCAAATGCAGTTGTTTTATAGTATAAACATTTTTGATATATTGAAGGAACTTAAAGCAGACCAGAGTGCCTGTAGCCTGCAGACCATTAGGGGCCCAGATGATAGAAATGTAGCCATAAGTCATATCGTGTATGTCTTGAAAATCATTGCAAGGTATTCATATTTTATTCTAAATCAAATAGCAAGGCACTTAAGGACTCCCAGGGGAGGCATTACATAGTCTGGCTTCTGTTTGAAAAGTATTTTAGAAGAGAGCAACAACAGAAGTAGGGGGACCAGTGAAGAAGCTGTTGCAGTCCTCCAGGTGAGAAACCATGGAGGCATGGATTCGAGGAGTAGCAGTGCAGAAGTAATGGTAAGAAGTTTCAAGACCCATTTTTAAATAAAATAGAAACATCAGATTTCCTGGTCCCACAATGTGGTTGTGGTTTATAATTAAGTCCCTAAGAACCTAGAACTGTCATAGCTATTAGGAGACTTGTATTTCTCCCTAATTCTGTTTCTGCTAGTTAGACTCCATTCTCAGCTCTCACAGACATATCCCATCCTGTCTTTCCATTTCCATTTTCATTATATCGTGGGATAGATTCTGCTTGCTCCCTTCTTAGTTATGTCCAGTCACAAAACCCAGTAACACAGTCTACCTGTATGGTGGGAGTTTAGCCGCATGCCCCGTTCTCTGGCTGTCTGGCTTTGGTCAGGCCAGTCCCTTTCTTCAGGATTGGAATAGTGCTGTCCACTGGGAAGCTCCCACTTGTTTTCTGCCTGTAGTGACTAGCCTTTCAGAAAGCTTGGACCACATTACCCCTCTGTGGGCACTCTCCGAATACAGGACACTTCTGCTAACTTCTGTTTTGTCCTTACACCTGGAATTCATGCCAAGTCCTGTATTTTTCTCCTTTCTCATATCATTCATGCTGCAATGAGATGACCATTAAGCCTTGCATAAATCATCTGAAAGCATAACAGAAGATTCCTAGAATTTAGAAACACTTGTAAAAGAAGTAGCACAAATGATTGTACTTGAACTTATTTAATATGGTTTTTAATATCAGTGGGTTTATATGTACGTATTTTTTTTAAAGATTTTATTTATTCATTCGAGAGAGAGAGAGATAGTGAGAGAGAGCATGAGCAGGGAGGAGAGGGAGAAGCAGGCTCCCCACCGAGCAGGGAGCTGGATATGGGACTTGATCCCAGGACCCTGAGATCACCACCGGTGATGGAGGCAGACGCTTAACCGACTGAGCCACCCAGGTGCCCTATATGTACATATTTTTAAATGAAAAAGGTTTATAGATTTCTTTATTGAGATAAATTTCATAAGTAGCCTGAAAAACTTAATGTGGTATAATACTAGATTGTACTTACTATTTCTGTGTGTCATGCACTATAATACAGGCTTCATGTATAGTGTGTCATGTCAACTACTGTGGTAGGTACTGTTGTTGTCCCTGTGTTATTGATGAGATCTCATAAGGTTAAGTGACATTTTCAGAGCCAGATAGCAGGCTAGTGATGGACCCATAATTTAAATGAGGATCCGATTCTTAACTATATTGTGCCCCTGTTGCTCAATTTTAGATCCTATATACAAACACCTGTGGAAATAAACTATTTTTTCTTCGTCATCTTTTTTTAAACCTCTTGCTCCTACATAATCCTGAGCACTGTAATTAGGGGATGATTGACAGGCTGGAAGAGGTTAAAAGAGAAAGTTCATTCCCAATAAATATAAAATAGCTACAAAAATAATAGTGCACATCAAATCATTTCATTTAAATAGTTTTATAATAGTCATGTTACATTTGGTTTTTACCATTTAGATCAGAAATAATTGAATCAGATAAATCAATAGTTTCTATTTTGTCCAGTCTGGTGAAATTGATTTTTCTACTTCTACTTGATTAGTCATAAATAAATATGAATAAAAATCACCCCGTTACCACAATTAAGGTTGAAAATCTCAAAATAAACTTTGGCAGTCAATTTATTAGTTCTAAAACAAACCATATGTTCATGGGGATGTAGGCATTAAATGCCCTATAGATAGTTCATTAATTTTATATTAATCTGCATTCGCTTATAGTCATCCACACTTTAATTGCTTTAGTGATTTTCCCCCCAGTGAATGTAAGCAGTTTCACAGAATGTTAAAAATGTCAATAAGTGTTATATTTATGGGTTGTTCTCACGATAGCTAAGCATCATTTCACTCATAATTATCGAAACCAGTAAGGTTGAATAGTAACAACATATTCATGCATAACATATAAATATTTGTATTAACACCTTAGCTCATGGATTTATCAGAGTTTATCAGATAGTTATTCTACACTGTATTAATCTTTAATTAGTTATTAAACCGTGATTTTAATCAGCTAATAAAGCTTTTTTTTTGTTAAATAGAAACTGAATCTTTAAGATATTTTATTCAAACCATGGATGTTTTCGCTTCTTCAGGAACAATACAGCATATATCTAACTCATGCTTTGTATTTGAAACAGAACACAGGATAATAGAACATTATTGTATTAAGCAACATGGTTAATATTTGTTATGAATTAAAATAGTAAAGTTTTGTGTAAGTTTAATGTTTGTTATATTTTGCAAAAACTTGTATTAATGACATATAATCTTAATAAAATAAAAATAAAATGTATCAGAAGATATTAAAATGTATTTTTTTTTTTATTCTTCGGGTATCTTAACTTAGAGAGAGGGATTTTTAAAAATCTGTAATTTAAAAAGCCTTGATAATGAATTTTGTAAACATGAGAGTCTCGTTTCTGTCTTCACTATCTAGGAAAATTTTTCTTGTTAAGCAAATAGGATCAGGGATAGAAAATGTTTCCTAGAGGGGCGCCTGGTGGCTCAGATGGTCAAGTGTCTGCCTTCAACTCAGGTCACAATCTCCAGGTCCTAGGATCGAGCCCTGCCTCAGGCTCTCAGCTCAGCCGGGAGTCTGCTTCTCCCTCTCCCTCTGCCTCTCCCCCTGCTTGTGCTCTGTCTCTCTTTCGCCAATGAATAAATAAAATCTTTGAAAAAACAAAAAAGTAAATGTTTTTTAGAAATTTACTAAAGCCTTAGGATAAGACATAATTTTTTAGACTATTTTGAGCTGAAATTTACATTTGAAGTAGTATTCCTAACTTCCAGCTGACCACTCCTGAACTAGTGTCAGTGTGTGGAGTGTAGTTTTATCTAGAAATGCTCCCATGTGTACTGTTGGATGTTCATGCAGTGCTTATCCAAGTTTATGAAATTTGCATCGCAAGGAAGTGTCAGGTAATGCTTCTGTTGTTGGGAAAATGTTCAACATGTGTTCTTGCATTCACCTAACATGCTTCGAAGTACCCATTTCTTTAACTGTACTAGTAAGTTGAAAACTATATACCCTAGTGAGAAATGATGAATTTAGGGTACTATGCCATCTCTGTGGGACCAAATGGCCATTTTGTACATTGTAGGTCCTTGTTAATCAAAGTGCTGTCCACTGAGAGAAAGCATGGGCCTCACTTGGGATTTATTTTAAATGCAGAATCTCAAGCCCCCCACCCCCAGATACGCTAAATGAATATCTAAGTTTTAACAAGAGCCCAAGGTAATTTGTATGCATCTTAAAGTTTGAAACAGACT